>NW_028318517.1:2400000-2729071 GCF_062004578.1 Staurois parvus
AGTACATATAGACTCTGGATGGAGGGACATTTGGATGGGGAGATTTGAGGGGTCCTCTGTATGAGGCTCCCATAGAAACCAAATCCTTGTTCCTGGGTGCGTCCTACCTCTCCTAAACTGAAGAGTGACCTTTGACCTTTACCATCCAGAAATCTATCCGGAATCTGTGGCAGTAAGCTGTCATGTGATCAGGTGACGTGCGGAGGAACGGAGTGTAAATAGCAGACAATTGTCTCCAGAGCCCCTAATGGTGGGGATGGATTTGGCGGCGTGCTGGTGCCAAGTTTCCTCCCCCCAGGGTCACTGCAGGTGTGGAGAAAAGCTGTGTAAGAGGATATGGAGGAGAGATGAGGAGGAGATCCAGGAATCAGGAGAAAGGTCAGGGCAGGCAACAGACAAGTATGAATTATTGGAATCCTTTACACACAATGTAGTAACACATGACAACTCCAGGACAGAGCAGAGGAACAGAACACGCGTGTCACACCAATACAGGCTTAGTCATTACTGATTCTTATTTGTCCAGAACAGCTTTAAATAACATGTAACAGCTGATAAGGATTTGTCTGGAATCCGGGATAACAAAGTATACAACAACATGACATCATTAATATCATGACATAAAGTGACAACAATCCCTGTAATATATGTGGTTCCTCGGACAGGTCACAGATATATGAAATGGAAACCAGCATGGTAAGGAAGGATGAGTGACACCTTTTATTTGCTCAGTCCAAGCAGGGAGGTGGAGTCACCCACAATATAATGAGACAATAAATGAAACAATCCTACATAGACATGATAACATCCCACCCGGCACTCAGCCCTGGAGGGAGGTGTCTGCAAATGACAAATCCAAATCCTTCCATTTACATAGAACATGAAAGCCTGTATTGGTGTGACGCGTCTTCTGTTCCTCTGTCCTGTCCTGGAGCTGTCATGTTATTACTACATTGTGTGTAAAGGATTCCAATAAAGGATTTTATCCCCTACATCACTGCTTGTGGAGCCAACCGCCTTGTCTTCATACTGCCCCTGACCACGGATCAGGCCGTCACCTATGTGTCTGTGGAGGGGTCATACACATTCCGCACTCACTTACAGACGTCTTTTTGTTTTTCCTGTAAGTCAGCTTTAGGAGCAAAATATATTATCATCAACTCCTCCCCCTGAAGGGGTTCATCTATGTATTACCTCCTCTGCTGCCACATCCAGGAATGTCTCCTCTCTGCTTCCTCATTCATGGAACTTCCTGCCCGTACCTGACATCACTTCCTGTCTGTACCTGACATCACTTCCTGTCTGTATTACATAGAGACTTCCTGTCTGGGTAGAAGTGAGATCCTCACCTTGTGGAGCTCAGATAGGTCCAAAACCCCTCCGCTGAGCAGTCATGTATTTCTGTCCCCCTTGGTGGGAGTGGAGGTGACCCCTCTATAAGGATCTACAGTCCATACACACCCAGCACAAGGCCGGGGTCACACTACCAGACGCTTCTCGGGGCTGCAGTTCCTCTGAGCTCCACAAGGTGGGGATCTCACTTCTACCCACACAGGAAGTCTCTATGGAAGACAGACAGGAAGTGATGTCAGGTACAGAAAGGAAGTAGAGAGGAGCCATTGGTGGAAGTGGCAGCAGAGGAGGTAATAAGATGTTATGTTCTATTTACACCCAGTAACCCCCATCATGTCCGTCCTCTTCCTCCATAGTCATGTCTGTCCTCTTCCTCCATGGTCACGTCCATCCTCTTCCTCCATAGTCATGTCTGTCCTCTTCCTCAGTAGTCATGTCTGTCCTCTTCCTCCATAGTCACTGTGACGTCTTTTATCTCCAGCAGATGATGATACACACATATATAGTGTGGGAACCCAGATGAACCCCTTCAGGGGCAGAACATTCCCCCACTTCCGGGGCCGGAACATTCCCCTCATTGTGGTGAGGTGGTCTTCTCATAGGAGTGAGCTGAGCTCTCCTGGGTTCGGTTCCAGTGTTGCTCAGTGAACTGGCTGAACTCAATCCTTCCTGAAGTCAATGGCAGCCAATGCACAATAGTTGGGCTAATAGACAAGGGGGTGTCAGACAATCACCCTGAGGGACATGTACAATGCAGGAATCCAGTTGGCCGGGAGCAGGGAGGTTTAAATGGTTAAAGTGAAACATTATAAATGTCCAACACCTTTAAATGGCATTTCTGGGGAGTGTCCTAATCTTGGGGGGTTTCCTAATAATAGGTGTGTCCTTATCCTGGGGGGTGTTCTTAATCTGGGGGAGTAGCCTAACCCTGGTGGATGTCCTACTCCTGGGGGGGTTGTCCTAATCCTGGGGGGGTTGTCCTAATCTTGGGGGTTGTCCTAATCATGGGATTGTCCTAATCCTGGGGGTTGTCCTAATCATGGGAGTGTCCTAATCCTGGGAGGTGTCCTAATCCCCCCTGTGAAGGGACATCTCTCTGATGTACAGAAAGTGCTGCAGCAGTGCTGACACTTACAAAGGAAATAGTGTTTATCCATTTGCCTGCCAGCATCTTCCTGGTTTACAGGAGAGCACGCCGCCCCTTGCTGCTCACGCTGTGGTTGGACACAGCATGAGTTTGTTGTCAGGCTTGCAGCCAATGATTGTGGCTGTGAACCTGCTGATAACTGTGGCCAACCACAGCACAGAGATCAGGGTGTTAGTGATCACATATGAAGATCTGGCTGCTTCTTCTCCCTGATCTCACTTACCGTTCAGAGCTGAGATCAGGAAGAAAATCCATCCAGTCTGGGAGTACAATCAGCACACATACACTTGTTAGGCACACAGTGAACCCCTTGATTGCATTCCTGATCACCCATCACCCAGCCAGTGTCATTAGTACAGTGACAGTGTACAGTATTATCACAGATCTCTGTATTAGTGTCACTAGTGACATCAGTTAGTGTCCCCCCCAGTCAGTGTCAGTTACTGTCAGTCTCTGATTGGCTGCCACATTATCACAGTCACACTATAAATTGCTGATCACTAGTATAGTGTTTCTCTGGACTGGTATCCTGGTCACGGTCAGAACTATACTAGTGTCCCCGATGGAATGGTAGAAATTCTGAGGCCCCTCTGCACACGGCTATATACCCTTCAAGCAGACTATGCAATAAATCGGGATATTTAGTTCACACATATTACAATACAGGCTTAAGCTGCCAACTGCGTCAAAGTGATCCCTCTATGGCCAGTCCTATACAATGGGGAGAGCTACAAGGTTCAGGTCTGGCTACTGACCCAACAATACAACATACAAGCTGGCCAACTGTGTCAAAGTGATCCCTCTATGGCCAGTCCTACTCTGCCCTGCCTACGCGAGTGCTACTGTGGACACAATGCTAGCATAGGGGAAAAGACACAATGGGGGGAGAGCTACAAGGTTCAGGTCTGGCTACTGACCCAACAATACAACAAACGAGATCCCTGTCCTCACATCCCAACAGCTAGTGTGTGCTCAAATCCCAACAGCTAGTGCATGCACTAGCTGTTGGGATATGAGCACAGGGATCTCTTGTTTGTTGTATTGTTGGGTCAGTAGCCAGACCTGAACCTTGTAGCTCTCCCCATTGTGTAGGACTGGCCATAGAGGGATCACTTTGATGCAGTTGGCCAGCTTAAGCATGTATTGCAATATGTGTGAACTAATTATCCCTATGTATTGCATAGTCTGCTTGAAGGGTATATAGCAGTGTGCAGAGGGGCCTTAGAATTTCTGGTGTTAATATGTGGTTACACCCCTTTAGCACCTGATGGATAAATGCATGCTCTAGATGTTGGGATTGGAGCACATGGATCTCCCGATGGAATGGTGTCCCCATAAATGCAGTGTTAGTAGGATCAGCCCCGATCACTGCCACCACTTGCATTTAGCCCCCCCCCCAACAAATGCAATGTCAGTATAATTTTTCAGATCACTGCCATCTCTGATACATTGTCTGCAAAACACAGTGTCAGCAACATCTGAGCCTGATCTCTCCTACCACTAGCAGATCATTTTATTTCTAGCACACAAGCAGTCCCTGATTGCTAGCCAGGAGCTCTTTTTCCCATAGTCACCACTAAGTACCTGTAAATTTAGTGTCCAAGAAAAGGTTCCCTAGGGAGGCGTACAGGATTCCCAGCATGACAGATGAGAGTGAAGGGGAAGCCTCACTATCAGAATCAGGCTCAGATTATGAACCTGTAGAGAGCAGTGACACCCCAGCAGGTAGGTCTGATGATGGTGAAGAGGTCCCTGCTAAGATCAGGCACACCCAACCCCATTCCCAGGTTGCTGAGGTGCTAGAAATGCAGGATTATTCTCATATGCAGCACAGTGACAGTACTAGCACTGCACTACCTTTTGGTGGATTGACAAGCACCAGTGTACTAGTACTTCCTAGCCTTTTATACATCAGCACTGCAGTATTTCATGGTGAAGTGGTGAGTCCCAAGTGCAGTACAAGCTGGTGAGGTGGCTAGCACTCGTAGCATTATGCAACTGCATCCACCAAGAATTCAAGCACAGGCCTGTAGAGCCCATAGTGTCCTTCCAGAGGTGCCTGCAAACCTTAATTGGCTTCCCCCAGATTCAGCAGCACCCATCATCCCCCCATTCACAGCCCAGGGTTCAGGTGGAAACAGCGAATTTAACAACGCCCCTTGATTTTTTTTAGCTGTTTTTCACTGAAGACCTCTACACTTTGATTGTGCACCAAAGCAATCCTAATGCCCAACAATACATCTCTGCCAATGCAAATTCAAAGTTTGCCAGGATATTCGAGTTCAAACCTGTCACGGTTTCTGAATTTAAAGCTTTTTTGGGCCTAACCCTTGACAAGGCCCTTACAAAGAATGAATTGTGCTCATTAGTCCACAGACCCGATTCATCTTATACCTGTGTTCTCTGCTGCAATGGCCCCCGATGTCCAGACTACATGGAGAGCAGTGGTAAGATAGTGTGGGATTTGTTGTCACCCTTGTTGAATATGGGGTACCATTTGTACGTGGAGAACCTTTATGCTAGCATGCAACTTTTTAGACATTTGTTCCTTCAAGAAATTGGCTGCTATGGCACCATGCGATCTAATCACAAAGGCTTTCCCCAGTGGCTTGGTAACACCCCACTTAGAGAGGGGAAAAATTCTGCTTTTGAATGAAGAACTACTCGAGTAAAATGGAAGGACAAATGTGATGTATTTATCCTGTCTTCCATTCAGACACAAAGGTCCAAATTTACATGGCCTCTGGTGTTGTTGAAAGGCCTATCTGTGTCAGCGTCAGAATACACCGATCAATGCTGCAGCTGACTGGTGTTCCTGCAAAGCAAATAACAGTTAACAATAACACAGTAACAATATAACATTATTTAAAAAAAAATATATATATATTTTTCCTGACTACCTATGATCTTTAGAGACCCGTACTGTGCTGAATTGTGTGGACCCCTATACTGTGCCATGCTGTACCCTGGAGTTTCTCCCCTTATTCCATGTTTACCACAGATACATAATTTTTGGGGCGACTTTTGTGTTGAGGTAGGTGGGAGGACAACAGGAAAATGCCTCTCATGCAGCCGGATAACTGCATCTGGATTTGGGCTTTGGGTCACAGTGCCTTCTGGATACTAAAAGGCAGTGATGATCTCTTCCTGATATTTTAGGAAGGATCCAGTTCTTCCAGTAGCTTTGTAAATAACAAAAGCATTGTATAGAGCAGGGGTGGGCAAACTTTTTGACTTGAGGGCCGCAATGGGTTCATATATTGGACCCGGGGGCCGGACCAAGAGTAGATGAATGATGTGTATGTGTCATCCATAGTAAGTATAGTAATATTCCCCCATAGTAAGCATAGTAATTAATCCCCCATATAGTAATTCATCCCCCCTATAGTAATTCATTCCCCATATAGTAATTCATCCCTCATATAGTAATTCATCCCCCATATAGTAATTCATCCCCCATATAGTAATTCATCCCCCATAGTAATTCATCCCCATAGTAATTCATCCCCCATATAGTAATTCATCCCCCATATAGTAATTCATCCCCCATAGTAATTCATCCCCCATAGTAATTCATCCCCCATAGTAATTCATCCCCCATAGTAGTTCATCCCCCATATAGTAATTCATCCCCCATATAGTAATTCATCCCCCATAGTAATTCATCCCCCATATAGTAATTCATCCCCCATATAGTAATTCATCCCCCATAGTAATTCATCCCCCATAGTAATTCATCCCCCATAGTAATTCATCCCCCATATAGTAATTCATCCCCCCTATAGTAATTCATCCCCCCTATAGTAATTCATCCCCCATATAGTAATTTATTCCCCATATTAATTCATCCCCCATATTAAGTCCCCAAGTCCCCCCGTGTCAATTCACTTACCTTTGCTCCGTGCGTTCCTCTCGCCGTGTTCCCATTTCCGGTGTAGCATGAAAATCTGTCTCCTATGAGGATCTGTCCCCCTCGACGTATCTGCACATGTGCCAGTTTCAGGCATTAGCAGCTGATCGGCGATCTCCGGCACATGCGCAGATACGTCGAGGGGGACAGATCCTCATAGGAGACAGATTTTCATGCTACACCGGTCTTCAGGGCGGACTGTGAGAGGAGCCTAGCGGGAGCCTAGCTCCGCGGGCCGGATTAAAAGGTCCGCCGGGCCGTATACAGCCCGCGGGCCATAGTTTGCACATTGCTGGTATAGAGCCAATTGACATAAATATATAGACACTTTTTTGTACCAATGTCTAGCTCTGCAGGTGGTTAACAATGGCTTCATTATTTGGTAGTTGAAGTCTACGCCTCCCAGGCTTTTGGAAAATGAAGAAAAAAATATTTTTTATTTTCCTCTTTCATTCCTCAAAACCTTGTGACAATAAAATGAGATCTGCAAAATACTCAGCATGCCACTGATCAAATCCCTTGGAGTGTCGACTTTCCAAAAAAGGGTCATTTAGGGGTGTTTGTACTATTGGGGCATTTTAGAGTCTCCAAAACTGTGATAAGTATTCAGGACATCCAATGAATAATTAATGCCCCTTGAAAGCCTGAAGGTGCTGATTGGATTTTGGGCCCTGTACATGGATAGGCTGTACTTGTTTGGGGCTGTAATTACACATATACCCATGGCATGTGTGAGAAATATCTCATTAAAGTGACAACTTTGTGTAAAGAAAAATAAAATTTTTGTCATATCCCAAATACTTGTGGCAAAAAATAAAATCTTCCATGGATTCAACATGCCTCCAAGAAAATACCTCAGACTGTCTACTTTCCAAAAATGAGGTAATTTAGAAACATAGAAAAGTGAAGGCAGAAAAAACTGTGTGGTCCACCGAGTTCTTTTGGGGGGGAGGTGGGTGGGGTTTGTTTGGTAACGTTTTGTTTGAGTATAGAGCTATGCTTATCCCAAGCATGTTTGAAGCTATTTGCTGTTGACTGGCTCACTACCTCTGCTGGAAGTTTACTCCAAGCATCATCTACTCTTGTGTGTACTGTCCTGGCATTTTAGCACCTCAAGAAATGTGATAGGCAATAGAAAGTCAGAGCTGCTTAAAAGCTGCGTAGATTCTAGTATATATCCCGTAATTTGTAGACGCTATAACTTTCACACACAACAATTAATATACACTTACTGGGGATTGTTTTCCAAAGACAAGTAGTGGAATACATTTTGGCCTAAGTTTACAAAGAAATGAGATTTGATCAGGTATTTTTAATAACAGAAAGTAGAAAATATAGTTTTTTTTTAATGTTGGTCTTTTTTCATTTATATGTAGCACTACCCCCTCAAGAGTCGCTGAGTATTTTGGGTTCCCTGTTCACTTCTGAGCCCTGGCTGGTGCACAACCCCTACTGACACCATTGTAATACCTTGGTCAGGTGTCCCCCCCGGCTATAACACACAATAATCACATAGCATTGAATGAATAGTAAATCAGTCTGTATTAGAGTCAGATTAGCAGCAATATACACATGAAGAATCGACTGATGTGAGAAACTATGAACCGTTCAGGAGAAATAAACAACATATTACAGCACAACACCACGTTAAATAGACCAAATTGTCCTCCAGGACTCAGAGTTTAATGTTTCTCTCCTACCCAGAGAACGTTCCCCAAACAGGCAGAAAAGGGGAGATTAGGAATGTGAGGCTCGCTCCCTTGTGGGCTCCCAGTAAACAGAGCCAGTGCTTAACTCTCTGAGGGTTTCAACAAGCAGAAAGTCCCATATAAACCCCATCACCCAATGCAGGAAAGACTCTTCTGCTGGTTTGGTGGAGCTCTTTACGTTGGTGTACAGTGGAGGGGTCATCCCTTTTCTTCATGAGAAAATGTCCCTTCCCTGGTGATGAGGACACAGCAAGCAGAGTTCCCCTTCAATAAAGGCAACAAGCTAGGAGTTTACTTGGGTATGGTGGTTACTCAAACTGAGGAGGGTGAGAGCAGACTTCATCAGAAGTATGTCCCTTTAGTGTGAGACTTGGCTGGTGGAACTTTGTGTAGAACAGGCCGGAGGTAATATGATTTTACTTTTTTCCAGTTCCTGCCAATCAGGCAACAGAATCTATTAGGGCTGATACACTGTGTGTGATACTTCAATGGGCTTCTGGTGTAGATAGGCCGCAGCACTGATTGGGCTACAGAGACTGTGTCTCTATGTGACAGTCTGTATTGTAAGTATCCTGGACTTTAGTAACCGGCAACAACATCTATGGAACCTGCATCACATGGTGGTGTGGTGTGGGTTAGGAACTCTCTCACCCAGTCCTTCAAAGTAGTGGTGTGAAATGATGTCCTTGTTGCTGGGGGGCCCCTTTTCTGGCTGTCTTCCCATGGAGATAGTGGTGCCAATAAAGATGACTCGATCCACCTACATGCAGGATTGACTATCCTGCCTCTCAGTACGATCAACAATCTGGAAATTCCCTTCTCCATCCTCTGATTCAGTTTGATCCAGCCTGACACCTCCTGGATCGGCACTCTGTTCTCACACGCACCCTGCCTCTCTTCTCCTCTCCTCCTGTGCTTTTCTCCTTTTATACACTCCAGCCCCTTTACTTACTGACTTGGGATCTGTAGTTCTATGTCAGCTGAACTGAATGAAGAAATCCTGCTTGCAGCATACAAGTCCCAGCATTCTCAGCGTTTGTGTACAATTTCCGGTGTCAGCTGAACTGCAGAGCACAGCCATCTTGTGGCCATTTAACAATCTGCAATTAGTAACAATGCAGTGTGTTACATACATACAAAACCCCTCAGTGGTGATCAAATACCACCAAAATAAAGCTTCATTTGTGTGAAAAAATTATATGAATTTAATTTGGGTTCAGTGTTGCAAGACCGAGCAATTTGCCGTTAAAGTAGTGCAGTGGTGAACAGCAAAATATAACCTGGTCATGAAGGGGTAATATCTTCTGGAGGTCAAGTGGTTAAACTGTGTGTCAGGTTCTTTACTATTAGAGCGGTAAGGATGTGGAACTCCCTTCCACAGTTGGTGTGTCAGCGGGGAGTGTAGATACATTCACAAACCTTTTAGATGTGTTTCTTAGGGAACACAATGTAAAGGGATATGGAAGAGGATGGTGCCATAGACACGCAGATACACACAATGCGGCTGAACTGGAGGGACGAGTGTCTTTAGTCAACCTTACCGACTATGTAACCATTTATCATTCCTTGTCTGCAGATCTAAAACTCATCAAAACCAGTTCAGAGACCAAACAAACCCAACAGAGAAAAGGGGATTTCTGATCCGGCAGACCAAGAGAGTTCTGGGGTCTAAACACTAAACAGTCTAAAGTAAACGTGTTCCCGTGGGGGGCGGTAGTTCTTAAGGTATAACTAAAGGTAAAACTTTTTTTTTTTAGTTTTGGAGTAGAGAGGAATTAGAGCATCTGTCAGTTTTTATAGCAGTTTGTGCCCCCATTTGTCCCGGTGACCATTATAACCAAGAGTGAAAGAGAGCCCCAAATTTTGGGTTGACATCAGAACACTAATAGAGGGTAAATCGTCCAATGGGGAAACTAGTTCTGGTGACACCCCAGAATTCCCTCACTCTGGGGGGATTTCTTCTCACTTCTTGTTTTGGTTATGAGACAGGAAGTGAAGGGAAATCTCCCCAATGGGACACAGATGGCAAAAACACCTGACAGAGGTTATAACCCTCCCTTACTCTATCCAAAATGAAACAAGTGGTTTGTCTTTAGTTACACTTTAAATGTCCATCAACCCTCCTATTCCCCCCTCACATCCACATCCTATTATTGTGTGACCAATACCATCCAAATCATTCTTACTTTCATTTCCCAAAGTTATCCGTCTACAAGGAGACCTGTATAGATCACATGATGGCACCAATGAGGATGGAGGAGGACCGGAGTCACATGACTGAGAAGATACTAAACCTCACCCTGGAGATCATCTACCTGCTGACCGGAGAGGTGAGGAGGATTCTGGGAGGTCACATGACAACACTCTTATCTCTATTAATAATACACAGACCTGACCAGAGAGGTGAGGAGGATTCTGGGAGGTCACATGACATCACTCTTATCTTTATTAATAAACCACAGAGCTGACCGGAGAGGTGAGGAGGATTCTGGGAGTCTAACATGATATTCCTATTGGTTCCCCAATACAGAGATTTCCTCTTCTGAAGTCAGGTGATCATATGACCATCACAGTGCCTCCATGTGACTCCCTAAACCCTGAGAGACACAACATGCAGAAGATTCTAGAAGTCACCAAGAAGATGATGGAGCTGCTGACAGGAGAGGTGAGCGGTGCCGGGAATTCTGGGACATTCTCCAGTAACAGACAAGGGATGTGTCTGGATGGTGACTGTATCATTGTGTGTGTCAGGTTCCTATAAGGTGTCAGGGTGTCACTGTCTATTTCTCCATGGAGGAGTGGGAGTATTTAGAAGGACACAAGGATCTCTACAAGGACGTCATGATGGACAATCAGCCGCCCCTCACATCACCGGGTAAGAGGAGACTTTATTGTAAAGGAGAGAGCAGTACGGAGGATCCACCTAGATCCCCCATCATCTGATAAACACATAGAAACAATGGATTCAGTCAGTGTGTGTGTTTCCTACAGATGGATCCAGTCATGGGAACCCACCAGAGAGATGTCCCCGTCCTCTGTATTCCCGGGATTCCACACAGGAAGGTCACACCATCCCTCACCATCATCAGGTAGATGATGACAATTATTGGTAGTTGTGATTTATACACAGCATGTTTGTTACAATGAATGTTTTATTATATCTTTCAGAGTGGAATCCTCGGGGATGATAATATTGATGTTAAAGAAGAGTATAAAGAGGAGGATGAGGAGTATGGAGTGATGGAGGAGTTTTCAGAAGGACACAAGGATATGTTGGAGCCACCTAATACCAGGAACCCACCAGAGAGATGTCCCCGTCCTCTGTATTCCCGGGATTCCACACAGGAAGGTCACACCATCCCTCACTATTACAAGGTTGGTGGGATGGAGCATCTAGAACATGGACTTGTGGAGATGATGTGTGGATATTTTATGTGACCTTATATTTTACAGATGATATTTTCTCTCATTTCCTTGATTTAGAGTGGAGATCCAATCGATATAGAATTTGAGGTGAAAGCAGAAGAAGAAGAGGCGTATGTGAGGGATGATCAGCAGTCTATGGAGGAGGATGGAATAACGGGGACATTTATAGAGGAGGACACTCCTACAGAGATCAGCACAGGTGGGTCATGAACACTAAATCCATTCCTCCACCCATACTGCTCACTGATTGGTCCAGAGTAGGGCGGGGACTGGGTGATATCAGCCTGTAATCCCCTGGTCACTTTCCTGAGCTGTGTTCCCCGTCCTGTATTCCTGGATTTCTCTCGGATAATCTTCCTTCTCTGTGCTGCAGACACAATTTATGTATCTAGACTGGATTTATGGAGGTTCTGGGGTTCAGCTGGCAGCAAAATGTTCATTTTCACCATAAGTGTTACAAGACCTAGACACCTGGGGTGTGTGCTTTGAGTCTTCTTCCCATGCCCGGGTCTAGCAAGATCTCTGACAGAACATTTCTCCCAGGGTTCCTTGCTCTGTGCTCTGTGGTCTGCTGGCTGTGTCGGGTGGAGGGATATGTCTGTAGTGTCTCAGACCCAAGTCACTGAGTGCAGTCTCAGGAGATGGGAGGCAGCGGTGTGGGATCTCTGCAACTTGTCTACAGGAAACATTTAAGCTTCCACTGATTACTGAATACCAATATTATGAGTCCTGACCATTATACTGTATACTCTGTTGTACATTACATCCTCCTGACCCCTGCACTATATACTCCGTGTTGTACATTACATACTCCTGACCCCTGCACTATATACTCTATGTTGTACATTCCATAGTCCTGTTTTCTGCTCTCCCCCCTCCCCCACTGCTATATATACACACAATATGGATTGTGTTTTGTTCCTCCCATTTCCTCCCAGCTGGAAATTTTATATCGGATGATGTGATTGGAGCACAGACTTTTACATGGTGATAATAATGTGAAAACATCCTCCAACTTTGGACCCTTAAACAGAAAGTGATAATGAGGGAGGAGTCAATACCCCAATGATGGTGGTCTTCAGGATCAGTCCAGTCTTCATCTTGGTTGTTCTCCCCCCATCCTCACTCTCTGACCTCTGGTGGGGCTCAGCCCCACTGTTCTTCATGACTAAATCATGGACTAAATAAGGAAGTGCAGTACTTCTTGTGTTGGGAAGATGGTGATGAGTGATAGAGGGGGTGGGGACCCTCGTCCTATAATCCCCTCATCACTGTCCCTCCTATAAAAGACAGTTCTGGTTGTTTCCTCACTCTCTGACTAAGGTCCATGAATAAAGAAATGACCTGGTAGGAGATCAGAGGAGCCATTTCCTAGTTCCCTTGAGGGTGGAATTGTAAGCTCCTCAGAGACCAAGCTGCCTGATGTGGGCGGAGTCCTGGTTTGGGGGAACCAATCAGCTCCTGTCTAGTAATCCTCTTTGTCTTTGTATTTTAGTCCATGGCCGGGAGATGAGGAAAACCTCTGAGGATTGTCTCACTTTGTCTCCAGACTGGAAAGTAGAAGATGAGGACATCACACAGTATAGTCCAGGAGAAAACCCGGCTCCCTCCAATGTCCATCCGGCACCACCCAGTGTAGATGGACCATCAGATTCCTCGTATCCTGAGGAACCCCAGACTGTGCGGGAGCGGGCCAGCCTTCCAACAGAGAAGAGGTTCTCCTGTACTGAGTGCGGGAATGGTTTCCAATCTAAATCTGGTCTTAATGTGCATATAAGATCTCACACAGGGGAGAAGCCATATCTCTGTCCTGAGTGTGGGAAATGTTTTTCAAGGAAGTTTGATCTTTACGCACATCAAAGATCTCACACGGGGGAAAAGCCATATTCCTGTCCTGAGTGTGGGAAATGTTTATCAAGGAAGTTCGATCTTTACACACATCAAAGATCTCACACGGGGGAAAAGCCATATTCTTGTCCTGAGTGTGGGAAATGTTTTTGAAGGAAGTCCGATCTTTACACACATCAAAGATCTCACACGGGGGAGAAACCGTATTCCTGTCCTGAGTGTGGGAAATGTTTTTCAGATACGTCCAATCTTCATAGACATCAGAGCTCTCACATGGGGGAAAAGCCATATTCCTGTCCTGAGTGCGGGAAATGCTTCTTACGGAAGTCGCATCTTTGTAAACATCAGAGATCTCACACAGGGGAAAAGCCATATTCCTGTCCTGAGTGTGGGAAATGTTTTTCAGCTAAGACAAGTCTTAACACACATCAGAGATCTCACACGGGAGAGAAGCCGTATTCTTGTCCTGAATGCAGGAAATGTTTTTTGCAGAATTACCATCTTTCCAGACATCAGAGATCTCACACGCAGGAGAAGCCCTTTTCCTGTCCTGAGTGAGGGAAATGTCCCCTAAGACATGGATGAAGTGTGGGACCGGGTTGACCATTGATGGCAGGAGAAGAATAAAAATGGAGTCCTGACCTAGAGCACTGGGCTGACTTTTCATTGGGGTGCAGCCTATATACTAGAGATGGTCTGCACATAAATGGAAGGGGGTCTGCTGTGCTGGGGGAGGGGTTTATGGGAAGGCTGGAGGAGTATATAAACTAGGATGGAGGGGGAGGGAGAATTTGATTATAACGGGGTAGACAGATCAGACCGGGGTCAGTACTTGTTGGGGGTGGAATGTGGAAAGATGGGGGGAGGGCTATAGTAGATGATAAGAAGGTTTCCATGTTACAAACACACAGTGGAATTGGTACCATTTGTATGAAAATAAAAAATACACAAAATCCATGTGAACAAGGTGTCAGTGAATGAACAAGGTGTCGGTGAATGAACAAGGTGTCAGTGAATGAAAGTGTTTGTTCACCAATGCCAGAAGTGTGCCCAGCACAATAGGTGAGTTGGAAGGTTTGGTGCATGAAGAGAACTAGGATTGAATTGGTATTGCTGAATCTTGGCTTCATTCCTCACATGACTGGGCCATTCATATTCCTGGCTAGGTTCTCTTTCGGAGAGACGGGGGAAATAGGAAAGGGGGTGGAGTCTGTCTCTATGTGAGTAGTGATCTCAGAGCGAGTGTGAAAGAGGACCTAGTTGATGGAGAGTGTGATGAGGCTGAAGTATTATGGGTGGAAGTGCACATGGGGGGCGGTACTACAAAGGTCATCATTGGAGTTTGTTATAGGCCTCCCAGTGTTAATGAGGAGGTGGAGACTCAGCTCCTTGTACACATGGAAAGGGCTGGGACAGTGATAATAATGGGGGATGGTAACTGCCTAGAAATTGACGAGTAATGGTTCTACAGGAACAGTTAAAGGGCAATAATGTATAAACCTAGTAAAGGACAATTTTATGATCCAGTTCATTGAGGCCCCAACTAGGAATGATGCTCTGCTGGACCTGGTCATCTCCAACCATGCTGAGCTTATTACGAATGTCCATATAAAAGAACATCTGGGTAGCAGTGACCATAACATGATTTCATTTATTGTTAGCTGTAAACAGCGAGCACATATGGAAAAAATAAAACCGCTCAATTTCAAGAGAGCTAATTTTCCAAGGCTGAGATCTGCTCTCTAAGACTTAGACTGGGAGTGAATATTGGCATCGATGAACACAACACAGAAATGGGAGTTCTTCAAAAAGACTGTATGTGACCACACTGCAAAATATATTCCCATGGGCAACAAGTATAAAAGGCTACAAATCCAACCTATGTGGCTTACGGCCAAAGTTACAAAAGCTATAGATAATAAGAAAAGAGCTTTTATTACATATAACAATGAAGGAACGCGATCATCGTTTACACATTACAAAGAATAGAACAGAATATGCAAAAAGGAAATAAAGGAGCAAAAACTGAAAACAAATGACAGAAAGATATCAGGACGACCCCAAAACATTCCTCCAATATATGAATAGTAGAAAGGTCCGGTCCCAGCATGTAGGCCCTTTACAGAACCATCTAGAGGGGGGGGACAAAGAGAAGGACAATGTATGAAATCCCTTCTTCAGCTCTGTGTATACAAAGGAGCATGGGGGGGCTCTTGTCCATAATGGGCGTGGTACTGACACCCCCCAGATGATCCACATTGATTCACAATTGATATGATCCAGAAATATTTAGACAGAATAAAGGTGAATAAAGCCCCTGGACCGGATGGCAGACACCCACGGGGCCTTAAAGAATTCAGCTCTGTCATTTCACAGCCATTGTTTCTCATTTTTAGGGCCTATTTAATGACTGGCATAGTACGTGGTATATTTGGACAGAGGGGTGGCGGTGGACGTGGTATACTTGGACAGAGGGGTGGCGGTGGACGTTTTATACTTGGACAGAGGGGTGGCAGTGGACATGGTATACTTGGACAGAGGGGTGGCGGTGGATGTGGTATACTTGGACAGAGGAGTGGAGGTGGTATACTTGGACAGAGGGGTGTCGGTGGACGTGGTGTACTTGGACAGAGGGGTGTCGGTGGACATGGTATACTTGGACAGAGGGGTGGCGGTGGACGTGGTATACTTGGACAGAGGGGTGGCGTTGGACGTGGTATACTTGGACAGAGGGGTAGAGGTGGACGTGGTATACTTGAACAGAGGGGTGGTGGTGGACGTGGTATACTTGGACAGAGGGGTGGAGGTGGACGTGGTATACTTGGACAGAGGGGTGGCGGTGGACGTGGTATACTTGGACAGAGGGGTGGCTGTGGACATGTTATACTTGGACAGAGGGGTGGCGGTGGACGTGGTATACTTGGACAGAGGGGTGGCGGTGAACGTGGTATACTTGGACAGAGGGGTGGCGGTGGACGAGGTATACTTGGACAGAGGGGTGGCGGTGGACGTGGTATACTTGGACAGAGGGGTGGCGGTGGACGTGGTATACTTGGACAGAGGGGTGGTGGAGGATGTGGTATACTTGGACAGAGGGGTGGCGGTGGACGTGGTATACTGGGACACAGTTCCCCACACACGGCTAATGTGTAAGGTAAAGTCTATGGGCTGGAAAAATGGATAGAAAACTGGCTAAAAGATCGTATTCAGAGAGTAGTGGTTAATGATTCATACTCTGAATGGTCTAGGGGTGTCAGTGGGGTACCCCAGGGTTCAGTGTTATTAGTGGGGTACCCCAAGGTCAGTGTTATTAGTGGGGTACCCCAAGGTTCAGTGTTATTAGTGGGGTGCCCCAAAGTTCAGTGTTAGTGGTGTACTCCAAGGTTCAGGGTTATTAGTGGTGTACCCCTAGGTTCAGTGTTTAGTGGTGTACCCCAAGGTTCAGTGTTATTAGTGGAGTACCCCGGGGTTCAGTGTTATTAGTGGGGTTCCCCAGGGTTCAGTCTTATTAGTGGGGTACCCCAAGGTTCAGTGTTATTAGTGGGGTACCCCAAGGTTCAGTGTTATTAGTGGGGTACTCCAAGGTTCAGTATTATTAGTGGGGTACCCCAAGGGTCAGTGTTATTAGTGGGGTACCCCAGGGTTCAGTGTTATTAGTGGGGTACCCCAAGGTTCAGTGTTATTAGTGGTGTACCCCAAGGTTCAGTGTTATTAGTGGGGTACCCCAGGGTTCAGTGTTATTAGTGGGGTACCCCAAGGTTCAGTGTTATTAGTGGGGTACCCCAGGGTTCAGTGTTATTAGTGGGGTACCCCAAGGTTCAGTGTTATTAGTGGGGTACCCCCAGGCTCAGTGTTATTAGTGGGGTACCCCAAGGTTCAGTGTTATTAGTGGGGTACCCCCAGGCTCAGTGTTATTAGTGGGGTTCCCCAAGGTTCAGTGTTATTAGTGGGGTACCCCAGGGTTCAGTGTTATTAGTGGGGTACCCCAGGGTTCAGTGTTGGGCCCCTTACTTATTAATATATATAAACAATATGGGGTGTGAGATTATAAATCCCATTCCAGTCTTTGCAGATGACACCAAGCTGTGCCGGGAATAACGTCCTTACAGGATGTCTCCAACTTACAAGCCGACCTCAATGCTCTGTGTAATGAGATGTTGTAACCTGAGTCCTCTACATATAGTGGGGACCCCCATTGTTGGACACCATTTTTGGATGTTCTTATCAGTAATCCATCTCTAATACTAAATTGAGATTTGGATGTCACTAATAATTGGTGGTCTTCTTTTTGGGCGTAGTCTTCCTCCAATATAGGGTGTTACAGGGTCTTCTATGTGTTTATTATTATTATACAGGATTTATGGCACCAACAGTCTGCTCAGCGCTGTACAATATAAGGGGGGCGGTACAATTACAATACATTTCAGTACAGAAGGAATAGGAGGGCCCGGCTCGTGGAGTTTACAATCTGAAGGAAGGGGGAGGGGATACAAAAGGTGATAGCTGGGGGGGATGATCTGGTGGAGGTGATTCAAGTACAGTTCTTAGGTGGGGGTGGGGTAGGTTTCCCTGAATAAGTGAGGTTTCAAAGATCGCCTAAAGGCAGACAGGGTGGGGGGCTCACTGGACATGCTGTGGTAGGGTGTTCCAGAGGATGGGAGAGACTCTGGAGAAGTCCTGGAGGCGAGCGTGGCAGGAGGTGATGGGGGAGCTAGAGAGGAAGATATCTTGGGAGCAGCGGAGCAGGCGATTTGGATGATATCTGCAGATGAGGTTGGTGATGTATCTAGGGGCAGTGTTGTGGATGGCTTTGTATGCTGTGGTTAGTATTTTGAATTTTATATGTTGGGTTAGTGGAAGTCAGTGAAGGGATTGGCAGAGAGGGGCAGCAGTGGCTGATCGGTTGGTAAAGTGTATGAGTCTAGTATGAGTCAAGTTTTGAAGGGCCCAGACTGTGGCTAGTAATGATTTCTCACAGTCATTGGATGTGATGTGTACAGGTGACAGGGAATTACTGGCATAGGCAATGATTGGTTCAGATTGTCTTGTATTTGATCCAGTACAGCATTGATGCTGAGGTTTGTGAATCCAGTTCCCAGATAGAAGGGTTTTCCTCCTTCTGGATAAGCCAGGCACGGGGCTTGGGTGAGTTTCCTTGTCAGCTCATTCATGGCTCGCTCCTGAGCCCCCCCCATGTCCATGGTATATTCTTCTTTAGTAATGTCAATAAAGGTTTCCTGATTTCTGCCTAGTCATCAATAAACGTAGGTGAGTAATTCATCACACCCACAAATGATCTCACGTCACTGATGTTGGGACGTGTTTTACACTTCATCACGGCCTCCACTTTCTTCTTTTGTGGATTTAGGCCTTCAGAGGTCACTTCATGTCCAAGGAAGGTGACTTTGGTACGGCACCATTGGGCTTTCTGTAATGACATTGTAACACCTGACTCTCTCAGCTGATTTAGCCCGTCTCATGTTTTGGATATGCTTTTCAACAGAAGTACTTTTCAGTAAAATATCATCCACATATGTTACATTTCCTCTCTCTGCAGCATCAGGCATGGCCTTATGTAAGAACCAGCAAATTCATGGCCTGAGTTTATGTAACCTAAAGACATACGGGTCCAGGTATATTGTTCTTTATCCAAGGTGAAGGCCAGTCTGCATTGGTCTCCAGGACTTATCCTGACTGTCCAATAACCTTGGGCACAATCCAGCGCAGTAAAGATCTTGGCTCCCTGCATCTGTACCAAGCATTGGTCAATATATGGCACGGGTCAGCCGGACATATATACACATTTGTTGAGCTGTGTGAAGTCGGCACACAGACACCATTGACCATTTGGTTTAAGGATCCCTAAGACAGGATTATTATAGGAACTGTGCACCAGTCTTATCATACCTCTCTGTAAGGTTCCTTATGATTTCTGACAACGAATCGTAACACGCTAGAGGAAGTCCATATTGCTTGATATAGACGGGAGGTACATCAGGATCAGTCTGGATCCCGGCTATGTGAATGTCTGTAACACCAGTCATAAGAATCTTTACAAACATATCCTGGAATCCCATAAGGACTTCATTTAGCCGTTGGTGCTCTGGGTCATTAGATCATCCATCAGTGAAGGATATTTACATTTTCATCGTCTTCCTCAAGCCTGTCAGTGAGGTCATGATATTCCTTTGTTCATTAAGAGGAGGATTAAATATAAGAGAGGATTCCTCCACCTTACAAGTACCTATCTCAGAATGGAAAGCAGACATTGAGCGAATGGTGAACAATCCTTCAGGAGAAGAATGAAATGTTTGCTCAGATATCTGTTCCTCGGTAAGGTATTGTTCAGGAATAAGGCCAATACTTGTATTATGAACCCCAAAGGTGCAAGAATAGGAATCTAAAGCCAAACCAATTATAGTGTTTTTGGGCAAAGAGATTTCATTTGGGGCTCCATTATTAATAATTATTTGGGTTTTCAATGGCTGGATATTCACCATTGGTGTAGGATTTAACAAAATTCCCGATTGTTGCATCTTATTTGAGAGACTATAAATGCATCAGGATTCTTTTTGTCCTTTTTGTACCTGTATAGGTACATCATGTGGTACTAATATGTTTCCTGCATATGGCACTATCTGGGATGATTTAAGGGCTTCATGTTCATCTATACATTTACATAGATCCCCTTTAATCTGGTCCACAATGTGGAATTCACCAGATCCGAGTGTATGGCAAAGCAATGCACTAGATCGTTGCCAATGTAAATCTGATACCGGGGCTCAGTGATTACCAGGAATAAATGATTGGCCGTTTTACCCCCAACTGAAATGGATAACATGCATTTGGCAATAATATTCTGACTTTTGGAGTCATTATCCAGATCATGGATCCAGTTATCCTGAGGGTTGGGATACCTGACTACTTTAGGATTAGACATTTGTTTTAGTAGATCTCTACTAATGTAACTATTTCCCGGTGTAAAGCCAGTTTAGCCTTTTTAGTTCTTCCCAGGTCATTGACTTTGAAGGGAAAGAACACATCCTCATTCACCTTTCCAATCCTTGCTAGGAATTGTGTATGATTACTGAACCCAGTAGAGTCAGTATCTTCTCTATGGAGGTGAATAGAACGTCCCCTTCCAGGCAGACATCTCTGACTCTTTCAGGGGACACACATATGGTGTTTTCCTCCTGTCCACATAAGGTGGAGGTAGGTGTTGCCTGTAAGAAGGAAACATCTGGAATTTGGCTGTTCCTGAAATGGACCTCAATAGAGTCCGGTCTTTCCTCCATCACGTGGCAGTTACACGGATTGTGATAGGATTGGGAGTTCTCATAATTAATTGGCACATTGACCTGTGACCATATAACCTCACTGAAAAAATCAATGACAGGGTTTCATCTCTGAAGGAGATCTATAGCAATAATTAGGGGTCATAGGGCAAACCAACTAGCAGTGTGGGATGGCAGATTCTTTTATTTCCCACCATGAAATGTAGCCAAGCCGTACCTGATACCTTCATGGCTGTACCGGATACACTCACAGGTTTTGCTGGGAAACTTTTCACCTTTATATTTCCCTGAAGAGAAGTCTTGGATTTGTTGGAAATCTTTCTGAGTTCTAATAGTTGCTTGGCTCCCCGTGTCTAATAAAGCCGTGATCTTTGGTAAATGATGATGTCATTCCACTTCAATGGAATACCTTTTGTCAATGTCCTGTAATGGGCAGAGGTACCTTGGGGGAGAAGTGAAGGTGTCTTTATGCTTTGTCTCATCCGCTGACCCCCCCTTCTTCTTCACATGGAAGCTCCTTGGACGGCTTGTCACGTTTTCATTGTGGAGGATTCTGTGGGCTGTAATACAGAAACACAAACATTCTGCCCCCCCTTACCTTTTGGCATAGGACAGGTTCAATCCTTCTCAGACATACAGACACTTGGCTTCATTTGTGCTCTCTTGTTTATCGGGACATTACAGGCATTATCATTGTTTGATGCTTTGACCTGTTCATTCCTGCTTCCTACTGAGGACGATTTTCTGCAGGATTGGGATTCCCTAAAAAAGGATTCTTAGTGTTAGCAGTGAAGAAATTGGTTATTTCCCCATTTGTTCTGCTAATACACTGAACTGACCTGCATCTGCTCCAGGCTTCATACAGATTACTTCTACTTTTCCAATGGACTTTTGGGTTTGGAGTTCTGGAATTGGATGTCTGGGATCTGACAGAACTTTCTGTTTCAGAACCAGATTGGACCTTTTTCTGGTTGGACCTGTAATTCTGGTAATAACCTCCCTGATTTCTCCTGTCGCTTAGTAAATTGATGCTTTCTGTCTGAGTTGTCAGTGACGGGGACCTTCTTGAAATCCAGATTGGGTTTAGACTTCTTCTGACTGAGAGGTCTGGAGCTTCAACAACTTCAGCATAACTCCTTCTTGGGGATTCAAACTTTCTGGGATCCTTTTTAATCTGAGTCTCAGCTATGTTTTCTGTGGGCTTTGTAAATCTCCTGCCCTGAGACTCTTCCCCATGCTGTAATCCAGCGTAGAGGGCGGTCCTCTCTGTCAGTAGCCAATCCAGAGTTTTTCTGGGATTGTAATCTCGGGCCAAAATCATTTCTTTTTTATTTGGCAAAGCATCATAAAACAATTGGACACATTCAGGGCTGTCATAATCAGGATCTTTTTCAGCCAGGCTGTAGGCATTCTTGAGAACGGACAAAAACTCTCGGGGACTTTGATTTGGCCGACATTTTAAAGTCAAAATGTCTCTTTTATCAGCAGTAGCTGAGTGGTAGGGACCAAATTCTGCTTTTATTTCTGATACCACTTCAGACCATCTTATTACACCCGTGTCTCTGAGGAAGATAAAGAAATTCCTGTGCTTTGGCTGAGACACCCATGGGACAAATTCAGTTTTCTGTTTTTCAGAATTCAAACTTCGGGTCATCATCGCCTCCTCGTAGGTTTCTGTGTGATCAATTATAGAAGGTGATCATTTCTTAGTAAAGAGGCCCACAGTTTCTGTTAGGAATGGTATCACTTTGGTGGTATCATACACAGGCCTCTGGGATTTTCTCTCACTTTTGGGGTGTTTATTAAGAGATGGGTCTTAATTTAGGAAGATTGTGTTCCGTACTGGAAGGCATTTCATCCTCATCTGGGGGGTCACTGTAGTTACTCTCAGATTCTGAATCCTCTGACTTTAATGGGATTACAATTTTAGGGCTCATAGAATGGTCTGGGTGTGAGCTGCTAAAGGGTTCAATGACATTTGTAGTCTGCCAAGTAGAAGGTGTAACCCTTGTACTGCTGGCTTTTAGCTCCTGTGTCTCCGGTACCAATTGCTGATTTGCGCTGTTCTGGACATCTACCTCATGCTGGAGATGGGTATTCACAATGCTCAGCTTTTCACATTCTCGTTTCTAAAGTTGATTTTATCCCTTTACAGTCAGACAACTCCTCAGAGATCTGATCTAGATTCTTAACCACCTCCTGTCCGGCCGTTGTGTATAAACAGCCAGATGGTGGCAGTGTCATGTTTCACATAACTGTAATATGCCTTTAAGTGTTTTCTATATTTTTTCTCTGCTCCTGCCTTTCCTTTGGTTTAGTTAATGTTGTATAGATAGCCCTCCCTCTTTCCCAGGATTGCATTGCAGCTCTAGCCTCATGGCATGAAGCAGGAAACATTATGATCTTTTGACCTATCGAATGTTCATTGTTGTAAGATTCTCTCAGTTTATGGAATAAACTTCACAAGATCTACAAGATGTCTTATCGATTGAGTCACTGAGTGTGGTATCCAACTGAGGTTGAAGTTATCGCTATCTTATCACAACTGTAAGTTACAGAGATCACACTATCAATGCTTAGATTGGAGAGACAGAACAGGCAGTGCAGGGGCGGGTGGCTGTTTATAAACAGACTCCCCGCCCCCTGCTTGTGTGTGCTCCCTGGGAGTGCGCAGCAATGCGATCCGGTGCCCGCTGTGTCCTCCAGACACAGTGGAACACCGATCGTCGTACGGGACCTCTGTGTGAGGTCCTAATCATGTGATCACCGATTGGCCAATCAGTGATCACATGCAGAGTAGTAAGCAAGATGTTACTTCTGACATCATTGCTTACTATGTGTGAAATCTGTGAATGATCACAGAGGTCACATAGTACAGGGCTATTCACAACAGCCTTGTACTATGTGACAAGCTGTGACCAATCACAGCTCTCACAGTATTTATCAATGGCTGCAAGAATGCAGCCAGAGTGAAGGAGAAATGATTGCTTTTACAGCCTTTATGGGTGTAAAATAATCAGTGTAAAAAAAAAATCTTCATCATCCCCCACAAGTAGTACAGTGTCACCATGGTGACATTGTACTGCTAGGGTGACAGTATGTAAAAAAAACATAAATAATAATCTAAAAAACATTTTTTAAAAATTATAATTTTTGGTTATACACTAATTTGGGTTTTTTTTTTTACAAAAAAGATAATGGAATACATTTTGGCCAAGATTTATGATGAAATATTATCTATTTGCAAAATTTTATAAGAAAACACTTTTTTGAAAATGTTTGGACTTTTTAATTTATATAGCAAAAAAAATAAAAATCCCAGCGGTGAATAAATACCACCAAAATACAGTGTCACCATGGTGACATTGTACTGCTAGGGTGACAGTATGTAAAAAAAACATAAATAATAATCTAAAAAACATTTTTTAAAAATTATAATTTTTGGTTATACACTAATTTGGGTTTTTTTTTTTACAAAAAAGATAATGGAATACATTTTGGCCAAGATTTATGATGAAATATTATCTATTTGCAAAATTTTATAAGAAAACACTTTTTTGAAAATGTTTGGACTTTTTAATTTATATAGCAAAAAAAATAAAAATCCCAGCGGTGAATAAATACCACCAAAATAAAGCTTTATCTGTCTCAAAAAAAAAATGCTAAAAAATTTGTATGGGTACAGTGTTGCATGACCGCGCAATTGTCATTCAAAGTGTAACAGTGCTGAAAGCTGAAAACTGGCCTGGACAGGAAGGAAAGTATCCGGACTGGAAGTGGTTAAAGAAGTGATCAATTCTTTATTTTGCAAATAATTTTCCTTAAAATTGAACATTTTAGCTGACAATTGTTCCATCTCAGCAGAAATGTTTGTAGATTGAGTTTCTATCTCATGGAGTTTTCTCTGTAAGTGTTTAACGTTCTCAGCCTCTGGCCTGATATCCAATTTTACTTTATTTAATTGTTCTGCCAATTCAAAAATGACATCAAGAAATTCTGGCCGAGATTTATGCAGCCGTGTTTCTTTTTCTTTCTTTGTTTTTACCTCAGCTATTATATACAGATAGCCAGCAACACGTGAATCATCAGAGCAGATATCATTTGTATACCCTGGAATCCTACTCCACATTTCAGGTACCCAATCATTCATATCCTGCTTAATGTCCAACTTATCTTTCACAAAAGACATCCCCTGAAATGTCACCAATTCTCTGACATCTCTGACTCAGAATAGCTTCAGATTCGGCACCAGAATGGCTACATCTACTAGGAACACTTCTCACATCAGACATTTTCTGTATCTGTAACTGACAACAGCGCTTTCAGAACCAAGAAAATGACAATAAAATATCTATACTTGCACCATTATATTTTTCTATCTGTTTCAAATGTAGGCAAATCTTGGTGGGATCTCCGAAATATGTCAGAACTTTATCTGTGAGGAAATAATCCGTATACAATTCATGGAAACAGGCGGGATCTGGAATGAAGGAGATTCCCTACTAATTCTCACAAAGTAACCGACATCCCAGTTCTGTATTTGTGATAATTGGAAGACAAAATAAAACACAATAATGTGCAAAAATATATATTTATTAATAATATAAATCAGTACAAAATGGGGATGAAATATAATAGGTGATGATAAATAATAAACAATACAAGATAACAGTACAATGATCTAATCCACAATAATGGGGAGAAATACAAGCCAGCAATTACTTCCAAATATTAATGAATTACATCCAACTGTCTGGAAATGTCGTGTAAGAAATCAGTAACTCAGCAACATGTGACAACAGATATACAAATCCCCCCCGTGATCTCTCTACACCCAGATATTCAACGCTCAACGTGTACCTTGCCATGACTTGATCTGGAATCCCATACACAGGCCAATCCAATCCGCTTACAATCTGAGATGAAGATGTAATGTTACATGAAGTAGTCTACCTTGTCATATATATACTGTATACATCCGGATAAACCATTGACTAGAAGCCAGAATCAGCTTCAGGGATATGTAAAATCAATCTTCCCCAGAGGAGGGAAATGATAATAATTTATACTGCAGGTAAAATGACGTCACATCCCCTCCTGTGCTCACCAGAACCGTTATCGGACTAAACAATGTATCTGGAGATATAAGGGGAGTACAAGTTATCAGAGGAAAATGAAAGTTCTAGTTCCCAATATGGACTGTATGGTGTCAGTGATGTCAGCTTTCAGTGCGCTCACTTCAGGGGGTGTCTGTGTCCGTCTGTTGTCCCTTGTCTCCTGTCTTGTGAGGTCTCTTTGGTGATGTGGTCTCCTCTCTATCCGTCTCTTACTTTTATCCCCCACATAAACCTAGGCGGGCAAAGCTTATCTTCACCTAAAAGTGACCTCAGACTAGGTGTCATTTCTCTATGTAAAGATTTCAATGACCTGAAGGGGGCAGTATAGGATTGGGAAGGATTTGGGTCTTCTGGAACATGACAAGGTCTGGAAGGAGGAGTAGAAGATTCCATTATTAGCTGAGGGCAGGATAGGCTTCCCTAAAGAGATCGGTTTTCAGAGATCACCTAAAAGTGAGCAGAGTAGGCGATAGTCTGATAAATTGTGGTAGAGAGTTTGAAGATGGGGAAAGCTCTGGAGAAGTCCTGCAGATGAGCATGGGAGGAGAAGAAAAGGGAGCTAGAGAGCAGGAGGTCATATGCGGAGTGGAGAGTACGGTTTGGGTGATATTTAGAGACAAGATCGGTGATGTAATTTGGGGCGGAGTTATAAATGGCTTTATATGTTATTGTTAATGTTTTTAATTTTATCTGTTGGGCAATGGGAAGCCAGTGGAGGGATTGGCAGAGAGGGGTGGAGGACACTGAATTGAGACCAGTGGAGGGATTGGCAGAGAGGGGTGGAGGACACTGAGTGGAGGCCAGTGGAGGTCTTGTCAGAGAGGGGTGGAGGACACTGAGTGGAGGGATTGGCAGAGAGGAGTGGAGAACACTGAGTGGAGGTCAGTGGAAGGATTGTCAGTGAGGGGTGGAGGACACTGCATGGAGGCCAGTGGAGGGATTGGCAGAGAGGGGTGGAGGACACTGATTGGAGGCCAGTGGAGGGATTGGTAGAGAGGGATGGAGAACACTGAGTGGGGGCCGGTGGAGAGATTGGCAGAGAGGGGTGGAGGACACTGAGTAGAGGCTGGTGGAGGGATTGGCAGAGAGGGGTGGAGGACACTGAGTAGAGGCCAGTGGAGGGATTGGCAGAGAGGGATTGGCAGATACAGAACAGTTAGTAAGGTGGATGAGTCTGGCAGCAGCATTCATGATAGACTGAAGAGGGGATAGCCTACGATGAGGTCGGCCAATGAGGAGGGAGTTACAATAGTCAAGGCGAGAGATAACAAGGGAGTGAATAAGTTGCTTAGTGGTTTCCGAGGTTAAGAACAGGCATCTCTTGGAGATGTTGCGGAGGTGAAGTCTACAAGATGAGGACAGCGATTGGATTTGGGGGTGAAAGGACAGTTGGTTAGTCTAGGATTACACCTCGTACCCTGGCATGAGGGGAGGGACTGATGGTTGTATTATTGGTCTTGATGGAGAAGTTAGTAGAGGGGGCACGGGAGCTCAGTTTTGGAAAGATTGAGTTTGAGGAAGTGGAGTGACATCCATGCCGATATGTCACTTAGTAGGTTAGTAATGCGAGAGGAGACTGAAGGGGTGAGGTGAGGAGGAGACTGAAGGGGTGGGGTGAGGAGGAGACTGAAGGGGCGGGGTGAGGAGGAGACTGAGGGGGTGAGGTGAGGAGGAGACTGAAGGGGTGGGGTGAGGAGGAGACTGAAGGGGTGAGGTGAGGAGGAGACTGAGGGGGTGAGGTGAGGAGGAGACTGAAGGGGTGAGGTGAGGAGGAGACTGAAGGGGTGAGGTGAGGAGGAGACTGAAGGGGTGAGGTGAGGAGGAGACTGAGGGGGTGAGGTGAGGAGGAGACTGAAGGGGTGGGGTGAGGAGGAGACTGAAGGGGTGAGGTGAGGAGGAGACTGAGGGGGTGAGGTGAGGAGGAGACTGAAGGGGTGAGGTGAGGAGGAGACTGAAGGGGTGAGGTGAGGAGGAGACTGAAGGGGTGAGGTGAGGAGGAGACTGAGGGGGTGAGGTGAGGAGGAGACTGAAGGGGTGGGATGAGGAGGAGACTGAAGGGGTGAGGTGAGGAGGAGACTGAAGGGGTGAGGTGAGGAGGAGAAAGATAGATTTGTGTGTCATCAGCATAGAGATGGTACTTAAAGCCATGGGAGTTTATCAATAAACCAGAAACCATGAAATAGAATATACAGAACAAAATGGCTTCCAGCATGTCCATGTAGAGATGATAAGTTCAGCCTTCCTGTTTCATTCTGTGAGCCCAGAACAGTTCTGACAACCTGGTGATCTATGATTGGCTCATATCCCTGTGGGGTGGTAACCTGTAGGCACCTGCTGATCTACAATCGGCTCATATCCCTGTGGGGCGATAACCTGTAGGCACCTGCTGATCTATGATTGGCTCATACTCCTGTGTATCCTGTTCAGATGATGATTACAGAACTCCCAATGTTGTTCATGTAATGGAGTGCACAGTGTGTTCCATCCAAGAAGGGCAGCAAGGTAGAAGCTGGCAATTACAGGCCAGTGAGTCTAACATCGGTGGTAGTCAAGTTAATGGAATCACTCCTGAAAGGAAGGATCATTGATCATCTAGAAACACACAACTTGCTGGATCCAAAGCAGCATGGCTTTACTGAGGGCAGACCATGGCAGACTCGACTGATTGGACTTTTTGACTATATTACCAATGATTTGGACCAGGGTGGTGCTGTGGACATAGAATATCTTGATTCCAGCAAGGCAAGTGATACAGTTCCACATAACTATCTAATACAGAAGTTGGACAAGCTAGGACTTAGCCCTTGGGTGGTTCAGTGGATGTGCAGTTGGCTAAAGGAGAGATACCAGAGTGTGGTTGTAAATGGGGTTCACATGGAACAGAGAGCAGTCACTAGTGGTGTACCCCAAGGCTCTGTACTGGGTCCTGTTCTATGTAATCTATATGCAAGTGATAGAACTAAAGGGTTGTTGGGTAAGGGGATGTCTCTTTGCTGATGACACAAAGGTGTGTAATAAGGAGGATATCCCTGGAGGTGTCTGTAACATGGAACAGGATTTAGCATTGCAGGAAGATTGGTAAAAAAGTGGAAATTGCAGTTCAATATTTCAAATCTAAAATAATGCACCCAGGAAAAAAGAATCCCTTGAGAAAGTACAACATTGGAGGTACAGTGTTGTCCAGCACTTCAGAAGAAAAGGATTTTGGGTACTTATTTCAGAAGATTGCAAAATGAACAAACAGCATGGCCAGGCAGTGGGGAAAGCGAATAGAATTCTAGGATGCATCACTAGAGGGGTCACCAGCGGGAGGAAGGTATGACAGAATGCGGCATCCGACCTCAGCCCTTCTCACCAACTCGTGGCCGAAGGACCAGCCGATCTGCCACTTGCGTAACAATGCCACTCTCAGTTGCGCCCTGAACAAAGATTTTCCAGCTTGTGGGACTACAATCTATGTGCCAGCAGCCTGAGAGCGATTGTTACTGGTTAATTACGCAATTAACCCTTCACACTGCCACCACCACCTTTTTACAGAGAAGGAGGAAACTCACAAATCTTAGCAGTAACACTATGATATTAGTATAAGTGTCTGTAATACACTGTCACCTCAGGCAGGGATATTCAGAGGATTATTACATACAGGAACACTCTTCCAGGGACAGGGATATTCAGAGGATTATTATATACAGGAACACTCTTCCAGGGACAGGGATATTCAGAGGATTATCACATACAGGAGCACTCTTCCAGGGTCAGAGATTCTTTAATTTGCATTAAAAGCTTTAGAGACAGTTCAACACTTTTCAGAAAATAGGATTTATTACTAAAAAGGTCAAAATGGTGCAATAAAAATATTTACAAATAAAGATGTAACAAAGATATAAAGAGAGCAATAAAACAACAGAGAAATAAAAGAAAGGAGTTCAGAAGACAGAATACTTGCAATATCCTTGGTTTGAGCAGAGTCCAATTGTCCGAACAAAAAGATTGCCTTGGCTCTCAAGTCTGTTAGATGTTTTCTGACTGATGTTAAATGAGAGCTGTCTTCTCCAGGCTGTCAGTCTTTTTCTACCATATTAAAGGGGTGTCTCCTGAGAACAAATGACCAATCATCCAGTTTGGGGATGGGTGTTAGGCGGTAACCAAGGTTATGACCAAATCCCTTACAATTTTATACTAAGGTCAATAACCTTCAATAGGTACAGGTAGCATCCTAGCAACTGGCAGATTAATATTTAGAAATATATTCTATACCAGGGGCAGACTGACCATTTGGAAACTCGGGCACTGCCCGAGGGCTCGGGGTGAGTAGGGGGCCCCATGAGATTCCCCTGGTACCTTTTTCATAGGCTTTTTTGAGTTTGGACAAGGACACAGGGGCCCCATGATCCCCTATTGCCCAGGGGCCCCATGAGTTGTCAGTTCACCCCTGTTCGTAACACAAAGATACCAAACATAGCATACCCTTGTCACCCAGGAGGAAAGAGACTGCTTCTTCTCTCTTGTAGGCACTAACATAGTAATGTAAGGTCTTGTGTGACTCATATTAAAATGATCTATCTGTATATATACTTCATATTAATGTGCCCAGTTCCTGCTGAAGTTTATAAATTGTATGAAAAATGACTCTTGTGGAATGTACGTTTTATGGCACGCTCTGCCCTAACAGCCTAACAGGTCATGACTGACTGAGTTATTGTTTTACAACCGGGCAGAGGGAAGTGGTTTTCCAGCAAACCCCCTGGAACCAGACTAATTAGAGGTTTACAGCCCTGGAGCTGATCTATCTGTGTTTTATTTAGGATAAGAGATCCTGTTGACCTCCGTCAACTTGTAGCTATGCATTCCATGGACAAAGGGATGAGGGAGGACAGAAGGGAACATGGCTGAAACCTAACAAGATGGCTGTCATGTACAACATCTATGCCTCTATTGCACACAATCATCACAGAAGGAGGTCCTGATTCCTCTATATAGATCTTTATATTGCTAGAGGGGTCACCGGCAGGAGGTAGAAGGTCCTGATTCCTCTATATAGATCTTTATATCACTAAAGGGGTCACTGGCAGGAGGAAGGAGGTCCTCATTCTATATAGATCTTTATATCACTAGAGGGGTCACCGGCAGGAGGAAGGAGGTCCTGATTCCTCTATATAGATCTTAATATCACTAGAGGGGTCACCGGCAGGAGGAAGGAGATCATGATTCCTCTAGATAGATCTTTATATCACTAGAGGGGTCACCGGCAGGAGGAAGGAGGTCCCGATTCCTCTATATAGATCTTTATATCACTTGAGGGGTCACCAGCAGGAGGAAGGAGGTCCCGATTACTCTATATAGATCTTTATATCACTTGAGGGGTCACCAGCAGGAGGTGGAAGGTCCTGATTCCTCTATATAGATCTTTATATCACTAGAGGGGTCATGAATCATGCTGAGCCCTCTCTGGGTAGTTATGTCTGAGACTGCAGAAGGACCCATGGCTGTTGAGACATCTAACTTGGTTGGTAATTGGTTTTCCATGTGCTCAAGGATTCTTTTGCAACCTCTGCACCATGTAAGACAAGGCAGAGATTGATTGCAGATGTCCCCTATTGCAGAGGCCTCCCTTTCAGACTCCATCATTGGCTGACTGGTACTGTCATGTACCTGATGGGGGACTGAAATGACGAGATTGGCCTTACTTGTGTCACTAGCCCTGACCCCACTGGAAGAGGAACAGAGGGTGTCTAGGGACCAGGGGGACAAGAGCACCAGCAGGTGTTGTTTGCAGCTCTTGCAATTGGAGACTTTGGAAGACTGATGAACCTCCAATTGAGGCACAGTAGTGATATACAGAGCTGGTATGGTAGATCACCAGGTGTGCACCAGAGCAAGGCAGGAAGAAGGCATGGGAGACAGGAGCAATGTCATAGGAATAGCCGGGGTCATTAATGGGCGGACAGCAAGGTACGAAATCATAAGCAAGCCAAAGTCAGGAGCAGAGCCGAAGTCAGGAACCAGTATCAAGCAGGGGAGTAATCAGAGTCAGGTCAGGAACAAGCCGGGTCAGCAACAAGGAAATCACACACAGGAACGAGCAGGAAACAGGGAACAGCTGAAGACCAGTCAGCACTCAGCACAGGCAAAGGCACCTTTTAAATAGTCCACCTGGAGCCAATCTTCACCGTGCATGATCGTGCATTTCTGTGCACATGCGCACGTCTAATCACCAGCCGTCTCACGGGAATTCCCTTACAGAGGGGTCACCGGCGAGAGGAAGGAGGTCCTGATTCCTCTATATAGATCTTTATATCACTAGAGGGGTCACCGGCAGGAGGAAGGAGGACCTGATTCCTCTATATAGATCCTTATATCACTAGAGGGGTCACCGGCGAGAGGAAGGAGGTCCCGATTCCTCTATATAGATCTTTATATCACTAGAGGGGTCACCGGCAGGAGGAAGGAGGTCCCGATTCCTCTATATAGATCTTTCTATCACTAGAGGGGTCACCAGCAACCTCATTTAGAATACTGTGTCCAGTTCTGGAGACCTCACTTACATAAAAGGTATTGATAAGATAGAACGAGTCCAGAGACGGGGAATACAAATAGTGATATCAGGAGAGACTTCAGGAACGTAACATGTCCAGTCTGGAGGAGAGAAGGGAAAGGGGAGACATGACTGAAACCTTTACATACAACAAGGGAGTGAATAAGGTTCAGGAGGGCAGGATTTTCAATATAAAACCAAAATGAAGAACACGAGGACATGACCTCCAACTAACTGGAGGAAAGTTCACAACTAATCTCAGAAAGTATTATTTTACTGAAAGAGTAGTTGATGCTTGGAATAAATTTCCAGTAGAGGTATTGAGCCAGAGACAAATCACAGAGACCATCACAATAGTACACAATGGATGGTTATGAATGAAAGCCATTCATTGTGTACAACTGTCATATGATCACTGTGATTGGTCATAGCAATCACATGGTACTGGGCTGGCCAGATAAAATGATCTGTCATTTGGTGGACACAGCAGGTGACATATCAAGATATAGCAGAGCCACTAGACTTGGAGGACTTCATATGATGTCCACCCAGGATGGGAGAGATCCCGCTCAGCTGTCATTCTGCTATAGGCCTGGTGGGAAGCAGTTCATTACAGGGGACACTGTACAGGTTCTACATGTAGTCTGGGGGTCCCTGTGGAAGTCCATGTGTGGACATTTCTACCTATGATAAATGACAGGCTAAACCCACCTGGAGACTTTCTCCACACCTGGAGTGTGCTGAGTTCTTGGAGAACGTCTACACAGTGTTTCCAGATTGACTTTATCACCCCAACGAGCTCGCTCCAGTTCATGGATGTCATCATTATGTTTGGAGGATCTCACCAGTCAGGAGCCTTTCCTGTCATCCTACATGTTCCCTTCTGAGGATTGTTCTATCCTTCCAAACAAATGTATGAAATCATGGATGAGTCCTCCTTCTATGTGATCTAGAAGATCTTCAATCACAATGTCTTTATGGATGAAGTGGATGGCCCAGTTTATATATTATTTATTGCTTTACAGCTTTATTCCCTCCAGGATTCATTCTTTATTTATAGAACCATTCAAGGAAGTGTTCTTACTGTGAGAGATCTCCACCACCATTCCTCTGTGACCATTACATCCTTGTCATTTATGTCTAACATCTTCATTATGAGTGGATTGATATATATTATTATACTTTGCGATGTATTTTTTTTTTTACCCAAAAAGATCTGTTTTGGAGGTCTCTGTTTTATTATGTATTTTGTTTTTATCTTGTGTTCTGTGTCTTTAAGACTTTTCTATCTGTAGTAAAATATATTATTTAAACAGTTGGTTGCATAAGAGTTAGGTTTATTGTTTCTTACTTTTTTTAGTTCTTTTTGATCTTCCCTGGTATCTCTGTAAGGTAGATACAATGCTGGAATGGTTATTAGGGGATGTTTCTCGGGGCTGCAGTTCCTCTGAACTCCACAAGATGGTGATCTCATTTCTCCCCAGACAGGACTTCTCTATGGGATACAGATAGGAAGTGATGTCAGGTACAGACAGGAAGTGATGTCAGGTAGACAGGCCATTCCGAGAGGTGAGTGGGGAGGAAGCAGATCAGAGACATTGGTGGACGTGGCAGCAGAGGAGGTAATAAGATGTTATTTCCTATTTACACCCAGTAACCTCACCGTCACGTCCGTCCTCTTCCTCCTTAGTCACGTCCGTCCTCTTCCTCCATAGTCACGTCCGTCCTCTTCCTCCATAGTCACGTCCGTCCTCTTCCTCCATAGTCACGTCCGTCCTCTTCCTTCATAGTCGTGTCCGTCCTCTTCCTCCATAGTCGTGTCCGTCCTCTTCCTCCATAGTCGTGTCCGTCCTCTTCCTCCATAGTCACATCCATCCTCTTCCTCCATAGTCACGTCCGTCCTCTTCCTCCATAGTCGTGTCCGTCCTCTTCCTCCATAGTCACGTCCGTCCTCTTCCTCCATAGTCACGTCCGTCCTCTCCCTCCATAGTCACATCCGTCCTCTTCCTTCATAGTCACTGTCAGGGCTCCGGGGTGTGACCAGAGGTATGTGACTGACGCAGGGAAACGCAGGCTTCAGATAAGTTATAAACAATATAATTTATTAAAGACTAACAATACAAACATAAACGCAGTGCAATACTAAAACATAACACAGTGCAAATGAACCAAACCACCCACAGATAACAGTACATACAATGCAAGCGTCGTCAGGCAGCCCGGGTCAATAACAATCGGGCAGGTAGGAATAGGGGGTCAGGCAGAGAATGGTCGGGGTCACAAGCCAGGGATGAAACAGGAAAAGTCAGCAGAGGTCCGGAATCAGGCAGGGTCAGCAACGAATCAGTCAGACAGGAACAGGGATGCAGGTAACAAGATACAGGGCCCAGGAAAAACACACACCAAGGCAGAGACTGCAGGTCTGGCCATCCCTTAAATACACCTCCGTAATCAGCTTCAGGTGTTTGGCTGGATGCAAGGTTGAGTCTCTGATTGCCGGGAGCACCCGCTGGCCAGCCCTGGTACTGCAGCCCACAAGGCAGGTGAGTCCCACCATTACTGGCAAGTCCATTCCTGACAGTCACTGTGATGTCTTTTATCTCCAGCAGATGATGATACACACATATATAGTGTGGGAACCCAGATTAACCCCTTCAGGGGCAGAACATTCCCCCACTTCCGGGGCCGGAACATTCTCCTCATTGTGGAGATAAATTCTAGTAATATGGTCCTCTAAACAAACAGCACTGACAATAAATAGACAAGACAAGGACCATCCTGACCATACATGGCCTACAAAGGGCAATGATGACACTACACAGGCAGCCAATGGGCAATCATTACACTATGCAGCCAACACAATGATGGAGTGCCGGGGTCAGGAGTATGGAGCATAGAGCCCCTTACATTGCTGCTCAGGAGGAAGGAAACATTCCTTTGTAACAGAAAATGTATATAAATCTGAGGCACTTTTAGGAATATCTGGGGTTTCAAAAATGAAAGGAGCTTTATAGGGACTAAAACATTTAATATGTGTAACATTGTTCTGTTTATCTCCTCTTCCCCTCCCCCACCTGTCTCCAGCACCACACCCGGGGACTAGCAGGGAGGGGAGATTCCTTGCAGTGTAATGAGAACTGATTGGCTGCTCCTCAGGAAAGGGGAGTGTCCTGTTTATCCTTTCTCCCTTTCACTCCCAGAGCCATTTTGGCATTTTTTGAACATTTAAAAAATCATTTTATCCTGAAGATGACACAAAACCCCCAAAATATCAATTTTCTGAAAGTAGAGACTTTAGAGAATAAAATAGCGGCAGTTCTAATTTTTATGTCACAAAATATTATCACAAAGTCTATGAAATGCCAAATTTCACTAAAAAATACTCTTAAGCTGATTTCAGGGCATAAAAAGCAATAGATGACCCATTTATGTGTAAAAATATAAAAGCCGAGGTTGCAGCGAGTAAATAGATATCCAACATGTCAAACCTTAAGTTGTGTGTGCTGAAATGGTGACAACCTTTAGTCCCCGGTATTATCTATAGGGGACACATTTATAGCCCCTTCTAGGTCATCAGTATAGAGTACGGAGGAGGTCTGCTCCTAGAATTATCCTCTCATTCTGGTGTGACCGGCGATATGTAACGTGTATCACAATCAATGTTATCACGTGTAGGCGCTTCAGCGTGTGCTCTTACATTTGGGCGTGCATATATGTGGGGGAGGGGGGGGCCTTAAAATTTTTTAAAGGGAGGAGTTATGTACTTGGTTATAACTAGAGATGAGCGAATCGAAGTATCCGAAGTGGAATTCGAGTCGAATATCGGAAAAATTTCGATTCGTGCCGAATCCGAAAAATAGCCTAATTCGGACGCGCGAATCGAAATTTTTCAGAAAATGGCGGCTGACATGTGCGGCGACGGAGCGGGGATGTCTGGGAAGGCGCGCAGACAAGGCGCGCTGACCCATAATGCATTCCTCAACTACATGTGATCGCATCAGCCAGTCAGCAGCCAGCCAGCCAGCACTGTGTAATGGTCGAGCTATAAATAGCGGCCATTTTGGAATTCTTCATTTGCCTGCAGTTATTGAACAGAGGCAGACCGCTCTGTACTAGGGACAGGGACAGAGTTAGGGCCACAGAAACGATAATTGGGGACAGAGAAAAGTTACTTAGGGACAGAGAACCATTACTCAGGGACACAGACTTGTTAATGAGGGCCACAGAATCGTTATTTAGGGACAAAGAAACGCTAGTTAGGGCCACAGAATTCATACTCAGGGACAGACAGAATTGTTACTCAGTGCCAGAGAATTGTTACTTAGGGCCACAGAAACGTTATTAGGGCCACAGAATTTTTACTCAGGGACAGACAGAATTGTTACTGAGTGCCAGAGAATTGTTACTCAGGGACAGACAGAATTGTTACTGAGTGCCAGAGAATTGTTACTTAGGGCCACAGAAACTTTAATTAGGGCCACAGAATTTTTACTCAGGGACAGACAGAATTGTTACTGAGTGCCAGAGAATTGTTACTCAGGGACAGACAGAATTGTTACTGAGTGCCAGAGAATTGTTACTTAGGGCCACAGAAACTTTACTTAGGGCCACAGAATTTTTACTCAGGGACAGACAGAATTGTTACTGAGTGCCAGAGAATTGTTACTCAGGGACAGACAGAATTGTTACTGAGTGCCAGAGAATTGTTACTCAGGGCCCCAGAAACTTTACTTAGGGCCACAGAATTTTTACTCAGGGACAGACAGAATTGTTACTGAGTGCCAGAGAATTGTTACTCAGGGACAGACAGAATTGTTACTGAGTGCCAGAGAATTGTTACTTAGGGCCACAGAAACTTTACTTAGGGCCACAGAATTGTTACTCGCACAGACACAGAATTGTTACTCGCACAGACACAGAATTGTTACTGAAGGCCACAGAACTGTTACTTAGGGCCACAGAATTGTTACTCGCACAGACACAGAATTGTTACTCGCACAGACACAGAACTGTTACTGAGGGCCACAGAACTGTTACTTAGGGCCACAGAATTGTTACTCGCACAGACACAGAATTGTTACTCAGGGCCACAGAACTGTTACTTAGGGACAAAGAAACGCTAGTTAGGGCCACAGAATTCATACTCAGGGACAGACAGAATTGTTACGGAGTGCCAGAGAATTGTTACTCAGGGCCACAGAAACTTTACTTAGGGCCACAGAATTTTTACTCAGGGACAGACAGAATTGTTACTGAGTGCCAGAGAATTGTTACTCAGGGACAGACAGAATTGTTACGGAGTGCCAGAGAATTGTTACTCAGGGCCACAGAAACTTTACTTAGGGCCACAGAATTTTTACTCAGGGACAGACAGAATTGTTACTGAGTGCCAGAGAATTGTTACTCAGGGACAGACAGAATTGTTACTGAGTGCCAGAGAATTGTTACTTAGGGCCACAGAAACTTTACTTAGGGCCACAGAATTGTTACTCGCACAGACACAGAATTGTTACTCGCACAGACACAGAACTGTTACTGAGGGCCACAGAAACTTTACTTAGGGCCACAGAATTGTTACTCGCACAGACACAGAATTGTTACTCAGGGCCACAGAACTGTTACTTAGGGACAAAGAAACGCTAGTTAGGGCCACAGAATTCATACTCAGGGACAGACAGAATTGTTACGGAGTGCCAGAGAATTGTTACTCAGGGCCACAGAAACTTTACTTAGGGCCACAGAATTTTTACTCAGGGACAGACAGCATTGTTACTGAGTGCCAGAGAATTGTTACTCAGGGACAGACAGAATTGTTACTGAGTGCCAGAGAATTGTTACTCAGGGCCACAGAAACTTTACTTAGGGCCACAGAATTTTTACTCAGGGACAGACAGAATTGTTACTGAGTTCCAGAGAATTGTTACTCAGGGACAGACAGAATTGTTACGGAGTGCCAGAGAATTGTTACTCAGGGACAGACAGAATTGTTACTGAGTGCCAGAGAATTGTTACTTAGGGCCACAGAAACTTTAATTAGGGCCACAGAATTTTTACTCAGGGACAGACAGAATTGTTACTGAGTGCCAGAGAATTGTTACTCAGGGACAGACAGAATTGTTACGGAGTGCCAGAGAATTGTTACTCAGGGCCACAGAAACTTTACTTAGGGCCACAGAATTTTTACTCAGGGACAGACAGAATTGTTACTGAGTGCCAGAGAATTGTTACTCAGGGACAGACAGAATTGTTACTGAGTGCCAGAGAATTGTTACTCAGGGCCACAGAAACTTTACTTAGGGCCACAGAATTTTTACTCAGGGACAGACAGAATTGTTACTGAGTGCCAGAGAATTGTTACTCAGGGACAGACAGAATTGTTACGGAGTGCCAGAGAATTGTTACTCAGGGACAGACAGAATTGTTACTGAGTGCCAGAGAATTGTTACTTAGGGCCACAGAAACTTTAATTAGGGCCACAGAATTTTTACTCAGGGACAGACAGAATTGTTACTGAGTGCCAGAGAATTGTTACTCAGGGACAGACAGAATTGTTACGGAGTGCCAGAGAATTGTTACTCAGGGCCACAGAAACTTTACTTAGGGCCACAGATTTTTTACTCAGGGACAGACAGAATTGTTACTGAGTGCCAGAGAATTGTTACTCAGGGACAGACAGAATTGTTACTGAGTGCCAGAGAATTGTTACTCAGGGCCACAGAAACTTTACTTAGGGCCACAGAATTTTTACTCAGGGACAGACAGAATTGTTACTGAGTGCCAGAGAATTGTTACTCAGGGACAGACAGAATTGTTACGGAGTGCCAGAGAATTGTTACTCAGGGACAGACAGAATTGTTACTGAGTGCCAGAGAATTGTTACTTAGGGCCACAGAAACTTTAATTAGGGCCACAGAATTTTTACTCAGGGACAGACAGAATTGTTACTGAGTGCCAGAGAATTGTTACTCAGGGACAGACAGAATTGTTACGGAGTGCCAGAGAATTGTTACTCAGGGCCACAGAAACTTTACTTAGGGCCACAGAATTTTTACTCAGGGACAGACAGAATTGTTACTGAGTGCCAGAGAATTGTTACTCAGGGACAGACAGAATTGTTACGGAGTGCCAGAGAATTGTTACTCACGGCCACAGAAACTTTACTTGGGGCCACAGAATTTTTACTCAGGGACAGACAGAATTGTTACTGAGTGCCAGAGAATTGTTACTCAGGGACAGACAGAATTGTTACTGAGTGCCAGATAATTGTTACTTAGGGCCACAGAAACGTTATTAGGGCCACAGAATTGTTACTCAGGGACAGACAGAATTGTTACTGAGTGCCAGAGAATTGTTACTTAGGGCCACAGAAACTTTAGTTAGGGCCACAGAATTGTTACTCAGGGACAGACACAGAATTGTTACTGAGGGCCACAGAACTGTTACTTAGGGCCACAGAATTGTTACTCGCACAGACACAGAATTGTTACTCGCACAGACACAGAATTGTTACTGAGGACCACAGAACTGTTACTTAGGGCCACAGAATTGTTACTCGCACAGACACAGAATTGTTACACAGGGACACAGAACTGTTACTGAGGGCCACAGAACCGTTACTTAGGGCCACAGAATTGTTACTCGCACAGACACAGAATTGTTACTCGCACAGACACAGAATTGTTACTCGCACAGACACAGAATTGTTACTGAGGGCCACAGAACTGTTACTTGGGGCCACAGAAACGTTAATCAGGGACACAGAATTGTTACTGAGGGCCACAGAACTGTTACTTAGGGCCACAGAATTGTTACTCGCACAGACACAGAATTGTTACACAGGGACACAGAACTGTTACTGAGGGCCACAGAACCGTTACTTAGGGCCACAGAATTGTTACTCGCACAGACACAGAATTGTTACTCGCACAGACACAGAATTGTTACTCGCACAGACACAGAATTGTTACTCAGGGACACAGAACTGTTACTGAGGGCCACAGAACTGTTACTTAGGGCCACAGAATTGTTTCTCGCACAGACACAGAATTGTTACTCGCACAGACACAGAATTGTTACTGAGGGCCACAGAACTGTTACTTGGGGCCACAGAAACGTTAATCAGGGACACAGAATTGTTACTCGCACAGACACAGAATTGTTACTCGCACAGACACAGAATTGTTACTGAGGGCCACAGAACTGTTACTTGGGGCCACAGAAACGTTAATCAGGGACACAGAATTGTTACTGAGGGCCACAGAACTGTTACTTAGGGCCACAGAATTGTTACTCGCACAGACACAGAATTGTTACTCGCACAGACACAGAATTGTTACTGAGGGCCACAGAACTGTTACTTGGGGCCACAGAAACGTTAATCAGGGACACAGAATTGTTACTGAGGGCCACAGAACTGTTACTTAGGGCCACAGAATTGTTACTCGCACAGACACAGAATTGTTACTCGCACAGACACAGAATTGTTACTGAGGGCCACAGAACTGTTACTTGGGGCCACAGAAACGTTAATCAGGGACACAGAATTGTTACTGAGGACCACAGAACTGTTACTTAGGGCCACAGAATTGTTACTCGCACAGACACAGAATTGTTACACAGGGACACAGAACTGTTACTGAGGGCCACAGAACCGTTACTTAGGGCCACAGAATTGTTACTCGCACAGACACAGAATTGTTACTCGCACAGACACAGAATTGTTACTCGCACAGACACAGAATTGTTACTGAGGGCCACAGAACTGTTACTTGGGGCCACAGAAACGTTAATCAGGGACACAGAATTGTTACTGAGGGCCACAGAACTGTTACTTAGGGCCACAGAATTGTTACTCGCACAGACACAGAATTGTTACACAGGGACACAGAACTGTTACTGAGGGCCACAGAACCGTTACTTAGGGCCACAGAATTGTTACTCGCACAGACACAGAATTGTTACTCGCACAGACACAGAATTGTTACTCAGGGACACAGAACTGTTACTGAGGGCCACAGAACTGTTACTTAGGGCCACAGAATTGTTTCTCGCACAGACACAGAATTGTTACTCGCACAGACACAGAATTGTTACTGAGGGCCACAGAACTGTTACTTGGGGCCACAGAAATGTTAATCAGGGACACAAAATTGTTACTCGCACAGACACAGAATTGTTACTCGCACAGACACAGAATTGTTACTGAGGGCCACAGAACTGTTACTTGGGGCCACAGAAACGTTAATCAGGGACACAGAATTGTTACTGAGGGCCACAGAACTGTTACTTAGGGCCACAGAATTGTTACTCGCACAGACACAGAATTGTTACTCGCACAGACACAGAATTGTTACTGAGGGCCACAGAACTGTTACTTGGGGCCACAGAAACGTTAATCAGGGACACAGAATTGTTACTGAGGGCCACAGAACTGTTACTTAGGGCCACAGAATTGTTACTCGCACAGACACAGAATTGTTACTCGCACAGACACAGAATTGTTACTGAGGGCCACAGAACTGTTACTTGGGGCCACAGAAACGTTAATCAGGGACACAGAATTGTTACTGAGGGCCACAGAACTGTTACTTAGGGCCACAGAATTGTTACTCGCACAGACACAGAATTGTTACACAGGGACACAGAACTGTTACTGAGGGCCACAGAACCGTTACTTAGGGCCACAGAATTGTTACTCGCACAGACACAGAATTGTTACTCGCACAGACACAGAATTGTTACTCGCACAGACACAGAATTGTTACTCAGGGACACAGAACTGTTACTGAGGGCCACAGAACTGTTACTTAGGGCCACAGAATTGTTACTCGCACAGACACAGAATTCTTACTCGCACAGACACAGAATTGTTACTCAGGGACACTGAACTGTTACTGAGGGCCACAGAACTGTTACTTAGGGCCACAGAATTGTTACTCGCACAGACACAGAATTGTTACTCCGGGACACAGAATTGTTACTCAGGGACACATAATCGTTTAATTAAAGAGTATGTCAGACAACATGCAGAGGAGTGGGAGAGGAGGCAATGTTTTAGGAGCGAGCAGACGTTGCAGCAGAGGAAGGGGTCGAGGCAGCACTATTCGCAGCCAGAGGCCAGTGCTCCCGGTGTCATCCAGCGGTCGTGTCTCCACCGACAACCCTGCCGTCATCGATTGGTTGGCTCGGTCGTCTTCCTCTTCCCAGGTCACCTCTGACACCTACAGCCAACGGTCGGTGGGTACGTCAGACACAACCGTTAGTTGGCATGGCCCGGGACCAAGCCCACTGAAATCACGTGTCCTCTACCTGCCCCTGTCCTTTGGTGTTCCCTCACCAAGCGAAGTATCGCATGCTGTGGGCTCAGCCCCACTGTACAGTGAGGAAGAGCTAACAGAGGGCGGTCAGGAACGGGGGGAGACATCCGCCTTTTCAGCAGCTAGGCGAAGAAGTAGTGGCGAGGAGAGTGGCCCGGTAGCCGGTCTAGAGACAGGTCTGTCTCCTGACCCAGACGCAGCCGAGGGGGCTAGTAGTGAGGCGGAGACCCTACTTGATGATGAGGAGGTTGATCGCACTTGGCAGCCTCGTCTTCATCAGGCAATTTCTTCCGCATCATCAGGAGAAGAGGGTGGCAGCTTGGCAGTGAGCGAAACAGTCGGTGGGTTGCCCAGGAGACAGCAGCAGGGTCGCAGCAGTGTCAGTGGAAGCAGTGTCAGTGGAGCCAAACGGCCACGGAGTAGAGCACCAGCTCCACTGCAGCCTACCACCACGGCCAGTAGTGGTGCCGGTGTGCACGGAGGAAGCAGCAGTCAGCCAGTGAGGAGTATCGGGGGCAAAGTTTCCTACTCGGCGGTGTGGCAATTTTTCGTCAAGCCGCCCGAGGAAGTAAACGTAGCCGTATGTCGACTATGTGGCCAGAAAGTCAAGCGTGGCCAGGGGGCCCATGTTGGGACTACAGCGTTGCGGCAGCATATGCAGCGTCGCCATTTGGTGGCCTGGGAAAACCGTGATAAAGATACGGCGGTTCTGCCCGCCCCAGCCCCCGCTCCATCACCCGCTCTGTTACTTGCTCCGTCACCCGACGTCAATCGCCCTCCATCAGCCAGTCAAGGCTCCAACACCTCTGCTGAGGGGAGTTGTCACTCGTTGGCATCTTCCGCTCGTTCAGATGCTCCTTCTCCTGCTACTCCTCTTCACGGATTCCGTCAGCAGTCTTTCTTGGAATCCGTTTCCAAGAGACAACAGTTTGCGAGCACGCACCCGACGGTGCAAAAGCTGAACGTCCTCCTGTCCAAGTTGCTGGTGCTGCAGTCCCTCCCTTTTCAAGTGGTGGACTCAGCACCTTTCAGAGAAATGATGGCTTGTGCCGCGCCACGGTGGAGAGTGCCAAGCCGTCATTTCTTCGCCAAAAAGGCAGTGCCAGCCCTGCATTCACATGTAGAAGACATGGTGGGCCAGTCTTTGAGCATGTCGGTCTCTGCCAAAGTGCACGGCAGCGCCGACGTGTGGAGCTGTAACTACGGTCAGGGACAGTACATGTCATTTACGGCCCACTGGGTGAACGTGGTGCCGTCACAGCCGCACCAGCAACTTGGACAGGTCACGCCGCTTTTGCCTCCACGTTTGCACGTCCTTGGTCCGGCAAAGATGTCCGCCTCTACCACCTCTTCTTCCGCCGTGTCCTCAGCCACCACCCCCGTGCCAAGTCCCATTACCCGACCGGCATATCACATGTGCAGGGCGCAACGGTGTCACGCTGTTCTGCACCTGGTATGCCTTGGCGAACGTAGTCACACAGGGGAGGAACTTCTGAGTGTAATGAACAGAGAAATCGACAGATGGCTGTCTCCGCGCAAACTGAAAATCGGAACCATGTTGACCGACAACGGAAAGAACATGGTGTCTGCTCTGCGTCAAGGAAGGTTGTGCCATGCGCCATGCATGGCTCACGTGTTCAATCTGGTTGTCAAGCGGTTCCTAAAATCCACCATCCCACTGCAAGACATCCTTAAAATGTCACGTAAACTTTGCATGCATTTCAGCCATTCCTACACCGCAAAGCACACCCTCATTGAGCTGCAGCGGCAGAACGGAATTCCACAGCATCGCCTGATCTGCGACGTTGCAACAAGGTGGAATTCAACCCTACACATGTTAGACCGCCTTTACGAGCAGCGAAAGGCCATCACCGATTTCCTGATGTTACAAGCGGATAAAGGTACTCCCCTGTGTAACTTCGATGTCAGCCATTGGCAGCTCATGCGTGACACCTGCCGCTTGCTCAGGCCCTTTGAGGAGGCCACGCTATTCGTGAGTCGGCAGGACTATGGGATGAACGACGTCATTCCTCTGTTGCACGTCCTTGAACAAATGCTGTTAACAATGGCTGGTCAGGGTGCGGTAGACGTGGCGCACAGATCTCAACGCCACATGACCCCTGTGGGGGCAGGACAGGAAGAAGAGGAGGAGGTAGAGGAGGACATTTGTGCTCAGGAATTATTGAGTGAAATGGGTGGTTTTTCCACTCAGCGGACAGGAGTGGAGGAGCAGGAGCATCTGGTAGAGGAGGAGGAGGAGGAGACAGAGGACCCAGACGCACCATGGCAGTATGCTGTGGAGATGGAGGCAGGGAGTCCCTCGCATTCCTTGGCACAAATGGCCCATAGCATGCTCGGTTGCTTGCGTAGCGACAGCCGAATAATAACCATCAGACAGAGGGATGACTTTTGGCTGTCCACCTTGTTGGACCCTCGCTACCGTTCCAAAATGGTGGCCTTTTTCACACCTGCTGAGAGGGAGGCCAAAATAACGTACTATAAAAACCACCTATGTAGTCAGTTGGTCTCTGCCTTTGTGTGCCAACGTCCATCCTCAGACACTGTGGGCCCTGTACGCTCGCGTTCCGCTGCCATGGCAGCAGGGGAGGGGTGGTAGGAGCAGTGGCAGCTCCACCAGCAGCGGCTGCCTCAGTCTGCAGTCGATGATGAGTAGCTTTCTTCACCAGCGCAGTGAGGAAACTACTAACCAGCCGCAGCAGCAGCAGCAGCAGCAGCATCAGGTGGACCTGGAGCAGGACCTCAAACAACAGGCTTGGGCCTACTTGGAGAGCACCCTGCCAACCGAGGTAGACAATCCCCTTGACTACTGGTCAACGAAACTTGACCTTTGGCCCCAACTAGCTGAATTTGCCCTTGAAAGGCTGTCATGCCCGGCCAGTAGCGTGGCATCGGAGCGCGTGTTTAGTGCGGCAGGAGGTATTTTAACTCCGCGGAGGACACGACTGTCCACCCAAAGTGTGGAGAGACTCACGTTTGTGAAAATGAATCAGGCGTGGATTAGTCTGGATTTCAAACCACCAGTTCCTGACACAACTGACTAAATCCGCCATGAATCATGCCTCAAACATGTGCCACTTTCAGGTCTCCTCACACACTGCTGGTGTGTAGAATTTTTTGACATAGGGTGCTGGCAGATTACGGGCCTCCCATAGCTGCTGCCAGGCCCCTAATCTGCCATAGGCCCCTATATACCGCCTCCTCATGCTGCTGCCAGGTCCAGAGTCTCTCATGGGTCCCTGTACGGCCTCCCATTGCTGCTGTCTCCATCGCCACACTCTGCCATGTGCCACTTTCAGGTCTCCTCACACACTGCTGGTGTGTTGAATTTTTTGACATAGGGTGCTGGCAGATTACGGGCCTCCCATAGCTGCTGCCAGGCCCCTAATCTGCCATGGGCCCCTATATACCGCCTCCTCATGCTGCTGCCAGGTCCACAGTGTCTCATGCCATGTGCCACTTTCAGGTCTCCTCACACTGCTGGTGTGTTGAATTTTTTGACATAGGGTGCTGGCAGATTATGGGCCTCCTATAGCTGCTGCCAGGCCCCTAATCTGCCATGGGCCCCTATACCGCCTCTTCATGCTGCTGCCAGGTCCACAGTCTCTCATGCCATGTGCCACTTTCAGGTCTCCTCACACTGCTGGTGTGTTGAATTTTTTGACATAGGGTGCTGGCAGATTACGGGCCTCCCATTGCTGCTGCCAGGCCCCTAATCTGCCATAGGCCCCTATATACCGCCTCCTCATGCTGCTGCCAGGTCCAGAGTCTCTCATGGGTCCCTGTACGGCCTCCCATTGCTGCTGTCTCCATCGCCACACTCTGCCATGTGCCACTTTCAGGTCTCCTCACACACTGCTGGTGTGTTGAATTTTTTGACATAGGGTGCTGGCAGATTACGGGCCTCCCATAGCTGCTGCCAGGCCCCTAATCTGCCATGGGCCCCTATATACCGCCTCCTCATGCTGCTGCCAGGTCCACAGTGTCTCATGCCATGTGCCACTTTCAGGTCTCCTCACACTGCTGGTGTGTTGAATTTTTTGACATAGGGTGCTGGCAGATTATGGGCCTCCTATAGCTGCTGCCAGGCCCCTAATCTGCCATGGGCACCTATACCGCCTCTTCATGCTGCTGCCAGGTCCACAGTCTCTCATGCCATGTGCCACTTTCAGGTCTCCTCACACTGCTGGTGTGTTGAATTTTTTGACATAGGGTGCTGGCAGATTACGGGCCTCCCATTGCTGCTGCCAGGCCCCTAATCTGCCATAGGCCCCTATATACCGCCTCCTCATGCTGCTGCCAGGTCCAGAGTCTCTCATGGGTCCCTGTACGGCCTCCCATTGCTGCTGTCTCCATCGCCACACTCTGCCATGTGCCACTTTCAGGTCTCCTCACACTGCTGGTGTGTAGAATTTTTTGACATAGGGTGCTGGCAGATTACGGGCCTCCTATAGCTGCTGCCAGGCCCCTAATCTGCCATAGGCCCCTATATACCGCCTCCTCATGCTGCTGCCAGGTCCAGAGTCTCTCATGGGTCCCTGTACGGCCTCCCATTGCTGCTGTCTCCATCGCCACACTCTGCCATGTGCCACTTTCAGGTCTCCTCACACACTGCTGGTGTGTAGAATTTTTTGACATAGGGTGCTGGCAGATTACGGGCCTCCCATTGCTGCTGCCAGGCCCCTAATCTGCCATAGGCCCCTATATACCGCCTCCTCATGCTGCTGCCAGGTCCAGAGTCTGTCATGGGTCCCTGTACGGCCTCCCATTGCTGCTGTCTCCATCGCCACACTCTGCCATGTGCCACTTTCAGGTCTCCTCACACTGCTGGTGTGTAGAATTTTTTGACATAGGGTGCTGGCAGATTACGGGCCTCCCATAGCTGCTGCCAGGCCCCTAATCTGCCATAGGCCCCTATATACCGCCTCCTCATGCTGCTGCCAGGTCCACAGTGTCTCATGCCATGTGCCACTTTCAGGTCTCCTCACACTGCTGGTGTGTTGAATTTTTTGACATAGGGTGCTGGCAGATTACGGGCCTCCTATAGCTGCTGCCAGGCCCCTAATCTGCCATAGGCCCCTATATACCGCCTCCTCATGCTGCTGCCAGGTCCAGAGTCTCTCATGGGTCCCTGTACGGCCTCCCATTGCTGCTGTCTCCATCGCCACACTCTGCCATGTGCCACTTTCAGGTCTCCTCACACTGCTGGTGTGTAGAATTTTTTGACATAGGGTGCTGGCAGATTACGGGCCTCCTATAGCTGCTGCCAGGCCCCTAATCTGCCATAGGCCCCTATATACCGCCTCCTCATGCTGCTGCCAGGTCCAGAGTCTCTCATGGGTCCCTGTACGGCCTCCCATTGCTGCTGTCTCCATCGCCACACTCTGCCATGTGCCACTTTCAGGTCTCCTCACACTGCTGGTGTGTAGAATTTTTTGACATAGGGTGCTGGCAGATTACGGGCCTCCTATAGCTGCTGCCAGGTCCCTAATCTGCCATAGGCCCCTATATACCGCCTCCTCATGCTGCTGCCAGGTCCAGAGTCTCTCATGGGTCCCTGTACGGCCTCCCATTGCTGCTGTCTCCATCGCCACACTCTGCCATGTGCCACTTTCAGGTCTCCTCACACTGCTGGTGTGTAGAATTTTTTGACATAGGGTGCTGGCAGATTACGGGCCTCCTATAGCTGCTGCCAGGCCCCTAATCTGCCATAGGCCCCTATATACCGCCTCCTCATGCTGCTGCCAGGTCCAGAGTCTCTCATGGGTCCCTGTACGGCCTCCCATTGCTGCTGTCTCCATCGCCACACTCTGCCATGTGCCACTTTCAGGTCTCCTCACACTGCTGGTGTGTAGAATTTTTTGACATAGGGTGCTGGCAGATTACGGGCCTCCTATAGCTGCTGCCAGGCCCCTAATCTGCCATAGGCCCCTATATACCGCCTCCTCATGCTGCTGCCAGGTCCAGAGTCTCTCATGGGTCCCTGTACGGCCTCCCATTGCTGCTGTCTCCATCGCCACACTCTGCCATGTGCCACTTTCAGGTCTCCTCACACTGCTGGTGTGTAGAATTTTTTGACATAGGGTGCTGGCAGATTACGGGCCTCCTATAGCTGCTGCCAGGCCCCTAATCTGCCATAGGCCCCTATATACCGCCTCCTCATGCTGCTGCCAGGTCCAGAGTCTCTCATGGGTCCCTGTACGGCCTCCCATTGCTGCTGTCTCCATCGCCACACTCTGCCATGTGCCACTTTCAGGTCTCCTCACACACTGCTGGTGTGTAGAATTTTTTGACATAGGGTGCTGGCAGATTACGGGCCTCCCATTGCTGCTGCCAGGCCCCTAATCTGCCATAGGCCCCTATATACCGCCTCCTCATGCTGCTGCCAGGTCCAGAGTCTGTCATGGGTCCCTGTACGGCCTCCCATTGCTGCTGTCTCCATCGCCACACTCTGCCATGTGCCACTTTCAGGTCTCCTCACACTGCTGGTGTGTAGAATTTTTTGACATAGGGTGCTGGCAGATTACGGGCCTCCCATAGCTGCTGCCAGGCCCCTAATCTGCCATAGGCCCCTATATACCGCCTCCTCATGCTGCTGCCAGGTCCACAGTGTCTCATGCCATGTGCCACTTTCAGGTCTCCTCACACTGCTGGTGTGTTGAATTTTTTGACATAGGGTGCTGGCAGATTACGGGCCTCCTATAGATGCTGCCAGGCCCCTAATCTGCCATAGGCCCCTATATACCGCCTCCTCATGCTGCTGCCAGGTCCAGAGTCTCTCATGGGTCCCTGTACGGCCTCCCATTGCTGCTGTCTCCATCGCCACACTCTGCCATGTGCCACTTTCAGGTCTCCTCACACTGCTGGTGTGTAGAATTTTTTGACATAGGGTGCTGGCAGATTACGGGCCTCCTATAGCTGCTGCCAGGCCCCTAATCTGCCATAGGCCCCTATATACCGCCTCCTCATGCTGCTGCCAGGTCCAGAGTCTCTCATGGGTCCCTGTACGGCCTCCCATTGCTGCTGTCTCCATCGCCACACTCTGCCATGTGCCACTTTCAGGTCTCCTCACACTGCTGGTGTGTAGAATTTTTTGACATAGGGTGCTGGCAGATTACGGGCCTCCTATAGCTGCTGCCAGGTCCCTAATCTGCCATAGGCCCCTATATACCGCCTCCTCATGCTGCTGCCAGGTCCAGAGTCTCTCATGGGTCCCTGTACGGCCTCCCATTGCTGCTGTCTCCATCGCCACACTCTGCCATGTGCCACTTTCAGGTCTCCTCACACTGCTGGTGTGTAGAATTTTTTGACATAGGGTGCTGGCAGATTACGGGCCTCCTATAGCTGCTGCCAGGCCCCTAATCTGCCATAGGCCCCTATATACCGCCTCCTCATGCTGCTGCCAGGTCCAGAGTCTCTCATGGGTCCCTGTACGGCCTCCCATTGCTGCTGTCTCCATCGCCACACTCTGCCATGTGCCACTTTCAGGTCTCCTCACACTGCTGGTGTGTAGAATTTTTTGACATAGGGTGCTGGCAGATTACGGGCCTCCTATAGCTGCTGCCAGGCCCCTAATCTGCCATAGGCCCCTATATACCGCCTCCTCATGCTGCTGCCAGGTCCAGAGTCTCTCATGGGTCCCTGTACGGCCTCCCATTGCTGCTGTCTCCATCGCCACACTCTGCCATGTGCCACTTTCAGGTCTCCTCACACTGCTGGTGTGTAGAATTTTTTGACATAGGGTGCTGGCAGATTACGGGCCTCCTATAGCTGCTGCCAGGCCCCTAATCTGCCATAGGCCCCTATATACCGCCTCCTCATGCTGCTGCCAGGTCCAGAGTCTCTCATGGGTCCCTGTACGGCCTCCCATTGCTGCTGTCTCCATCGCCACACTCTGCCATGTGCCACTTTCAGGTCTCCTCACACTGCTGGTGTGTCCAATTTTTTGACATAGGGTGCTGGCAGATTACGTGCCTCCCATAGCTGCTGCCAGGCCCCTAATCTGCCATGGGCCCCTATACCGCCTCTTCATGCTGCTGCCAGGTCCACAGTCTCTCATGCCATGTGCCACTTTCAGGTCTCCTCACACTGCTGGTGTGTTGAATTTTTTGACATAGGGTGCTGGCAGATTACGGGCCTCCCATAGCTGCTGCCAGGCCCCTAATCTGCCATGGGCCCCTATACCGCCTCCTCATGCTGCTGCCAAGTCCAGAGTGTGTCATGGGTCCCTGTACGGCCTCCCATTGCTGCTGTCTCCATAGCCACACTCTGCCATGTGCCACTTTCAGGTCTCCTCACACTGCTGGTGTGTTGAATTTTTTGACATAGGGTGCTGGCAGATTACGGGCCTCCCATTGCTGCTGCCAGGCACGTAATCTGCCATGGGCCCCCGTACCGACTCCTCATGCTGTGACGTTGCAACAAGGTGGAATTCAACCCTACATATGTTAGACCGCCTTTACGAACAGCGAAAGGCCATCACCGATTTCCTGATGTTAAAAGCGGATAAAGGTACTCCCTGTGTAACTTAGATGTCAGCCATTGGCAGCTCATGCGTGACACCTGCGCTTGCTCAGGCCCTTTGAGGAGGCCACGCTATTCGTGAGTCGGCAGGACTATGGGATGAACGACGTCATTCCTCTGTTGCACGTCCTGGAACAAATGCTGTTAACAATGGCTGGTCAGGGTGCGGTAGACGTGGCGCACAGATCTCAACGCCACATGACCCCTGTGGGGGCAGGACAGGAAGAAGAGGAGGAGGTAGAGGAGGACATTGGTGCTCAGGAATTATTGAGTGAAATGGGTGGTTTTTCCACTCAGCGGACAGGAGTGGAGGAGCAGGAGCATCTGGTAGAGGAGGAGGAGGAGGAGACAGAGGACCCAGACGCACCGTGGCAGTATGCTGTGGAGATGGAGGCAGGGAGTCCCTCGCATTCCTTGGCACAAATGGCCCATAGCATGCTCGGTTGCTTGCGTAGCGACAGCCGAATAATAACCATCAGACAGAGGGATGACTTTTGGCTGTCCACCTTGTTGGACCCTCGCTACCGTTCAAAAATGGTGGCCTTTTTCACACCTGCTGAGAGGGAGGCCAAAATAACGTACTATAAAAACCACCTATGTAGTCAGCTGGTCTCTGCCTGTCTGCGCCAACGTCCATCCTCAGACACTGTGGGCCCTGTGCGCTCGCGTTCCGCTGCCATGGCAGCAGGGGAGGGGTGGGGTGGTAGGAGCAGTGGCAGCTCCACCAGCAGCGGCTGCCTCAGTCTGCAGTCGATGATGAGTAGCTTTCTTCACCAGCGCAGTGAGGAAACTACTAACCAGCCGCAGCAGCAGCAGCAGCAGCAGCAGCATCAGGTGGACCTGGAGCAGGACCTCAAACAACAGGCTTAGGCCTACTTGGACAGCACCCTGCCAACCGAGGTAGACAATCCCCTTGACTACTGGGCAACGAAACTTGACCTTTGGCCCCAACTAGCTGAATTTGCCCTTGAAAGGCTGTCATGCCCGGCCAGTAGCGTGGCATCGGAGCGCGTGTTTAGTGCGGCAGGAGGTATTGCAACTCCGCGGAGGACACGACTGTCCACCCAAAGTGTGGAGAGACTGACGTTTGTGAAAATGAATCAGGCGTGGATTAGTCTGGATTTCAAACCACCAGTTCCTGACACAACTGACTAAATCCGCCATGAATCATGCCCCAAACATGTGCCACTTTCAGGTCTCCTCACACTGCTGGTGTGTTACATTTTTTGTCATAGGGTGCTGGCAGATTACGGGCCACCCATAGCTGCTGCCAGGCCCCTAATCTGCCATGGGCCCCTATACCGCCTCCTCATGCTGCTGCCAAGTCCAGAGTCTCTCATGGGTCCCTGTACGGCCTCCCATTGCTGCTGTCTCCATCGCCACACTCTGCCATGTGCCACTTTCAGGTCTCCTCACACTGCTGGTGTATTCCATTTTTTGTCATAGGGTGCTGGCAGATTACGGGCCTCCCATAGCTCCTGCCAGGCCCCTAATCTGCCATGGGCCCCTATACCGCCTCCTCATGCTGCTGCCAGGTCCAGAGTCTCTCATGGGTCCCTGTACGGCCTCCCATTGCTGCTGTCTCCATCGCCACACTCTGCCATGTGCCACTTTCAGGTCTCCTCACACTGCTGGTGGGTTCCATTTTTTGTCATAGGGTGCTGGCAGATTACGGGCCTCCCATAGCTGCTGCCAGGCCCCTAATCTGCCATGGGCCCCCGTACCGACTCCTCATGCTGCTGCCAGGCCCGTAATCTGTCATGGGCCCCTGTTGTCGCTTGTTGGCATATTCCGCTCGTTCAGATGCTCCTTCTCCTGCTACTCCTCTTCACGGATTCCATCAGCAGTCTTTCTTGGAATCCGTTTCCAAGAGACAACAGTTTGCGAGCACGCACCAGACGGTGCAGAAACTGAACGTCCTCCTGTCCAAGTTGCTGCTGCCAGGCTCGTAATCTGTCATGCGCCCCTGTACCGCCTCCTCATGCTGCTGCCAGGTCCAGAGTGTGTCATGGGCCCCCGGACCGAGTCCAAATGCTGCTGCCAGGCCCGTAATCTGTCATGGGCCCCTGTACCGCCTCCCCATGCTGCTGCCAGGTCCAGATTGTGTCATGGGTCCCTGTACGGCCTCCCATTGCTGCTGCCAGGCCCGTAATCTGCCATGGGCCCCCGTACCGACTCCTCATGCTGCTGCCAGGCCCGTAATCTGCCATGGGCCCCTGTACCACCTCCTCATGCTGCTGCCAGGTCCAGAGTGTGTCATGGGTCCCTGTACGGCCTCCCATTGCTGCTGTCTCTATCGCCACACTCTGCCATGTGCCACTTTCAGGTCTCCTCACACTGCTGGTGGTTTCCATTTTTGTCATAGGGTGCTGTATGGCCTCCCATTGCTGCTGCCTCCACCGCCACACTGTGGCTCCACACTCTGGTTTTGGCCCCGTGACTGCCCAAATGAGTGAAGTGTGCGGTGATTCTAAGATCGACGGCACTCATCTGCATGTCATACTGCCTGACAGTATTATTTCTCTTCCCCAGCAGACTCCAAGGGCATTTAAATTAAAGGTACAGTGTTCAGCACTAATATTAAGTCTCTCTGAAGCCTAGAAACACCCTTTTTTAAGTTAAATTCACAGCGAATATATTCGACTCGAATCGAAATTTTTCCACGAATTCGCCGAATCAGTCGAATCGAATTTTTGAATACTTCGCTCATCTCTAGTTATAACTTTAATTCTTTGCATTTAAAAAAAACATTTTTACTTAAGGGGACAAAGTCCTCTATGTGATGACTTTTGATGACAGGTTCTCTTTATTGAGACATCCAGGGTCTAAAAGACCCCCAATGTCTTCCCTGTACTCCATTGGATGTAATGTAGTGCACATCGAACCGCATTACATTCTTTGCCAGCCTCGATGGTCGGGAAATCTGTCATAACGTCACTTCTGGGTCAGGACAAGAAGGGAGTGAACGTGTCCGCTCTCTTCCATCCCCTCTACCCTCCAGCACCCGCTGAACTGTGCCAACAGATGGGCAAGCAGAGCCGGGGAAGCATAGTAGGTACAGGAGAGGATCACACACACGGGGTGGCAGAGGCTGGCACCTGAAAGGAGAGCCCTGCGGCTTGCCCTCAGCAGGGATAAAGATTAAAAACAATACTTGCCCGGCCCCCAGAACTACATGTCCCGGGCGTCGGGTGATGTAAAGTGACCATCCCTGCATGATGAGCCGACATTGACCTCACAGCACTGCCTCAGAGCAAACTAGTCATAGGAAGGATCAGATTTATCATTCCTTGTCTGCAGATCTAATACTCATCAAAACCAGTTCAGAGACCAAACAAACCCAACAGAGAAAAGGGGCCCCGGACCTCAAAATTGTAGTAAACACTAAACAGTCCAAACAAAATGTCTTCCCATGGGGGGAGTAGTTCTTCAATGTCCAGCAACCCTCCTATTCCCCCCTCACATCCACATCCTATTATTGTGTGACCAATACCATCCAAATCATTCTTACTTTCATTTCCCAAAGTTATCCGTCTACAATGAGACCTGTATAGATCACATGATGGCACCAATGAGGATGGAGGAGGACCGGAGTCACATGACTGAGAAGATACTAAACCTCACCCTGCAGATCATCTACCTGCTGACCGGAGAGGTGAGGAGGATTCTGGGAGGTCACATGACATCACTCCTATCTCTATTAATAAAACACAGACCTGACCAGAGAGGTGAGGAGGATTCTGGGAGGTCACATGACATCACTGTAACGGACATGTAAAATTTATTGTAACGGACATGTAAGATTTGAGTGGAAATATGGAATCATAGCCATGACAGGTTGAGTAGATTAGATTATGTCAGGCCCTTTCATTACAAAGGTGTGTGCAGGAACAGTCTGGTAATTAAGGATGTACATTGAGCCCCCTGGGCAGTAGGGAAATTAATAGAAGGTACAAACAAATGGTCTGGGATCAGATGTGTATGTATACACAATTCCTCAATAGGCCTTACAGACCCAATCATCATTTAGCATTAATTAGTCTAAAGCCAGGTTCCTGGAGGTGACAACTTTTGTGTGTCAATCAGGTTATCACCTTCTGGGAAAGCCAGTGACAGCAGACAGACTGTCTGCCTTTTGTGGAAAGCTCTATAGGTAATATTCACATCAAAGAGGTATGTTTAATCTCTTATAAAAGATGAAATATTAGTTGGAGAGATATGAACATGATTCCTTTGTGCAGGCCATTCTGTGCGCTACATTTACATATAAGAATCATATTGTGGCTTGGGGAGGAAGCCAGGGAAATGCATGGAATGGTTAGATGACGCGGGGGTGCGACAGTCGGATGGTGTTTGGTACTGTTGCGATCGGGCTGACGCGCTGGTGTCAGAAATCCAATCCCCGACTTGGTGTTCAGGCCAGTCTCGGCCCAATTGAACTTGGGCAGGTCCATACACAGTACCTTTTGTGGGCAGGTCAGGACCACCTCCCTCAGAGTCAATTGGCCAAAGACTAATGTCCCGCCCATGTCCAAATCGCCATAAATTGAACGCACGGACATTTGGACAGTGTGATTCGTACGGAGCTGGTTCGATTGACTAGCGGATTGCCAAGTTTCTGGCTTGCTCCAGCCGCAGGGTAAAGTGTTATTCTGTCTTTTTATTCCCTTTTATTTTATAGTAATTAGTCATTTGTGTGTCTTCTTATATCTTTTGTATTTGCTGTAACCTTTTATCTTTTGTACATGTTTTATGCACTGCCCACTTTGGGAAATTAAATCTTAAAATTAATTAGTGAACTTCTGTGTATTTAAGCACGTGCTCATATCTTCGGAGAGACTAGATCGAGAGATTAGATTGGGTTATATTGTATTTTAGTGCCTTTAAAAACGCTCGGTTAAGCTCATTGCCAATCTGTATGCAACTGCACTGTGAGTGGGCAGATTGCACGCAGATTGCAAAGGTAACAGATCTGCCAGACGGAGATCTGTGTGTGTGTGGTGTCTCAACAGACCGTTCTGCGGATAAACTGTTGGGTGGTGGCAGGCTACCTTTGTGGTGCGTCTGGTGTGGGGGTGTGTGGACAGTGGAAGGGTTATCAACACCGGGGTTCAAGCTAGGATAGCTGAAGGGACCTTTAGAAGGGTGTGTGATTACTAAGCTGGTCCTCAACTCTAATCAGGGCACCAGGTTGTATGTAAGATCGTATCTGCCAGTGTGTGGTGGACCAGCTGGATTGGAGTGGAGTCTCCATCTGGTGGTGGCCAGAGGTAGTGCAGGCTGTGAAAAGGTATCACGGCTGATCTTATATACGGTTTGAGATATTTAAGTGTAAATCCCTTTATTATCCCCTCTTTACCACCCTGTCGCGGCCGCACGTGTGCGTCACGGTTAGCTAGTCGCTGTGGGCGTGGCGTGTGGGGGACATGTGACAGGGTGATCGTTTTAAGCGAATCCTTGACAATCACTCTTATCTCTATTAATAAAACACAGACTAGACCGGAGAGGTGAGGAGGATTCTGGGAGGTCACATGACATCACTTCTATCTCTATTAATAAAACACAGACCTGACCGGAGAGGTGAGGAGGATTCTGGGAGGTCACATGACGTCACTCTCATCTCTATTAATAAAACACAGACCTGACCGGAGAGGTGAGGAGGATTCTGGGAGGTCACATGACATCACTCTCATCTCTATTAATAAAACACAGACCTGACCGGAGAGGTGAGGAGGATTCTGGGAGGTCACATGACATCACTTCTATCTCTATTAATAAAACACAGACCTGACCGGAGAGGTGAGGAGGATTCTGGGAGGTCACATGACATCACTCTTATCTCTATTAATAAAACACAGACCTGACCGGAGAGGTGAGGAGGATTCTGGGAGGTCACATGACATCACTCTTGTCTATTCTGGTCAATAGACCATTTTATTTTTGCACACATTTAGATGATGTCAGGTGGTTGATATTGTTTTATTTGTCTCCTGATCTGTAGGATTATGTTGTAAAGAAGAAGTCTAGTGGGGAGCCAATCTCAGGAGGATGGAGCAGAACCCAGAGCCTCACCATGGTGCCTCCATCTCATTCTCTGATACCTGAGAGGGAGAAAGAGCAGAAGATTCTGGAACTGACCACCATGATGGTCCACCTGCTGACAGGAGAGGTGAGCGGTGCCGGGAATTCTGGGACATTCTCCAGTAACAGACAAGGGATGTGTCTGGATGGTGACTGTATCATTGTGTGTGTCAGGTTCCTATAAGGTGTCAGGGTGTCACTGTCTATTTCTCCATGGAGGAGTGGGAGTATTTAGAAGGACACAAGGATCTCTACAAGGACGTCATGATGGACAATCAGCAGACTTTGGGTTTTGTGAAGATTGTAAGGAAGGAATTTCCCCGGAATGAGACGATATTGAAGCTCACCCTGGAGATCCTCAGCCTGCTGACTGGAGAGGTGAGTGTAATGAAGGGGTTAAATCTGACTGGGCTGTACACTGGGAGGGATTCAGAGTCACTTGAAGTCTTCTGATGTTCTGTAATCAATAACGACATCCACACAAGTACTATGAATACATAAAGTGTCCGGACTCTATGAGATTTGGTTATAGCACAAGATGGCGGCATTGGTTATAGAAGAGAACAATCTCAGCTTTAGTCCAATCAGGGAGACCCATGATTACCAGCATGCCACGCCCACTGACCACTAAATCCATGGGTGACATTTCCTGGTGGGTCAGTGAGCCTTACTAGTAAACCATTAGTGACTCTATTATATGACTTCTAGAAGGAGCTATAAATCTGACCCCATTGTCATCATATCATTGGATGGAGATGTCTGTCCTTTGCTGAGTCGGCACATTGTGGCCAATCCCTGGAGAATAAATCTAGAGCTGACCATAGAAGTGAGGGATTATGGGAGAGTGAGATTTATCTTTGTATTACACAGAACTGTACAGGAGTCATGAAGAAATCTACCGACAATGACACCAGAAGGAGATCTCATCGTATGACCACAAGATCCTCGAGAATCCAGAATCCCATCACCATCCCCCCACCTCCATCCCTGATCCCTACAAGACAGAAGACACAGAAGATTCTAGAAGTCACCAAGAAGATGATGGAGCTGCTGACAGGAGAGGTGAGCGGTGCCGGGAATTCTGGGACATTCTCCAGTAACAGACAAGGGATGTGTCTGGATGGTGACTGTATCATTGTGTGTGTCAGGTTCCTATAAGGTGTCAGGGTGTCACTGTCTATTTCTCCATGGAGGAGTGGGAGTATTTAGAAGGACACAAGGATCTCTACAAGGACGTCATGATGGACAATCAGCCGCCCCTCACATCACCGGGTAAGAGGAGACTTTATTGTAAAGGAGAGAGCAGTACGGAGGATCCACCTAGATCCCCCATCATCTGATAAACACATAGAAAGAATGGATTGGGTCTCAGGAGATGGGAGACAGCGGTGTAGGACCTCTGCAGCTTGTCTCATGTGGACATCTAGGCACCACTGCTTGCTGAATACCAATATTATGAGGCCTGACCTTTACACTGTATAATTTATTTTGTACATTCCATACTCCTGACCCCTGCACTATATACTCTGTTGTACATTACATACTCCTGACCCCTGCACTATATACTCTGTTATACATTACATACTCCTGACCCCTGCACTATATACTCTATGTTGTACATTACATACTCCTGACCCCTGCACTATATACTCTATGTAGTACATTACATACTCCTGACCCCTGCACTATATACTCTATGTTGTACATTACATACTCCTGACCCCTGCACTATATACTCTATGTTGTACATTACATACTCCTGACCCCTGCACTATATACTCTATGTAGTACATTACATACTCCTGACCCCTGCACTATATACTCTATGTTGTACATTACATACTCCTGACCCCTGCACTATATACTCTATGTTGTACATTACATACTCCTGACCCCTGCACTATATACTCTATGTTGTACATTACATACTCCTGACCCCTGCACTATATACTCTATGTTGTACATTACATTCTTCTGACCCCTGCACTATATACTCTATGTTGCACATTCCACACTCCTGACTTCTGCTCTCCCCCTCCCCCAACTGCTATATATACACATAATATGTATTCTCTTTTGTTCCCCCCATTTCCTCCCAGCTGGACATTTTATAATGGATGATGTGATTGGAGCACAGACTTTTACATGGTGATAATAATGTGATAACATCCTCCAAATTTGGACCCTTAAACAGAAAGTGATAATGAGGGAGGAGTCAATACCCCAATGATGGTGGTCTTCAGGATCAGTCCAGTCTTCATCTTGGTTGTTCTCCCCCCATCCTCACTCTCTGACCTCTGGTGGGGCTCAGCCCCGCTGTTCTTCATGACTAAATCATGGACTAAATAAGGAAGTGCAGTACTTCTTGTGTTGGGAAGATGGCGATGAGTGATAGAGGGGGTGGGGACCCTCGTCCTATAATCCCTCATCACTGTCCCTCCTATAAAAGACAGTTCTGGTTGTTTCCTCACTCTCTGACTAAGGTCCATGAATAAGGAAATGACCTGGTAGGAGATCAGAGGAGCCATTTCCTAGTTCCCTTGAGGGTGGAATTGTAAGCTCCTCAGAGCCCAAGCTGCCTGATGTGGGTGGAGTCCTGGTTTGGGGGAACCAATCAGCTCCTGTCTAGTAATCCTCTTTGTATTTTAGTCCATGGCCGGGAGATGAGGAAAACCTCCAAGGATTGTCTCACTTTGTCTCCAGACTGGAAAGTAGAAGATGAGGACATCACAGAGTATAGTCCAGGAGAAAACCCGGCTCCCTCCAATGTCCATCCGGCACCACCCAGTGTAGATGGACCATCGGATTCCTCGTATCCTGAGGAACCTCAGACTGTGCGGGACCGGGCCGGCCTTCCAACAGGGAAGAAGTTCTCCTGTACTGAGTGTGGGAAATGTTTCCGTTATAAATTTGGTCTTAATAGGCATCAGAGATCTCACACGGGGGAGAAGCCATATTCCTGTCCTGAGTGCGGGAAATGTTTTTCACAGAAATACGGTCTTCACACACATCAGAGATCTCACACGGGGGAGAAGCCGTATTCCTGTCCTGAGTGTGGGAAATGTTTTTCAACTAAGTACTATCTTTACGCACATCAGAGATCTCACACGGGGGAGAAACCATATTCCTGTCCTGAGTGCGGGAAATGTTTTTCACAGAAATACGGTCTTCACACACATCAGAGATCTCACACGGGGGAGAAGCCGTATTCCTGTCCTGAGTGTGGGAAATGTTTTTCAACTAAGTACTATCTTTACGCACATCAGAGATCTCACACGGGAGAGAAGCTGTATTCCTGTCCTGAGTGTGGGAAATGTTTCCGTTATAAATTTGGTCTTAATAGGCATCAGAGATCTCACACGGGGGAGAAGCCATATTCCTGTCCTCAGTGCGGGAAATGTTTTTCACAGAAATACGGTCTTCACACACATCAGAGATCTCACACGGGGGAGAAGCCGTATTCCTGTCCTGAGTGTGGGAAATGTTTTTCAACTAAGTACTATCTTTACGCACATCAGAGATCTCATACGGGAGAGAAGCTGTATTCCTGTCCTGAGTGTGGGAAATGTTTTTCAACTAAGTACTATCTTTACACACATCAGAGATCTCACACGGTGGAGAAGCCGTATTCCTGTTCTGAGTGCGGGAAATGTTTTTCATGCAAGTCCCGTCTTTCCATACATCAGAGGTCTCACACAGGGGAAAAGCCGTATTCCTGTCCTGAGTGCAGGGTATGTTTTTCAGCGAAGGCCAATCTTCAGAAACATCAGAGATGTCACATGGGGGAAATGCCATATTCGTGTCCTGAATGCGGGAAATGTTTTTCAGTGAAGTCCAGTCTTCAGAAACATCAGAAATCTCACACAGGGGAGAAGTCATATTCCTGTTCTGAGTGCAGGAAATGTTTTTCAGATAAGTCCAATCTGTACATACATCAGAGATCTCACACGGGGGAGAAGCCGTATTCCTGTTCTGATTGTGGGAAATGTTTTTCACAGACATCTGATCTTTACAGACATCAAAGATCTCACATGGGGGAGAAGCCGTATTCCTGTTCTGAGTGCGGGAAATGTTTTTCACAGAAGTCCAGTCTTAACACACATCAAAGATATCACACAGGGGAGAAGCCGTATTCCTGCCCTGAGTGCCGGAAATGTTTTTCACAGAAGTCCAGTTTTTACTCACATCAGAGATCTCACACGGGGGAGAAGCCATATTCCTGTTCGGAGTGTGGGAAATGTTTTGCAGAAAAATCAAAACTTGTCAGACATCAGAAGTCTCATGTGGTTGAAAAGCCATTTTCCTGTCTTGATTGCAGGAAATGTTTTTTGAAGAAGTCCAGTCTTTACACACATCAGAGGTCTCACACGGGAAAGAAGCCACTTTCCTGTCCTGAGTGAGGGAAATGTTCCTGTTAGAAGCCTTCCATAACCTAATATCATTACTAACATATGTATGAATGTGTTGGATCTTAATAAAATAATTGATTTATTATATTTCAATTTTTCTAGATTTGGAAAAGTGAGATAAACAGACTATTGTTAGTCTATGTGAATACATATGTATATGGATATATATCTTGGGTTTGTTCTCTACATTCTAGTAACATGTGGTAGTAATTAGTCATGAATTGGTTAGCTGGCTTCCCTCCCCCATCTCTGTGGGGAGGAGCTAAAGTTTCACTAATAGGAGAATTGTAAGAATCTATTTCATACATGTTAAGCTTACACATTTTATACTGTAATATTTCTTGATTAGGATATTTCTATATGATATAACTTTTATATTAAGATTACTTTTGGGAGAATATATATATATATATATATATGTGTAGTATATATGTGTAACACATCCCATCCCCCCTGACTGATGGAATGTCAGTGAAGGTTTGATTAGAGGTCCCAAGGATTCATTTTCAGACTCTCTCCTAGGGGAGGGGAGAAGACTGAAGGTTTGTTCTATACATCTGTCACCAGATATTATTGTGGGACTATAAGAACCAGAGAGGAAAACCAGCCAACTTTTAGGAGAGGGAGGGGGCTGAATCGCTCCTTTATAGAGCAGAACAAAGACTTTTTGGTGGCACACTTTTTAGAAGCTGGGCTGAGGAGACTACAGATTCACACAAACAATTTTACATACAATTTTTTTCTCAAGAACATAACTATATTTTTGGACATTATCTAAACATTCTGAATTCCAATATTTTATTTCTAATTGTATGCAATATTATTATTAAACACATTTTTGAGTTTATGTAAGAGTTGGAAGGACTTTCTATTTTGGAGTTTTCTCATCAATACAAGTTTTAAGGTCTTTTTTTTTTTTTTAAATAATGTTATTGGGAAAGTTAAGGCAGATCAATGTACAGTGGGGATGGAAAGTTTGGGCACCCCAGCTAAAAATTTGTATTAATGTGCATAAAGAAGCCAAGGAAAGATGGAAAAATCTCCAAAAGGCATCAAATTACAGATTAGACATTCTTATAATATGTCAACAAAAGTTAGATTTTATTTCCATCATTTACACTTTCAAAATAACAGAAAACAAAAAAATGGCGTCAGCAAAAGTTTGGGCCCCCTGCAGAGTTAATATCTTGTACTGCCCCCTTTGGCAAGTATCACAGCTTGTAAATGCTTTTTGTAGCCAGCCAAGAGTCTTTCAATTCCTGTTTGAGGTATCTTTGCCCATTCTTCCTTACAAAAGTCTTCCAGTTCTTTGAGATTTCTGGGCTGTCTGTCACGCACGGCTCTTTTAAGGTCTATCCATCGATTTTCAATGATGTTGAGGTCAGGAGATCGTGAAGGCCATGGCAAAACCTTCAGTTTACGCCTCTTGATGTAATCCCCCGTGGATTTCGAGGTGTGTTTAGGATCATTATCCATTTGTAGAAGCCATCCTCTCTTTAACTTCAGCTTTTTCACAGATGGCATCAAGTTACCATCCAAAATTTGCTGAAATTTTATTGAATCTATTTTTCCTTCTACTCGTGAGATGTTCCCTGTGCCACTGGCTGCAACACAACCCCAAAGCATGATTGATCCAACCCCATGCTTCACAGTTGGACAGAGGTTCTTTTCATTACATTCTGTGCCCCTTCTTCTCCAAACGTACCTTTGCTCATTCCGACCAAAAAGTTCAATTTTAACCTCATCGGTCCACAGAACTTGTTTCCAAAATGCATCAGGCTTGTCTATATGTTCATTTGCAAAGTTCAAACAATGATTTTTGTGGTGAGGACGTAGAAGAGGTTTTCTCCTGATGACTCTTCCATGAAGACCATATTTGTACAAGTATCTCTTTATAGTGGAATAGTGTACCACAACTCCAGTGTCTGCCAGATCTTTCTGGAGGGATCGTGCAGTCAAACGTGGGTTTTGAATTGTTTTTCTCACAATCCTGCGAGCTGTTCTGTCTGATATTTTTCTTGGTCTTCCAGATCTTGCTTTAACTTCCACTGTTCCTGATGACTGCCATTTCTTAATTACATTCCGAACAGAGGATATTGACATCTGAAAACGCTTTGCTATCTTCTTATAGCCTTCTCCAGCTTTGTGAGCGTCAACTATTTTCAGTTTCAGTTTTCTAGACAACTGCTTAGAAGAACCCATGGTGCTGATTGTTGGGGCAAGGTCAGATGAGTCTGGGCATTTAAAACCTTTGAGATTGACATCACCTGGTCTTCCCAGACGATGATTGACAACAATCCATGACACTGGCAGGTCTCAGCTTGGCAAAGGGGGCAGTGCATGCTATAAATTCTGCAGGGGGCCCAAACTTTTGCAGACGCCATTTTTTGGTTTTCTGTTATTTTGAAAGTGTAAATGATGGAAATAAAATCTAACTTTTGTTGACATATTATAAGAATGTCTAATCTGTAATTTGATGCCTTTTGGAGATTTTTCCATCTTTCCTTGGCTTCTTTATGCACATTAATACAAATTTTTAGCTGGGGTGCCCAAACTTTCGATCCCCACTGTACATACAAATATGGATTACAGTCCGAACATAGACACAATATGCAGCATCCCGTTTTCAAGACGGGCTATGGGTTTGAATCAGGGTGGATTTGATTTAAATCAAACTGATTTAAATCACGATTTAAATCCTAGTTTTCTACATAAAGACTAATTCTTGCCGGTATAACTTTAATATACAAGTAGATGAAGATTTTTAGAATAACAACTTTTCATATTAGTTTTTTTATCCCCAGTTTAATAGGTTCATCATTCTTATTTGGACAACTTTTCTGTTGTACTTAGGAAGGAGAAAAATAATCATTACCTTAATAATAACAATGTAAATAGATTTATTCAACTGAAACAACAACATTCCAGCAGATGTTATTCGCTTAAACATCCATGTTTGTTAACTAATTTGGCTAAACAAAATATATATATTTTAAGAAACTTAGACTGTCAGCCCCTCCCTCCTCACACTGTCGGCCCCTCCCTCCTCACACTGTCGGCCCCTCCATCCTCACACCGTCGGCCCCTTCCTCCTCACACCGTCGGCCCCTTCCTCCTCGAACTGTCGGCACCTTCCTCCTCGCACTGTCGGCCCCTTCCTCCTCGCACTGTTGGCCCCTCCCTCCTCGCACTGTCGGCCCCTCCCCCCTCGCACTGTCGGCCCCTTCCCCCTCGCACTGTCGGCCCCTCCCTCCTCGCACTGTCGGCCCCTCCCTCCTCACACTGTCGGCCCCTTCCTCCTCGCACTTAGTTTCACTTTCTTCTTGTGCAGATCTATTCCACTCCAAACAATCAGAAAAATATTGTTTCTATTCTATTCACTGAACTTCTTGCACCTTGGCAGTGAAGGGGTTGATTCTGTATTCATCGGTTTGTAGAAGTTAGGATGAAGGTCTTTTTCTTAACTCTGTTCCTGTTATAACATTTTTGCTGTGAAGAAGAGGCATGTGATCTCCGCTGAGTCAAATTCAGTTTTGAGAACTGCAAAAGTAAACCAATCATCTGTGATAATATCTTGTAGGCAGAGAAACTGCCCAATAATCTTACAGAAACCTCTGGAGAGCGTGACATTGTGAATGGAGCCATGGAATTTATGTACCAGAAACCTCTGGAGAGTGTGACATTGTGAATGGATTCATGGAATTTATGTACCAGAAACCTCTGGAGAGCGTGACATTGTGAATGGAGTCATGGAATTTATGTACCAGAAACCTCTGGAAAGCGTGACATTGTGAATGGATTCATGGGATTTATGTACCAGAAACCTCTGGAGAGCGTGACATTGTGAATGGAGTCATGGAATTTATTTACCAGAAACCTCTGGAGAGCGTGACATTGTGAATGGAGTCATGGAATTTATTTACCAGAAACCTCTGGAGAGCGTGACATTGTGAATGGAGTCATGGAATTTATGTACCAGAAACCTCTGGAGAGCGTGACATTGTGAATGGAGTAATGGAATTTATTTACCAGAAACCTCTGGAGAGCGTGACATTGTGAATGGAGTCATGGAATTTATTTACCAGAAACCTCTGGAGAGCGTGACATTGTGAATGGAGTCATGGAATTTATGTACCAGAAACCTCTGGAGAGCGTGACATTGTGAATGGATTCATGGAATTTATGTACCAGAAACCTCTGGAGAGCGTGACATTGTGAATGGATTCATGGAATTTATGTACCAGAAACCTCTGGAGAGCGCGACATTGTGAATGGATTCATGGAATTTATGTACCAGAAACCTCTGGAGAGCGCGACATTGTGAATGGATTCATGGAATTTATGTACCAGAAACCTCTGGAGAGCGCGACATTGTGAATGGATTCATGGAATTTATGTACCAGAAACCTCTGGAGAGCGTGACATTGTGAATGGATTCATGGAATTTATTTACCAAAAAAATTAAACATATACAGCCTTATTCTACATAATTAAAAAACGAATCTTTATTTCATGATGGAATAACCTTTGGATGGTAATATATTTTTCTCAAAAAGCATTTTATTTAAAAAAATCTGATTTAAATTTAAAAAATCCACTTCCGGTTCCGGCGCCGCATGAGCTAGGGGACAGATCCCACGGCTGCGGACACACCGGCTTATAAATACCTCCCCCTGCACCGAGGGACCTACCTGTCAGGCACGGGAGTGCCTCTAAGTCTCCCCCATCCGATCCCGGATGGATAGATATCTGCGGCCGGCGGCACCCAGCCCTGATCCCGCGGCTCGGTCCCTGGGGAACATCTCTTCCCCTCTTGCAGCCAAAATTTCCGCCGCACACGATCTGTGCAGCATTAGCATTAGCTGCACCAGGGACGACAGCACGGATGCCAGACTGGCAGGCATGGAGACTGAGCCTGCAGCATATCCAGGAGCAGGTAGGGGGGTCTCACAACTGTCACACACCTCTCCACCAGGGCAGGCTGATACCAGTGATCCTATGGACCAATATGAAAAAATTGCACAGGCAGTGGCCTCATTATTGCTACCTACCATCACAGAGGCAGTAGACAGGGCCGTTACGCAGGGCATAGAACAACTGAGAAGGGATCTGGGAGAAAATGTTAAACGCATAACTGAAGCGGAGCAGCGCATCTCTGATCTGGAGGATGAGGTCCAAGCGATACAGGCGGGGGCCACACATTCAAAGCGGGCGCAACAAACCATAATGGACAAACTAGATGATCTAGAAAACCGCTCTCACAGGAATAACCTGCGTGTCATAGGCCTCCCAGAATCCTACAATTCAGATTCATTGTCTGATATCTGCTCTAAACGCATACCGGCAGCCTTAGGTATCACGACTCCATGCCAGGTTGAACGGGCACATCGTTTGGGCGCACCCTCCAACGACAGACGCACACCCCGTTTGACAATAGTCAAATATCTCAATTACGCTGACCGGTCGGCCATACTCAATTCCTTTCGCAACTCAGATTATTATTGCAGATTATTCTCAAGAAGCATCTCGTAGGAGAAAATCGTTTCAACAGATTTGCGGCATATTATTCCAAAAAGGGATCAAATTTACCTTAGCGTATCCTGCTACACTCCGCTTCACCACACCTACAGGAGAGCCTAAATCATTTGCACATCCAGAGGAAGCCCTTCTATTCCTTCAACATAATAATCTATCGGATGTCGCCGGCCCTCCACTATCACAGCGTTCACGAGATCCCACCCCGAGAGACCAGCGTAGCCCAAGAAAGGAACCGCCAAAACGCCAACGGGTCAATTTTACCTCAGCAAAACAAAGACCACCCTGAGAGCTGATGCTCCCGTCACCTAGGCACCTGCTCACAATTTGTCCCCCAGGTTAATGTTCTCTTGAGCCTTCTTTTGCTCCTAATTTGAGGTTAAGCTAGGAAATAATTAGGCTTTGTTGCCATGTTTGCCTTTAGCCATTTCATGTTACTGTTGCGGCTGCGTCTTGGCGCATTTCCTTGCCTGCGATACTGAGGTTGAGGCCAGGACGAGCTGCCCCTCCTTCAAAGATGGTCCAGGCGACCATCGGGTTTATTCACTTGCCACTAATATTATTATTGTATTGGTTCATGCAGCCTCTTGGTGCAGAATGCACACCCTGTCACTTCCGGTAACGCGGGCGAGGATAGGAGCTAACATGCGGAATAATGTGAAGTCCTTCATGCCTAAGCAGTTTATTATATATATTGTATTTTTGCTGGACCCCTGTTGGGTCATAACGAGATGTGTATCTTTCCATCCTCTCCCTTCTCTTTCCTCCCTTCTTATCTTTATTTCTATTTTCTGCTTACCCGGGGACCTTCTGGAGCCTCCTTCATCTACAACACGAGAGATTAGGACATATAGCGATACCCTAAGAGAGTTGACACCAAGTAGCATTGCTTTTAATTCACCTCTGAACACTTACATACCCGAGCCTCCATGACTCGTATAATATCGTGGAATGTTAAGGGCCTAAGATCCCCCCACAAGCGTATGGCTATTCTTCGCCATCTTAAACGATTGAAAACGGACATCGCATTTCTGCAAGAAACACATCTGACACAATCAGACTTTTCACGTCTCAATAAACTATGGGTGGGTCAAGTATTGGGATCTCCCTCACAGAGAGGTAAAGCGGCAGTAATCATTCTTATACATAAGCGTCTTACTCCAGACATTCTAACACTAGCTGCGGATGATGAGGGACGATATGTGGCGGCGCATGTCAAGTTGGGAGCCTCCTCCTTAGCGTTCGTCAACATATATGCCCCAAACTCTTCACCTAAGCCCTTCTTTCAAGACATATCCTCTAGAATAGGGAATCTCTTGCACCTCCCGCTCGTGATGGGAGGTGACTTTAATCTATGTATGAATACACAGGAAGATCAACTCAAATCTTCCACCTCAATTCACCTATCTCCCCCCAACACCCCCCCAACACACGTTATTAAAAAACTTTACAGAGGCACTACAACTCACAGACGTATGGCGTCTGAGTCATCCAGAAGGAAGAGAATTTACTTCCTTTTCTCCTGTTCATCATACCTTGTCCAGAATTGACTATTTCTTTGTCAATCCCGTCTTATTAAACAACGTTACAGAATCTACTATACATGACATAGCAATCTCTGATCATTCCCCGATCTCTCTATCAGTCCAGACACTACAACCTCCACTCCATACAGCCACATGGCGCTTCCCTTCATATTTAGCAAATAATCAGGATTTGCTTCGGGTACTGAACACCGCCTGGAACGAGTATTGTGATACTAATGCAGAGCACCGAGATAACCCCAATCTATTCTGGGAGACGGGCAAGGCTGTGTTACGAGGCAGAATTATTGCATTTGCTGCAACGTACAAGAAAAACCTACTTCAAAATTATACGGAAGCAAGTGCTAGTCTAAGACAAGATCAAAAGGATTTGGCAAGTCTCAACTCTCCTGATCGTAGGAAAGCTTGGACGGAGGCCAAACAACGCTTTGATACATGGGCAGCAGCTCAAGAAGCTACACGACAATCCTATAGTGACCTTCAATTCCATAAATTCGGCAATAAGCCAGGCAAGCTACTAGCAAGACTATGTAAAAAACGTACACTCCCACCCTCTGTACATCTCTGAAAGACACACAGAGGCAATTAAAAAGTGACCCTTCAGATATTATTTCTATATTGGAGAAATTTTACCAAAATCTTTATGGCCCAGACCCTATAGATACTGCTAGAGCCACCTCCTTTCTGGATCAAATCTCGTTACCTCATTTAGACACAATGACACTTCAAACTCTAAATGCCCCCATTACTCAATTGGACATCTCTTTAGCCATTAAAACTCTCACAATTGGCAAAGCTCCCGGACCTGATGGCTACACAGCCGAATTTTATAAACTATTGACCAAAACTCTTTCCCCCACCTTGCAATCGGTGTTTCAATCAATTCAGGGGGGGGGGGGCTATTTACCCTCCGGATCTCAAGCACACATAAAACTGATTGCCAAAAAAGACAAAGATCCATCGGACCCCGAATCATATCGGCCGATTTCTCTACTGAACCTAGACGCAAAACTCCTGTCAAAAATTATTGCTTCACGACTTGCAACTATACTACCCAACCTTATACATTCCTCACAAGTGGGTTTTATACCGGGTCGATCGGCAACATCAAATATCCGTAAAGTGTTGTTGGTTCTAAACCAAGCCTCTAGTGTTACATCTCTGGATACAGCAATTGTCTCATTGGACGCTGAGAAGACATTTGACAATGTAAATTTCGAATGGCTTTTCTTGACACTACAGAGGTTTGGATTTGAGGGCCCTATTATGCATCTGATCCAAGCAATGTATTCATCCCCAACAGCTCAGTGGTAGCGGCTGGCCTCACATCTAACCCGATTCAGTTGCACAAGGGCACTAGACAGGGATGTCCTTTATCCCCCCTACTTTTCAACCTGGCCCTGGAACCATTAGCGCGCTTCCTATTATTTCAATCTGAACTTCATGTATTATAATTAACCAACAGGAGCTGAGACTTGCTTTATTCACAGATGATATTTTAATCTTCACCTCTAACCCATCCTTGGACCTGCCATACATACAGCTTGTCTTCTCCTCCTTCCGGCTGTGTTCGGGACTCCGAATAAACTTTTCTAAAAGTGAGGTGCTTCCACTATGCCAATCACGCCCTCCGCTCTGCACTCAATACTCAGTCTTTAAAATTGCACATAAACATATCACATATCTAGCCATAAAAATAGGGAAATTATCTTCCTCTCTATACACGCTAAATTATACGCCAATGATTGCTAGGATCACTGGGGAACTGGAAATGTGGAAGGACCTTCCGCTCTCACTTTTGGGCAGATCGCATCTTTTTAAGATGGTAAGCTTCCCAAAACTTCTCTATCCACTACAGACCATTCCTCTCCTCCTCAAACACAGCGACATAACCAAATTACATCGGGCTCTCTCAAAATTTTTATGGAAGGCCAAACGTCCCCGTATAACGCTTACCAAATTATTTGTACCCCGCAGTGAAGGAGGCTCAGGCCCCCCAAATATACGGGTCTACAATCTCTCATGCATCCTACGTGTTGGTTTAGACTGGCTCACTCATTCCTCCAATTACTCCGATTACCATATTGATTCTGCGATAGCTCATCCCTATGACCCTGCAGCCCTATTACACAGTAATGTCAACTCTCTTCCACCACACTTAAAACATAACTCACTCATCCGCGACACCCTTATTGCATGGAGGGAGGTAAGGCGAAAACTGGGGGTCTCACCGTGGCTGTATCGCTTTCTCCCTATCCAGCATAACCCCTCTTTCTCTCCTCCGCAATCCTATGATACTTACGAAATGTGGTCAAACAAAAATGTAACCCTGATACATCACCTATACGACACTTCTATGGGCTCTCCAAAACCTCTCATCGAAATTCTACAAACATATGAACTACCAGCTCATCACTTCTTCTATATCCTCCAAGTAAGGAACTATGTCAACTCCATTGCACCTATCAAATCTAATAGATTCTGTACGACATTTCTGGATGTAATGGCAAACTCTCGAAATTATAAAATTTCATCCATATATGGACCTCTGAACCTACTATATGCCAAACCCTTCAAGTCATACACTGCTGCAAAATCTTGGGTCAAAGATTTTAACAACTCTTTTACATCAGATCACTTGCTATCAGGCTTCAACTCCACATGCGCTTTCAACCACAACACATTTTGGCAGGAACAACTCAAACTCCTGCACGGTGCCTACATGCCCTGTCAATACTCACAAAACGGTTAGGCTCAGTCTATCTGTCCTCTGTGTGGTCAGCAAAAACCTTCTCTACACCATAGGCTATGGCTCTGTCCTATGATTTCCACATTCTGGAAGCAAGTGGTCTCTTTCATATCAAGAATCACATCGTTTCAACTTCCAACCCACCCACTACCTCTTCTTTTTGGATACATGGATCAACCAGTTATTGGTCTTTTCTCTTCCCAATCATCCACTTTCAAGAATAACAAACCCTGGATGTCCACATGCCTGCTAATAGCGAGACGAGCTGTTCTTCGTAAATGGATCTCCAACTCCCCTCCGACTCTATCCGACATCAGAAAAGAGCTCAACTCTCTTTTAAATCTTGACAGACTCGATCTACTCATTTCTCTGACATCTTCAAAGGAGTCTTTCTATCTTCTCAAATGGAAAACATACATCATAGGATCCATCCAAGGAGCAGTCCTTTTTTTTTACAAAACATCTTGAGTTGTACATTATAGTCTTCCTTGAGTCCTGGGTATTAGAGATAATGGGACTATTGAACACTTAATCGTGGATTTGATAGCTATGACACTTACTAGACTTCCTTATCAGTACTGTTACTTTGATGCCGTATCACACCACCTTGTCAGTGTTATGTATATTCTGAAAAAATCAAATAAAAATATCTTTAAAAAAAAAAAAAAAATGTGTCACACGATGTCAGGTTCTCCTTTCTCTCCTCCCTGAGTGTGTATTTAGAGGCGGAGCTCCTGCTGGAATGGCGGTCGGAGGCGGAGTCTAGGAGGGAGACTGACAGAACCCGCAGCAGACTTGCAGGAGGGAGCGAGGAGGATCCGGTTCCTTTACCATCGGAGATGAGGAGAGTGTGAAGGATGTTTCTGACTCTGGGAGCTGAAAAGCTGGGAGTCCTATTGGTGTGGTGAGTGGGGAAGCACTACTAGGGGGCGCCCTCACCATCCCGTGTACAAGAGGTGGAAGAAGGCGTGGCTACACTACAGCCGCCATGTTTAGAGGGCGGAGCACTTTCACACCTTATCAACTTTTCACTGTTTGGTGGATTTTTGGAGTAAAATAAGTGGATTGAAGTAGATGCAAAGTGGAAGCGGTGGACTTGCAGAGAACACTATACTGAGCACACAATATTGTCTGTCTCCATGGATTTGCACAGGATTTGAGATGATTTCCTATAGCAGCAAATCTGATGAGATGAATGAAGTGGGTGTAAAGTGGAAGCAGTGGATGTGCAGGGAGCAGCATCTTGAGCACAAAGCACTTTATGTTGTGGATGGATTTGCACACGGTTCAGTTTCCTTCATTTATTGATAAACCCCATAAGACCAATGAAGTGGGTGTAAAGTGGAAGCAGTGGATGTGCAGAGAATAGGATTTGGAGCCCCGAGCTCTTTATCTCTGAATGTCTCCACATATTTGTAGTGTATTTGTGATGATTTCTGTGCACACACAATAGGACAGCGCTGTGACACATAATGCTCTCATGGGGGTAGGAGTAAAGGTGAGGTCACAATGGGGAATCCAATGGTGGGAATGTTGCATGCTGGACTCTCAGCTTACAGTGATGGTAGAAGAGGCTCATTGAAAGGTTTAAGGGTCTTGCTAGGAAGGACCAAATTACTGGAAGAGTCTCTCCACGGCTGAGACTTATCCTACGTATCTGGAGTCTGGGATATGAAGAAGAGGAGGAGGAGAATCCAAAGGTCTGCTCTGAGATTAGGAAGGAGAGGAGGAGGAGGACAATCCAAAGGTCTGCTCTGAGGTTAGGAAGGAGAGGGGGAGGAGGAGAATCCAAAGGTCTGCTCTGAGATTAGGAAGGAGAGGAGGAGGAGGACAATCCAAAGGTCTGCTCTGAGATTAGGAAGGAGAGGAGGAGGAGGACAATCCAAAGGTCTGCTCTGAGGTTAGCAAGGAGAGGGGGAGGAGGATAATCCAAAGGTCTGCTCTGAGATTAGGAAGGAGAGGGGGAGGAGGATAATCCAAAGGTCTGCTCTGAGGTTAGGAAGGAGAGGAGGTGGACAATCCAAAGGTCTGCTCTGAGGTTAGGAAGGAGAGGGGGAGGAGGATAATCCAAAGGTCTTCTCTGAGGGTAGGAAGGAGAGGAGGACAATCCAAAGGTCTGCTCTGAGGCTAAGAAGGAAAGGGGGAGGAGGCCAATCCAAAGATCTGCTCTGAGGTTAGGAAGGAGAGGAGGAGGATAATCCAAAGGTCTGCTCTGAGGTTAGGAAGGAGAGGAGGAGGATAATCCAAAGGTCTGCTCTGAGGTTAGGAAGGAGAGGAGGAGGATAATCCAAAGGTCTGCTCTGAGGTTAGGAAGGAGAGGAGGAGGAGGACAATCCAAAGATCTGCTCTGAGGTTAAAAAGTAAAGGGGGAGGAGGCCAATCCAAAGATCTGCTCTGAGGTTAGGAAGAAGGAGAGGAGGAGGACAATCCAAAGGTCTGCTCTGAGGTTAGGAAGAAGGAGAGGAGGAGGAAAATCTAAAGGTCTGCTCTGAGGTTAGGAAGGAGAGGAGGATGACAATCCATAGGTATGTTCTGAGGTTAGGAAGGAGAGGAGGAAGAGGACAATCCAAAGGTCTGCTCTGAGGTTAGGAAGGAGAGGAGAAGGATGACAATCCAAAGGTCTGCTCTGAGGTTAGGAAGGAGAGGAGGAAGAGGACAATCTAAAGGTCTGCTCTGAGGTTAGGAAGGAGAGAAGGAGGACAATCCAAAGGTCTGCTGTGAGGTTAGGAAGGAGAGGAGGACAATCCAAAGGTCTGCTCTGAGGTTAGGAAGGAGAGGAGGAGGAGGACAATCCAAAGGTCTGCTCTGAGGTTAGGAAGGAGAGGAGGAGGAGGACAATCCAAAGGTCTGCTCTGAGGTTAGGAAGAAGGAGAGGAGGAGGACAATCTAAAGGTCTGCTCTGAGGTTAGGAAGGAGAGGAGGAAGAGGACAATCTAAAGGTCTGCTCTGAGGTTAGGAAGGAGAGGAGGAGGATGACAATCCAAAGGTCTGCTCTGAGGTTAGGAAGGAGAGGAGGAAGAGGACAATCTAAAGGTCTGCTCTGAGGTTAGGAAGGAGAGGAGGAGGACAATCCAAAGGTCTGCTCTGAGGTTAGGAAGGAGAGGAGGAGGACAATCCAAAGGTCTGCTGTGAGGTTAGGAAGGAGAGGAGGAGGACAATCCAAAGGTCTGCTGTGAGGTTAGGAAGGAGAGGAGGAGGACAATCCAAAGGTCTGCTCTGAGGTTAGGAAGAAGGAGAGGAGGAGGACAATCCAAAGGTCTGCTTTGAGGTTAGGAAGGAGAGGAGGAGGATGACAATCCAAAGGTCTGCTGTGAGGTTAGGAAGAAGGAGAGGAGGAGGACAATCTAAAGGTCTGCTCTGAGGTTAGGAAGGAGAGGAGGAGGACAATCCAAAGGTCTGCTCTGAGGTTAGGAAGGAGAGGAGGAGGATAATCCAAAGGTCTGCTCTGAGGTTAGGAAGGAGAGTATAGATCTTTGAAAACTAGAAAAGGGAATTCCAAGAGAAAGAAACCAAAGAAATGAAGCAGTTACTTGTTTGCAACATTTTATAACAGAAACTAAGAAAACATTATTTTAGTTTTAGTTTAATGTTTGGTCTTTTATAGCATAAAAATAAAATCCCAGAAAGGAATAAATTCCACCAAAAGAAAGCGCAATTTGTGTGAAAAATGATACAAATGTCATATAGTACAATGTTACATTCCTGAGTAATTGTCATTGGAAGTGTGAGAACGCTGAAAGCTGAAAATTGTCCGGGGCTGGAAGGGGGGAAAGTACCCGGTACTGAGGGGGTTAAATGAAAATGACATTATGGCCACTAGATGGCGCCAATGATCATATGAAATAAGAACATGGCCAAAACTTGTCACAGCTGGGTGAAGGCTCCTCACATTCCTTCAAATGATGTTTTTTTTAAATAGACCTCCAAGTGTTTGTGAAATCTCCCAGCACAAAATGTACTCATAGGTCAGGATTCCATTTTTATTCTTCCCCTGCCATCAGTGGCCGACCCGATCCCACACTTCATCCATGTCTTTGGGGACCTCTGATCTCCTTATGAACTGTTTCTTCCATGATGAAGATCAGCCATGGAGTATATCTGAGGTGTATATCAGGGTGTGCTTCTTGCCCACATGAGAGCTGGGATGTCAAGCAACATTCATCTAGAATACATTTCCCGCACTCAAGGCACTAATACACCTCCAGGGTTGTGTGGGAGCCCTGATGTACAGGAAGACAGGACTCCAGTGAGGAACACTTCCCTCACTCAGGACAGGAAAGTGGCTTCTCCCCCATGTGAGATCTCTGATGTCTGGAAAGATTGCACTTCCATGAAAAACATTTCCCACACTCAGAACAGGAATACGGCTTCTCCCCTGTGTGAGATCTCTGATGTGTGTGAAGATGGGGCTTATTTGAAAAACATTTACCACACTCAGGACAGGAAAATGGCTTCTCCCCTGTGTGAGATCTCTGATGTGTGTAAAGATTGGACTTCCGTGAAAAACATTTCCCGCACTCAGGACAGGAATACGGCTTCTCCCCCGTGTGAGATCTCTGATGTGCGTGAAGATGAGACTTATTTGAAAAACATTTCCCACAATCAGGACAGGAATACGGCTTCTCCCCCGTGTGAGTTCTCAGATGTGTGTAAAGATTAGACTTCTGTGAAAAACATTTCCCGCACACAGAACAGGAATTCGGCTTCTTCCCCATGTGAGATTTCTGATGCCTGCAAAGAACGGACTTATATGAAAAACATTTCCCGCACTCAGCACAGGAATACAGCTTCTCCCCTGTGTGAGATCTCTGATGTGTGTACAGACTGGATTTACTTGAAAAACATTTCTCGCACTCAGGACAGGAATATGGCTTCTCCCCCATGTGACATCTCTGATGTCTGTAAAGATTGGACTTCTGTGAAAAACATTTCCCGCACACAGAACAGGAATACGACTTCTTTCCTGTGTGAGCTTTCTGATGTCTGCAAAGAACAGACTTGTATGAAAAACATTTCCCACACTCAGGACAGGAATATGGCTTCTCCCCGGTGTGAGATCTATGATGTGTGAATAGACTGGACAAACTTGAAAAACATTTCCCGCACTCAGAACAGGAATACAGCTTTTTCCCCGTATGATATTTCTGATGTCTGCAAAGACTGGATTTAAGTGAAAAACATTTCCCGCACTCAGAACAGGAATTCAGCTTTTCCCCTGTGTGAGATTTCTGATGTCTGCAAAGATCGGACTTCTCTGAAAAACATTTCCCACACTCAGGTTCCTCAGGATACGAGGAATCCGATGGTCCATCTACACTAGGTGGTGCCGGATGGACATTGGAGGGAGCCGGGTTTTCTCCTGGACTAAACTGTGTGATGTCCTCATCTTCTACTTTCCAGTCTGGAGACAAAGTGAGACAATCCTCTGAGGTTTTCCTCATCTCCCGGCCATGGACTAAAATACAAAGACAAAGAGGATTACTAGACAGCAGCTGATTGGTTCCCCCAAACCAGGACTCCGCCCACATCAGGCAGCTTGGTCTCTGAGGAGCTTACAATTTTACCCTCAAGGGAACTAGGAAATGGCTCCTCTGATCTCCTACCAGGTCATTTCTTTATTCATGGACCTTAGTAAGAGAGTGAGGAAACAACCAGAACTGTCTTTTATAGGAGGGACAGTGATGAGGGGATTATAGGACGAGGGTCCCCACCCCCTCTATCACTCATCACCATCTTCCCAACACAATAAGTACTGCACTTCCTTATTTACTCCATGATTTAGTCATGAAGAACAGCGGGGCTGAGCCCCACCAGAGGTCAGAGAGTGAGGATGGGGGGAGAACAACCAAGATGAAGATTGGACTGATCCTGAAGACCACCATCATTGGGGTATTGACTCCTCCCTCATTAGCACTTTCTGTTTAAGGGTCAAAGTTGGAGGATGTTATCACATTATTATCACCATGTAAAAGTCTGTGCTCCAATCACATCATCCGATATAAAATTTCCAGCTGGGAGGAAATGGGGGGAAGAAAAGAGAATCCATATTATGTGTATATATAGCAGTGGGGGGAGGGGGAGAGCAGAAGTCAGGACTATGGACTGTACAACAGAGTATATAGTGCAGGGGTCAGGAGTATGTAATGTACAACATAGAGTATATAGTGCAGGGGTCAGGAGTATGTAATGTACAACATAGAGTATATAGTGCAGGGGTCAGGAGTATGTAATGTACAACAGAGTATATAGTGCAGGGGTCAGGAGTATGTAATGTACAATATAGAGTATATAGTGCAGGGGTCAGGAGTATGTAATGTACAACATAGAGTATATAGTGCAGGGGTCAGGAGTATGTAATGTACAACATAGAGTATATAGTGCAGGGGTCAGGGGTATGTAATGTACAACATAGAGTATATAGTGCAGGGGTCAGGAGTATGTAATGTACAACAGAGTATATAGTTCAGGGGTCAGGAGTATGTAATGTACAACATAGAGTATATAGTGCAGGGGTCAGGAGTATGTAATGTACAACATACAGTATATAGTGCAGGGATCAGGAGGATGTAATGTACAACATAGAGTATATAGTGCAGGGGTCAGGAGGATGTAATGTACAATATAAATTATTTAGTGTAAGGGTCAGGACTCATAATATTGGTATTCAGCAATCAGTGGAAGATTAAATGTTTACTGTAGACAAGTTGCAGAGATCCCACACCGCTGCCTCCCATCTCCTGAGACTGCACTCAGTGACTTGGGTCTGAGACACTACAGACATATCCCTCCACCCGGCACAGCCAGCAGACCACAGAGCAAGGAACCCTGGGAGAAATGTTCTGTCAGAGATCTTGCTGGACTCATAGACATCTATGGTGAAAATCAACATTTTGCTGCCAGCTGAACCCCAGAACCTCCATAAATCCAGTCTAGATACATAAATTGTGTCTGCAGCACAGAGAAGGAAGATTATCCGAGAGAAATCCAGGAATACAGGACGGGGAACACAGCTCAGGAAAGTGACCAGGGGATTACAGGCTGATATCACCCAGTCCCCGCCCTACTCTGGACCAATCAGTGAGCAGTATGGGTGGAGGAATGGATTTAGTGTTCATGACCCACCTGTGCTGATCTCTGTAGGAGTGTCCTCCTCTATAAATGTCCCCGTTATTCCATCCTCCTCCATAGAGTGCTGATCATCCCTCACATACGCCTCTTCTTCTTCTGCTTTCACCTCAAATTCTATATCGATTGGATCTCCACTCTAAATCAAGGAAATGAGAGAGAATATCACATAAAAAATCCACACATTGTCTCTATGAATCCATGTTCTAGATGCTCCATCCCACCAACCTTGTAATAGTGAGGGATGGTGTGACCTTCCTGTGTGGAATCCTGGGAATACAGAGGACGGGGACATCTCTCTGGTGGGTTCCTGGTATTAGGTGGCTCCATCATCTCCTTGTGTCCTTCTGAAAACTCCTCCATCACTCCATACTCCTCATCCTCCTCTTTATACTCTTCTTTAACATCAATATTATCATCCCCGAGGATTCCACTCTGAAAGATATAATAAAACATTCATTGTAACAAACATGCTGTGTATAAATCACAACTACCAATAATTGTTCCTCATCTACCTGATGATGGTGAGGGATGGTGTGACCTTCCTGTGTGGAATCCCGGGAATACAGAGGATGGGGACATCTCTCTGGTGGGTTCCCATGACTGGATCCATCTGTAGGAAACACACACACTGACTGAATCCATTGTTTCTATGTGTTTATCAGATGATGGGGGATCTAGGTGGACCCTACACATGGACTGTTTGTTTGTTATTCAGAGATTCGAATGTATCCAAAATTACGAACTACAACAATAATGAATTTCAACAAATCTGAAACAAATTTTAAAGGAAAAATAAAATTAATTTGTTTAATCTGAATGAAACCAATGATCCCAATGAATATGATAATAGCTGGTTGTGAAGGATCGGGCGGTCACCAGCCACACATCTGTGACAACTGCGACTCATCTGCTATCAGCAGGATTATTGGCCGACAGAAGAATGTAAACAAACAATGACAACTTTAAAAATGATTAATAAATAACAGCATGGGGGGGGGGGGTCACCCCAATCCCAACCAGGCCCTTCGGGTCTAATATGGAGTTTAAAAGGAAGTCCACACCAAAGCTTAAAAAAAATTATGTTGTGAAGTCCCCCCCAAACCAGACCCTTATCCGAGCATGCAAGAAGGAAAAGGAGGCCCCCAGATCCCGCCCCCCATGTGAATGAGTATGGGGTACACAGTGGTCCTACTCATTTACCAAACTGTCATAAATAAATTAAAAACACAGTTTTTGACAAATCTTTTTTAGAAAAAAAAAACAATGTTCACTGAAGTAAATGCAGCGTCAATCACCATGAACGCCAGCCGCCAAGCTGAAAAAACAAAAAAAAGAAAGAGAAAAAAAAGAAGGTGCGCATGTGACACTTCCCTTACAGGTGACTGACAGCTCCAGTGCCCATTAATGACAAATAAAGAAAGGAGCGAGGTCACAGTGGGTGATTCTGCCCCTTTGTCTATAAACCACTGCTAGACATCCAACAACTGACAAGTCTGGTTCCCAGTGATGATGGGAAATACACAAAGGGGCGGGGTCACTCACTGTCACCAAAGACCCACCGCTTTGTTTATTTACTGTTGGGTGAAGCGGAGTTGTAAGTTGCTGAGAGGCAAGTGTCGTGTGCGCACCTCTTTTTTTTGTTTGTTTGTGCAGGTCGGACTTGTCAAAAACTGTGTTTGTGTAATTATTTAATTTTGACACTTTTTTAGGTGAATGAGTAGAGGTACTATGTACAGCTGCTCATTCACATAGGGAGCCGGAATCTGGGGGCCCCTTTTTTATCCGGGGCTTCAAGATTTTGATAAGCCCCCCAGAATACAATCCCCCACAACCACCAAGCCAGGGATGCACGGAAAGGCTTTTTTCCCCATCAACATGGGGAAAAGGAGCTTCCGGGGGGGAACCCCTGGCCTAAATCTCATTCATATTCAGGGCATGTGGCCTAATATAATTCAGGGGATCGCTCACTCATTCCCTCCTAGAAAATATCCTGCTGGACTACAAGTTCCAATAAGGGTCTGGTATGGATTTTAGGGGTTCCCATACCATTTTTTTTATTTTAGAGTGGGGTTCCCCTCAAAATCTATACCAGATGGATTTTATTTTTAATGCCAGCATTGATTTTTTATACTCGTGGAGAATGTCTCTGATAGCAGATGAGTCATGGTTGTTAAGGACATGGCGGCCGCAAACTTCCTAGCAACCAGCTAGTTTTCACAAAGAATTTGTATCAATTCAATTTGAATACTTCGAAAACATTTTTAATCCATTTGAAAATGAATAAACAAAACAAATTTTGATTCAAATGCAACACAAATAAATTAATAACTTAAATTGATCTTGAAACAAATTTTTTTTTTAAACTCTGCACATGTCTAGTGTACCCTCCGTACTGCTCTCTCCTTTACAATAAAGTCTCCTCTTACCCGGTGATGTGAGGGGCGGCTGATTGTCCATCATGACGTCCTTGTAGAGATCCTTGTGTCCTTCTAAATACTCCCACTCCTCCATGGAGAAATAGACAGTGACACCCTGACACCTTATAGGAACCTGACACACACAATGATACAGTCACCATCCAGACACATCCCTTGTCTGTTACTGGAGAATGTCCCAGAATTCCCGGCACCGCTCACCTCTCCTGTCAGCAGCTCAGTGATCTCTCTGGTGACTTCTAGAATCTTCTTCTTCTTTCTCTCTTCTATCAGGGAGGGAGGTGGAGGCAATGTGATGTCATATGATCTCCAGACTTCACAGGAGGAAAACTCTACATCTGAACACAAATAGTCACATCAAATGATATTCCCAGAATCCTCCTCACCTCTCCATTCAGGTCTCCATTTTATTAAAGCCCCACTTCAGGCTGAGGTATAATTCCCCCCACAGGACCCCCACACTACGCAGGGTATAGGCTTGTTGCAGCATTCTGATGTCATTACATACAACGCAGGACCAACAGTCTCACTTTACATGTGAGGATACCAAGGGACCCCCACATCCTAAGAGGAACAGAAAAATGTCAGATGGAGGGACATTGGGAGGAGGAGCTGTGAGGTCAGTGTGATGTCATAGAATTCTCTGACTCTGGATGGAGGGACATTGGGAGGAGGAGCTGTGAGGTCAGTGTGATGTCATAGGATTCTCTGACTCTGGATGGAGGGACATTGGGAGGAGGAGCTGTGAGGTCAGTGTGATGTCATAGGATTTTCTGACTCTGGATGGGGGGACATTGGGAGGAGGAGCTGTGAGGTCAGTGTGATGTCATAGGATTCTCTGACTCTGGATGGAGGGACATTGGGAGGAGGAGCTGTGAGGTCAGTGTGATGTCATAGGATTCTCTGACTCTGGATGGAGGGACATTGGGAGGTGGAGCTGTGAGGTCGGCGTGATGTCATAGGATTCTCTGACTCTGGATGGAGGGACATTGGGAGGTGGAGCTGTGAGGTCAGCGTGATGTCATAGGATTCTCTGACTCTGAATGGAGGGACATTGGGGGGAGGAGCTGTGGTCAGTGTAATGTCATAGGACATATAGACTCTGGATGGAGGGACATTTGGATGGGGAGATTTGAGGGGTCCTCTATATGAGGCTCCTGTGTAAATCAAATCCTTGTTCCTGGGTGCGTCCTACCTCTCCTAAACTGAGGAGTGACCTTTGACCTTTACCATCCAGAAATCTGTCCGGAATCTGTGGAAGTAAGCTGTCATGTGATCAGGTGACGTGCGGAGGAACGGAGTGTAAATAGCAGACAATTGTCTCCAGAGCCCCTAATGGTGGGGATGGATTTGGCGGCGTGCTGGTGCCAAGTTTCCTCCCCCCAGGGTCACTGCAGGTGTGGAGAAAAGCTGTGTAAGAGGATATGGAGGAGAGATGAGGAGGAGATCCAGGAATCAGGAGAAAGGTCAGGGCAAGCAACAGACGAGCGCATCCAAGAGACCAAGCCGGGGTCACTACACAGAAAATCAATCCAAGGAAACAACAGGCAGGACGAGGAATAGCAAGAAGGAGCTGAGAGACAAATGAGAATATTGCTCAGCCAATGGGAGATGAACTCAGCATGACTTCCATCATGAAGGAGATGAGGGGGAGGGGAGGAAGTCACTGAAGGTGACCATAGATCCATGGAAATTCAGCTGGTTCAGCAGGGATCGCTCACATTTCCATCCATGTGTGGCCACTGCCGGATAAAAGCCACTCCCCCAGCGGCTGCAGCCAATAGCTTCAGTGCTGATCTGTGTATTCTGAGAGCGGAGGAGTCCCCCCATTGTCAGAATACAAGAGTGCAGCGGGGAGGATTCCCCCATCCACCTCCAATGTGTGGATGGGGGAATCACTTCAGTTTTTATGGTCATCCCGCTGGCTGAACGATGAAACTGAACCATGTAGGCCAGCTTTGGGAGCAAATATATTATCATCAACTCCTCCCCCTGAAGGGGATAATCTACATATTACCTCCTCTGCTGCCAGATCCAGGAATGTCGACTCTCTACTTCCTCATTCATGTAACTTCCTGTCTGTATCTGACATCACTTCCTGTCTTTACCTGACATCACTTCCTGTCTGTCTTCCATAGAGACTTCCTGTGTGGGTAGAAGTGAGATCCCCACCTTGTGGAGCTCAGAGGAACTGCAGCCCCGAGAAGCGTCTGGTAGTGTGACCCCGGCCTTGTGCTGGGTGTGTATGGACTGTAGATCCTCATAGAGGGGTCACCTCCACTCCCACCAAGGGGGACAGAAATATATGACTCCTCGGGGGAGGGGTTTTGGCCCCTTTGATTTTGCAGTAACATTGATTGCAGATTTAGTCCTGTAGAACATCTGGTATATGGATACAAAGCCCCCCAGCTGGGAGTAAAGGGTGGAAATGGCTGGTGACCCCCAGATTTGGGCAATGATGTCATCACTATAAATGGATAAAACCCGCGCTATGTGTAACAACTCCAAACCTACAAAAACCTTCTAGCGGACTGCTGCTGTAACAAAGGGAAGGATTCCCTGTCATCTAGAAGAGCATTATGTGTCACAGCGCTGTCCTATTGTGTGTGCACAGAAATCATCACAAATACACTACAAATATGTGGAGACATTCAGAGATAAAGAGCTCGGGGCTCCAAATCCTATTCTCTGCACATCCACTGCTTCCACTTTACACCCACTTCATTGCTCTTATGGGGTTTATCAATAAATGAAGGAATCTGAACCGTGTGCAAATCATCCACAACATAAAGTGCTTTGTGCTCAAGATGCTGCTCCCTGCACATCCACTGCTTCCACTTTACACCCACTTCATTCATCTCATCAGATTTGCTGCTATAGGAAATCATCTCAAATCCTGTGCAAATCCATGGAGACAGACAATATTGTGTGCTCAGTATAGTGTCCTCTGCAAGTCCACCGCTTCCACTTTGCATCTACTTCAATCCACTTATTTTACTACAAAAATCCACCAATCAGTGAAAAGTTGATAAGGTGTGAAAGTGCTCCGCCCTCCAAACTGTGTCAGCTGTAGTGTAGCCCCGCCTTCTTCCACCTCTTGTACACGGGATGGTGAGGGCGCCCCCTAGTAGTGCTTCCCCCTCACCACACCAATAGGACTCCCAGCTTTTCAGCTCCCAGAGTCAGAAACATCCTTCACACTCTCCTCATCTCCGATGGTAAAGGAACCGGATCCTCCTCGCTCACTCCTGCAAGTCTGCTGCGGGTTCTGTCAGTCTCCCTCCTAGACTCCGCCTCCGACCACCATTCCAGCAGGAGCTCCGCCTCTAAATACACACTCAGGGAGGAGAGAAAGGGGAACCCGACATCATGTGACACCTTTTATTACATGGAAATTTGAAAATCAACAGGACTAATGCAATCACATTTACTGCAAAATCAGAGGAGCCAAAATGTGTTCCCCGAGCAGTCAGGCTGCAGGAGATCTGCTGAGACATAGAGAGGGAAATGGGTGCTAATAGGCTGCGGGAGATCCGCTGAGACATAGAGAGGGAAATTGGAGCTAATAGGCTGCAGGAGATCCGCTGAGACATAGAGAGGGAAATGGGAGCTAATAGGCTGCGGGAGATCTGCTGAGACATAGAGAGGGAAATGGGCGCTAATAGGCTACGGGAGATCTGCTGAGACATAGGGAAATGGGAGCTAATAGGCTGCAGGAGATCTGCTGAGACATAGAGAGGGAAATGGGCACTAATAGGCTGCAGGAGATCCGCTGAGACATAGAGAGGGAAATGGGAGCTAATAGGCTGCAGGAGATCTGCTGAGACATAGAGATGGAAATGGGTGCTAATAGGCTGCAGGAGATCCGCTGAGACATTGAGAGGGAAATGGGTGCTAATAGGCTGTAGGAGATCTGCTGAGACATAGAGAGGGAAATGGGTGCTAATAGGCTGCAGGAGATCTGCTGAGACATAGAGAGGGAAATGGGCACTAATAGGCTGCAGGAGATCCGCTGAGACATAGAGAGGGAAATGGGAGCTAATAGGCTGCAGGAGATCTGCTGAGACATAGAGATGGAAATGGGTGCTAATAGGCTGCAGGAGATCCGCTGAGACATAGAGAGGGAAATGGGTGCTAATAGGCTGCAGGAGATCTGCTGAGACAATGAAATGTGTATGAAATGGATGGATGTGCAGACACTCCCAGAAGATGATGTCATTATGAGTGGATTGATATATATTTTTGCATTGTCCCCCCCAGAAGGATCAGGTTTGGCGGGATCGCTCTCATTAGCTATACATTTGTATTTTGTGTTCTGTGTTTGTAAGACTTTTCTATATGTAATAAGAGATGTTTGTTGAACAGTTGGTTACATAAGAGTTACATTTATTTCTTCTTCCTTTATTCAGTAATGTTTCATCTCCCGTAGTATCCCTGTAAGGTACATATTATACAGGAAGGGGGATTATGGGATGGATCTCGGGGCTGCAGTTCCTCTGAACTCCACAAGGTGGGGATCTCACCTATACTCACACAGGAAGTCTCTATGGAATGCAGACAGGAAGTGATGTCAGGGACAGACAGGAAGTGATGTTATGTTTTATTTACACCCAGTAACCCCCCATCATGTCAGTCCTCTTCCTCCATAGTCACGTCGGTCCTCTTCCTCCATAGTCACGTCGGTCCTCTTCCTCCATAGTCACGTCGGTCCTCTTCCTCCATAGTCACGTCCGTCCTCTTGCTCCATAGTCACGTCCGTCCTCTTCCTCCATAGTCACGTCGGTCCTCTTCCTCCATAGTCACGTCCGTCCTCTTCCTCCACGTTTACGTCCGTCCTCTTCCTCCATAGTCACGTCCGTCCTCTTCCTCCATAGTCACGTCCGTCCTCTTCCTCCATAGTCACGTCCGTCCTGTTACTCCATAGTCACGTCCGTCCTCTTCCTCCATAGTCACGTCGGTCCTCTTCCTCCATAGTCACGTCGGTCCTCTTGCTCCATAGTCACGTCGGTCCTCTTGCTCCATAGTCACGTCGTTCCTCTTGCTCCATAGTCACGTCGTTCCTCTTGCTCCATAGTCACGTCGTTCCTCTTGCTCCATAGTCACGTCGTTCCTCTTGCTCCATAGTCACGTCGTTCCTCTTGCTCCATAGTCACGTCGTTCCTCTTGCTCCATAGTCACGTCGTTCCTCTTGCTCCATAGTCACGTCGTTCCTCTTGCTCCATAGTCACGTCGTTCCTCTTCCTCCATAGTCACGTCGGTCCTCTTCCTCCATAGTCACGTCGGTCCTCTTCCTCCATAGTCACGTCGGTCCTCTTCCTCCATAGTCACGTCGGTCCTCTTGCTCCATAGTCACGTCGTTCCTCTTGCTCCATAGTCACGTCGTTCCTCTTGCTCCATAGTCACGTCGTTCCTCTTGCTCCATAGTCACGTCGTTCCTCTTGCTCCATAGTCACGTCGTTCCTCTTGCTCCATAGTCACGTCGGTCCTCTTGCTCCATAGTCACGTCGGTCCTCTTCCTCCATAGTCACGTCGGTCCTCTTCCTCCATAGTCACGTCGGTCCTCTTCCTCCATAGTCACGTCGGTCCTCTTCCTCCATAGTCACGTCGGTCCTCTTCCTCCATAGTCACGTCGGTCCTCTTCCTCCATAGTCACGTCGGTCCTCTTCCTCCATAGTCACGTCGGTCCTCTTCCTCCATAGTCACGTCGAGTCCTCTTGCTCCATAGTCACGTCGTTCCTCTTGCTCCATAGTCACGTCGTTCCTCTTGCTCCATAGTCACGTCGTTCCTCTTGCTCCATAGTCACGTCGTTCCTCTTGCTCCATAGTCACGTCGTTCCTCTTGCTCCATAGTCACGTCGTTCCTCTTGCTCCATAGTCACGTCGTTCCTCTTGCTCCATAGTCACGTCGTTCCTCTTGCTCCATAGTCACGTCGTTCCTCTTGCTCCATAGTCACGTCGTTCCTCTTGCTCCATAGTCACGTCGTTCCTCTTGCTCCATAGTCACGTCGTTCCTCTTGCTCCATAGTCACGTCGTTCCTCTTGCTCCATAGTCACGTCGTTCCTCTTGCTCCATAGTCACGTCGTTCCTCTTCCTCCATAGTCACGTCGTTCCTCTTCCTCCATAGTCACGTCGTTCCTCTTCCTCCATAGTCACGTCGGTCCTCTTCCTCCATAGTCACGTCGGTCCTCTTCCTCCATAGTCACGTCGGTCCTCTTCCTCCATAGTCACGTCGGTCCTCTTCCTCCATAGTCACGTCGGTCCTCTTGCTCCATAGTCACGTCCGTCCTCTTGCTCCATAGTCACGTCCGTCCTCTTCCTCCATAGTCACGTCCGTCCTCTTCCTCCATAGTCACGTCGGTCCTCTTGCTCCATAGTCACGTCCGTCCTCTTGCTCCATAGTCACGTCCGTCCTCTTGCTCCATAGTCACGTCCGTCCTCTTCCTCCATAGTCACGTCCGTCCTCTTCCTCCATAGTCACGTCGGTCCTCTTCCTCCATAGTCACATCCGTCCTCTTCCTCCACGTTTACGTCTGTCCTCTTCCTCCATAGTCACGTCCGTCCTCTTCCTCCATAGTCACGTCCGTCCTCTTCCTCCATAGTCACGTCCGTCCTCTTCCTCCATAGTCACGTCCGTCCTCTTCCTCCATAGTCACGTCCGTCCTGTTACTCCATAGTCACGTCCGTCGTCTTCCTCCATAGTCACGTCCGTCCTGTTACTCCATAGTCACGTCCGTCGTCTTCCTCCATAGTCACGTCCGTCCTCTTCCTCCATAGTCACGTCCGTCCTCTTCCTCCATAGTCACGTCCGTCCTCTTCCTCCATAGTCACGTCGGTCCTCTTCCTCCATAGTCACGTCGGTCCTCTTCCTCCATAGTCACGTCGGTCCTCTTCCTCCATAGTCACGTCGGTCCTCTTCCTCCATAGTCACGTCCGTCCTCTTCCTCCATAGTCACGTCCGCCCTTTTCCTCCACAGTCACGTCCGCCCTTTTCCTCCACAGTCACGTCCGTCCTCTTCCTCCACAGTCACGTCCGTCCTCTTCCTCCACAGTCACGTCCGTCCTCTTCCTCCACAGTCACGTCCGTCCTCTTCCTCCACAGTCACGTCCGTCCTCTTCCTCCACAGTCACGTCCGTCCTCTTCCTCCACAGTCACGTCCGTCCTCTTCCTCCACAGTCACGTCCGTCCTCTTCCTCCACAGTCACGTCCGTCCTCTTCCTCCACAGTCACATCTGTCCTCTTCCTCCATAGTCACGTCCGTCCTCTTCCTCCATAGTCACGTCCGTCCTCTTCCTCCATAGTCACGTCCGTCCTCTTCCTCCATAGTCACGCCTGTCCTCTTCCTCCATATTCACGTCCGTCCTCTTCCTCCATAGTCACTGTGACGTCTTTTATCACCAGCAGATGATGATACACACATATATAGTGTGGGAACCCAGATGAACCCCTTCAGGGGCAGAACGTCACCCACTTCCGGGGCCGGAACATTCTCCTCATTGTGGAGATAAATTCTAGTAATATGGTCCTCTAAACAAACAGCACTGACAATAAATAGACAAGACAAGGACCATCCTGACCATACATGGCCTACAAAGGGCAATGATGACACTACACAGGCAGCCAATGGGCAATCATTACACTATGCAGCCAACACAATGATGGAGTGCCGGGGTCAGGAGTATGGAGCATAGAGCCCCTTACATTGCTGCTCAGGAGGAAGGAAACATTCCTTTTAAACAAAAAATGTATATAAATCTGAGGCTCTTTTAGGAATATCTGGGGTTTCAAAAATGAAAGGGGCTTTATAGCGACTAAAACATTTCATATGTGTAACATTGCGCTGTTTATCTCCTCCTCCCCTCCCCCGCCTGTCTCCAGCACTGCACCCGGGACTATCAGGGAGGCGAGAGACCTTGCAGTGTAATGAGAACCGATTGGCTGCTCCTCAGGAAAGGGGAGTGTCCAGCTTATCCTTTCTGGTCTCTCACTCCCAGAGACGTTTTTGCATTTTTTGCACATTTAAAAAATAATTTTAGCCCTAAAGATGACACAAAACCCCCAAAATATCGATTTTCTGAAAGTAGAGACTTTAGAGAATAAAATAACGGCAGTTCTAATTTTTTATATCACAAAATATTATCACAAAGTCTAGGAAATGTCAAATTTCATTAAAAAATACACTTAAGCTGATTTCAGGGCACAAAAAGCAATAAATGACCCATTTATGTGTAAAAATATAAAAGCCGAGGTTGCAGCGAGTAAATAGATATCCAACATGTCAAACCTTAAGTTGTGTGTGCTGAAATGGTGACAACCTTTAGTCCCGGTATTATCTATAGGGGACACATTTATAGCCCCTTCTAGGTCATCAGTATAGAGTACGGAGGAGGTCTGCTCCTAGAATTATCCTCTCATTCTGGTGTGACCGGCGATATGTAACGTGTATCACAATCAATGTTATCACATGTAGGCGCTCCAGCGTGTGCTCTTACGTTTGGGTGTGCATATATGTGGGGGTGGGGGGGAGGAGTTATATACTTGGGTGTAACTTTCATTTTTTACAATTAAAAAACATTTTTACTTAAGGGGACAAAGTCCTCTATGAGATAATTTTTGATGACAGGTTCTCTTTATTGAGTCATCCAGGGTCTAAAAGACCCCCAATGTCTCCCATGTACAACATTGGATGTAATGTAGTACACATCACACCGCATTACATTCTTTGCCGGCCTCGATGGACGGGAAATCTGTCATAACATCACTTCTGGGTCAGGACAAGAAGGGAGTGAATGTGTCCGCTCTCCTCCGTTGTCACTTACCTGGTGTGAGAGGCCAATGGAGAGAGGGCTTCCCTTGCAGCTAAGTTCCAGACTCCCCTGAGAGTGGGACAGCAGGAATCAGGCGCAAAGTGGCACAGGTCGCCTGTAGGAGTGCTTGTTGGTGGTCCACCCAGGAGCACAACTGATGCACTGAGATGAGGTCTGCAGACAGGAGGTGCCTGTGCGAGGTATGAAAGCCCTTCCGGGGAACAGAGGATTACTGGATAGCCGGATCAAAGCCAAGATCCGGTACTGGGTGGAGATCAGAACAGATGTAGTCAGATGTGATAACCAAGGTCATACACAGAGGAGCAAGAGAGAATATCCGTTAGCCAAGCAGAGGTCAGGTCAGGGTTTAAGCAGAGAAGACAGGTCCAGGAGCAAGCCGAGTCGGTAACAGGAAATCACAGATCACAGTAGCACAGGAACAGGAAATCACAGTTCACAGTAGCACAGGAACAAGGTAACGGGGAGCCAGAGATCAACCAGCACCTGAGAGTAGTGCAGGGCTTCCTTATAAAGGCCGTTTGCTGCCAAATTTGAGCCAATGTGAACTGTGGCCATGCAAGGTACTGGCAGGGGTGTCAGGTCTCCTAACACCTCTGCTGAGGACAGAGCCCTGACAGTGCCCCCCCAAGGGGGGCAGCCTCCAGATGCCTACTTGGGCCATCTTGTCTGGATATTTGGAGTAGAACTCCTGGAGAAGTCTTGGGGCATGTATGTTGTCTTTGGTTCCCAGGAGCCTTCTTCAGGAGTTACCCCTTCCATTTGATCAAGAACTGAATCTGCCTTTCTTGCAGTGCAGGATTGATTCTATCTCATATTCTGCATCCTCCCCAACTGTTATTGGCGGCGGAGGAGGTTCTACTCTTCCCGGAAATGGATCATGAACTGCTGGCTTTAGCAGAAAAACATGGAAGACTGGGTGAATCCCATATGATTCGGGAAGAGATAGCTCATATGCCACTGGATTGATTACTCGTTTGATCTGAAAGGGCCCAATGTATCTTGGTCCCAACTTCCGCGATGGGCAAGGAAGTTTTAGGTTGGCTGTTGATAACCAAGCCTGGTCTCCAACCTGCAGAGAAGGATTTCCCCTCCGTTTCTTTTCATAGTATCTTTTGTAGTCAGTTTGCAGTCTTTGTATGGATTTCTGGAGAGCTCAATAGTTGTCCTGTATCCTGCGGATTCTGTCCTGAACTGCAGGTACCGAGGTTTCGAGTATGGTATCCGGCAGGCACGAAGGGTGGAATCCGTAATTGGCCCAAAATTGCGACTGATTCATAGCGGAATGGACGGAATTATTGTATGCACATTCTGCTAATGGGAGTAGAGATGTCCAGTCATCCTGGGAAAAGGCGGAGAGACATCGTAGATATTGTTCCAACGTTTGGTTAGTTTGTTCAGTTTGTCCATTACTTTGAGGGTGGTAGGCCGATGATAGGCAGAGTTCCACTTTCAGGGTTTTACATAAGGCTCTCCAGAACCTGGAGGTAAATTGAACCCCTCGGTCAGACACGATATTGCTGGGCAGTTCGTGTAGCCTAACGATTTCCTTAATAAAAATATGTGCCGTCTCAGGCGCCAACGGAGTTCCTATCATTGGCAGAAAGTGGGCCATCTTGGATAGCCGATCTATCACTACTAGGATGGTAGCAAACCCCTCAGAGGGCGGCAAGTGTACAATAAAGTCCATTGTGATAATTCCCCAGGGATGATTAGGAATGGATAGGGGCCTCAGCAACCCCCATGCCCTCTGCTTTGTCTCCCTTGCTACGTAGACATACTGTGCAGGATTTTACTTAAGTTCTGCAGTCCTGACTTAAGTTGGGCCACCAAAACGATCGCTGGATCAGGTCCATTGTTTTTCAGCCAGTTGATGGTCGTGGAATGTCTTGAAAACTTGGGATCTTACCTCCTGGGGTACAAAGATCTTATCCTGGTGCCACAGAAAGCCATCCTGCCTTCTTAATGAGTTCTGCTCAGGTACGGCACACCGTGCAGATGCCTGTTCAATCAAAAGCTTCAGACTGGGCTGAATCAACAAAAAATTTTGGGCCGACAGGATGGTATCGGGGGCAAAGTTTCAACTGAATCTGGGAACATACGTGATAGAGCATCTGCTTTCCCATTCTTGGATCCTGAGCGGTAGGTCATGTGAAAATTGAAGATGGAGAAATATAGGACCCATCTAGCTTGCTGCGGTCTTAGGCGCTTGGCAGATCTTAAATATTCTAGATTCTTGAGAACTGTGAAGATCATGATTGAGTGACTAGCTCCTTCCAAAAGGTACCTCCATTCTTTGAACGCCATTTTGATCTCCAAAAGTTCCCTGTTGCCTATGTCGTAGTGCCTTTCAGCTTGGCTTAGTTTCTTAGAGCAAAAAGCTACCAGAAGGAGCAGAGCTTTTGGGCCTTGGCTCCTGTAGCTACCTCTGATGCATCCACCTCCAGGATGAAGGGAAGTGTTGGCTCTGGGTGTTGTAATACAGGAGCAGAAGTGAACTGCTTTTTTAACTGCTCAAAGGCTGTCTGTGCTTCTTGGCTCCAGAGACAATGTGTATGCTGGCTAGTGAGTTGGGTAATGGGGGCTATAATGGTTGAGAAGCCCTTGATGAACTTCTGATAAACGTTGGCAAATGTTGGCTGCCCCTGGAAGCTGCCCAATAGGGCAGTCATATAATTGATGAGATGGTAAAGTGTCAGCTTTCTTTTTATCAAATACAGTTGTGTCCAAAATTATTCAACCCCCAATGCTGTAAAGGGGTTTAGGGACTATAGTGTACATTTGGAATTGTATTCAGAATCAAATCCTACAAGGACGTTGTAACTACCCAAATGCAACTAAAATGACATCAATTGTTTATGTAATACAGTAGTAAATGGTTCTTATGTGGTTTCTTCATTGCCACAATTATTCAACCCCTTAAAGACTACCACTCTGAAGAACAGAGGTTCATACAGGTGCTTTCCATCAGGTATTGAAAACACCTGTGGATGTCACCGAGCAGCAATCAAGCATAATAAGCACCAATTAGGCAGCTTTAAAATGACTGTGATACTCAGCTCCTTCTAGACATTTACTGGTGTGGTTACAAACATGGTGAAGGCAAGAGAATGGTCCAGGAAGACAAGAGAAGAGGTGATTTCTCTTCACAGGAAGGGCAATGGCTATAAGAAGATTGCAAAGATGTTAAACATACCAAGAGACACCTTAGGAAGCATCATTCGCAAATTCAAGGCAAAGGGCACTGTTGAAACGCTACCTGGTCGTGGCAGAAAGAAGATGCTGACTTCGACTGCTGTGCGCTACCTGAAGCGTAGAGTGGAGAGAAGTCCCCGTGTGACTGCTGAGGAACTGAGAAAAGATTTGTCAGATGTGGGTACAGAAGTTTCAGCCCAGACAATAAGACGCACACTGCGTAATGAAGGCCTCCGTGCCAGAACTCCCAGGCGTACCCCCTTGCTGTCTCCAAAGAATAAGAAGAGTCGACTGCAGTATGCCAAAAGCCATGTGGACAAACCACAAAAGTTGTGGGATAGTGTTCTGTGGACTGATGAAACAAAATTAGAACTGTTTGGGCCCATGGATCAACGCTATGTTTGGAGGAGGAAGAACAAGGCCTATGATGAAAAGAACACCTTGCCTACTGTGAAGCATGGTGGAGGGTCAATCATGCTTTGGGGCTGTTTTGCTTCTGCAGGTACAGGGAAGCTTCAGCGTGTGCAAGGTACCATGAATTCTCTTCAGTACCAGGAGATATTGGATGGAAACGTGATGCAGTCCGTCACACACCTGAGGCTTGGGAGACGTTGGACCTTTCAACAGGACAATGATCCCAAGCATACCTCCAAGTCCACTAGAGCATGGTTGCAGAGGAAAGGCTGGAACATTTTGGAGTGGCCATCGCAGTCACCAGACTTAAATCCGATTGAGAACCTCTGGTGGGACTTAAAGAAAGCAGTTGCAGTGCGCAAGCCTAAGAATGTGACTGAACTGGAGGCCTTTGCCCATGAAGAATGGGCGAAGATACCCGTAGATCGCTGCAAGACACTTGTGTCAAGCTATGCTTCACGTTTAAAAGCTGTTATAACTGTAAAAGGATGCTGTACTAAGTACTAAGATTGAATGTCACTTGGGGGTTGAATAAAACTGATAATGCTGTGAGCACAGAAAAGACATTTGTGGTTATTTCATTATAACTGTTATGTTATATTTGTCTGACCTACAAGTGCCTCTTTAATGTAAATGTAAGCAAGATGACTGAATGATCAAAAGCAATGTCAAACTGGCCAAAACACTCAATTTCAGTGGGGGTTGAATAATTTTGGACACAACTGTACATCAAGGAAATGGTAGTAGGCAGGGGGAACGGAATGACTGGCATCTGATGTAGGCTGAACTGAGAGGCACACAGGGAAATTGGTGGGTGTGGGAGTGCCGCAGTGCTGAATACAGTAATTTGATGGGAAGGTGACTTCTTTCTTGAGCCAGTTGATTTGTGGATTGTGAGCTTGCAACCAAGGTATTCCTAGGATGGCTGGAAACATGGGAGATCTCAGGATGTCAAAGCAGATGAATTCCTGATGGACAGAGTCAGTTGTGGCTAGGATGGGAATGGTTTCTTGGGTAACGGGTCCTGAGCTAGGAGCGGTGCCATCTGCTAGGAGTACATTAAACCTTTGTGTTTTAGGACAAAGAGGAATACCTAGGTTCTGGGCAAGGTTGATGTCCAAGAAAAAACTACAGGCTCCCGAATCAATGATTGCCCACAACTTGACTTCCTTTCCAGCCACCTGTAATGACATGGGTAGAATGACATGGGTGGTTAAGGTTCTGGATAACTGGAGATATGAAGGATGAGGCTGGCTGGACTTACTTGGTCGCACTGGGCAGTTGCGTAAGAAATGGCCCATGGCCCTGTGACATAAATGTAAGATTTGAGTAGTTGAGATGTGATCAGTAGAAATATTTCATTGTAAATTTAGTTTCAGTCCATGTTATTAAAGATAAGTGTTCCGAATTCAGTCAGAGACATATGTTCACCAATTAGCATCTGAAAGGACAGAGAATGTCAATAAAACGTTGTCACCTATGTAGCCAGAGATTGCCACCTTCTTGAAATCTAAAAGAAGTTCTCCAACCATTTCAGCTTCGGGAAGCAGCAGGAGACCAGGAGAGGGCTCCACTTTGTCTGCTAGCTGTGATTTATATCCACAGATCAGAGGAATATATTTCATCTCTCATAAAAGATACAATATTAGTTGCAGAGAGATGAAAATACTTCCTTCTGATTGGACACACTGTAAGCTACATCTGCATGTAAAACTGTATTTATAGCCTCTGTAGAATCCCAGAGAAATGCAGAAAACAGTTATATGGCACCTGATTGCAACAGCTGAACAGTGATTCGTACTGTCGCGATCAGATTGATGCACTGGTGTCGGAAATTCTATCCCTGACTTGGTGATTCAAACCGTTCCTGGTCCAATCAACTTTGGGTACTTCAGTACCCAGAACGTCCTGTGGGCTGGTACAGGGTTGATTGGCCAAGGGCTAATGTCCAGCCTATGTCCATATTTCAATAAATTGAGGACCCTGAGATATGGATGGAGTGATTCGTACAGAGCCATTTCTATTTTACTGGCGAATCACGGACATTCTCTAACTTGCTCCAGTCACAGGATAACTCTTAGTAAAAGTTTTATTTCTGTTTTTATTACCTTTTATTTTATAGTCAATAGCCAATTGTGTGTCTTTTTGTATTTTCTGTATTATTTGTAACTTTTTATACTTTGTACATATTCTATGCACAGCCCACTTTCAGGATATTAAATCATAAAGTTAATAAGTGACTTCTGGATACTTAAGCTCGGGCTCATATCTCCGGAGAGATTATTGTATTACAGTGTCTATATATGCTCGGTCTAAGTTCATTGCCAATCTGTATGCAATTGCACTGTGTGTTGGCAAATTGCATGCAGATTGTAAAGTAGCAGATCTGCCAGACAGAGATCTGTGTGTGTGGTGGCCCAGCAGACCAGTCTGCCGACAAACTGTTGGATGGTGGCAAGCTACCGTTTGTTGTGTGACTGGTGTGGGGGGGTGTGGACAGTGGAATCGTCATTCACTCCGGGGTTCTAGCTTGTAGGATAGCTGGAGGAATGCTAGAAGTGTGTGCCAATTGCTAGACTGCTCCCCAACCCTTAGATTGCACCAGATTGTATATAAGATTTGTATCTGCCTGTGTGTGGTCAGCCAGCTGTATTGGAGTGGAGTCTCCCTCTAGTAGTGGCCAGATGCAGTGCGGGCTGTGAATGCGTATCATGGCCAGTCTTATATGCTCAAAGTAAGACCCCCTCATCCCTCTTTACCCCAAGTCACGGCCGGACATGCATACCTCGGTTAGCTAGGCGCCGTGGGCATGTGTGTGCGGTGTGGATCCATGACAGCCCCGCAGTAAAGGCATAGGTTGCCTTGCCATCTGCGTAATCTTTCCTCTGGAGATAAGGCAGGTCAGAGAAGGCCAATTTGCATGGGTTTTACTTCAGGAGTGCTGATAGGCGGAGAAATAGGGACAGAATCCACTGGTCTTGGAACCCTTGGCAAAACCCTTGGCAAAGGGTCTGGGTATGTTCAGAATGTCTCTCCTGTAGCCGTTGATCCAATTAGGTAGCGAGTTGAATTAGATTCTCCAAGGAGGAGGGAGCCTCCACCCTAGCTAATTCGTCCTTGAGGGACTCAGACAGACCTAGATGGAACTGGTATTTTAGGGCTGCGTCATTCAACCCGGTATTGGCGGACCATTTGCGGAATTCCACAATGTAGTCCTCCACATGCCGTCGGCCTTGTTGTAGAGCATGAAGGGTGGATTCAGCAGTAGAGGTCCTCTGGGGGTCATCATAAAGAGCTGCCATGGCTTCAACGAATGTGATCACTGAGTTTAGCGCTGGTTCTTTTTGTTCCAGTAAGCTGTGTGCCCATGATTGAGGCTCGTCAGATATGAGAGAAATGATGAACCCACGTTAACTGTCTCAAGTGAGAAGGTCCTGGGTTGCAGTGCAAAATACAACTCACAAGCATTCTTGAAGGCTCGGAATTTACGTCGGTCCCCAGGAAGCGTTCCGGAATGGTAACCCTGAGTAGTACCACAGCGGGTGTAACAGTGGAAAGTGAACTGGCTGGTTCCACTGTAGGGATAGGACTAGGCAATGGATTCTGGTCTGCAGAAGTCGCAGCAGTAGTGAGCGAATGAAGACGTCCCTCCAGCTGAAAATATTCCTCCTGCAGATCCTTGACCACTTGCGTAAGTGCCATCATCTGTTGGCACAGGGCCTCTAATGTGGAAGCACCTCTCTCGGCCTCAGACATAATGGCTGATTGATACTATCACGTACCTGGTGAGAGACGCCAATGGAGAGAGGGCTTCCCTTGCAGCTAAGTTCCAGACTCCCCTGAGAGTGGGACAGCAGGAGTCAGGACCAAAGTGGCACAGGTCACCTGTAGGAGTGCTTGTTGGTGGTCCACCCAGGAGCACAGCTGATGCACTGAGATGAGGTCTGCAGACAGGTGGTGCCTGTGTGAGGTATGAAAGCCCTTCCGGGGAACAGGATTACTGGATAGCCGGTTGAAAGCCAAGGTCTGGTACTGGGTGGAGATCAGAACAGACATAGTCAGATGGGATAGCCGAGGTCATACACAGAGGAGCAAGAGAGAATATCCGTTAGCCAGCAGAGGTCAGGTCAGGGTTTAAGCAGAGAAGACAGGTCCAGGAGCAAGCCGAGTCGGTAACAGGAAATCACAGTAGCACAGGAACAGAAAATCACAGTTCACAGTAGAACAGGAACAGGAAATAACAGTAGAACAGGAACAAGGTACTGGGGAGCCAAAGATCAACCAGCACTTGAGAGTAGTGCAGGGCTTCCTTATAAATACTGTTTGCCACCAAATTTGAGCCAATGTGAACTTCTGCAGCCATGCAAGGTACTGGCAGGGTTGCCAGGTCTCCTAACACCTCTGCCAAGGACAGAGCCCTGACATCTGTCCCCTCTACCCTCCGGCACCCGCTGAACTGTGCCCACAGATGGGCAAGCAGAGCCAGAGAAGCATAGTAGGTACAGGGGAGGTTCACACACACGGGGTGGCAGAGGCTGGCACCTGAAAGGAGAGCCCTGTGGCTTGCCCTCAGCAGGGATAAAGATTAAACACAATACTTGCCCGGCCCCCAGAACTACATGTCCCGGGCGTCGGGTGATGTAAAGTGACCATCCCTGCATGATGAGCCGACATTGACCTCACAGCACTGCCTCAGAGCAAACTAGTCATAGGAAGGATCAGATTTATCATTCCTTGTCTGCAGATCTAAAACTCATCAAAACCAGTTCAGAGACCAAACAAACCCAACAGAGAAAAGGGGCCCCGGACCTCAAAATTGTAGTAAACACTAAACAGTCCAAACAAAATATCTTCCCATGGGGGGAGTAGTTCTTCAATGTCCAGCAACCCTCCTATTCCCCCCTCATTTTCCATCAACTCCGGCCAAAAGTCATTAAGTTCCCCTTCCTGGACATCATGATGAGCCGACATTGACCTCACAGCACTGCCTCAGAGCAAACAGGTCATAGGAAGGATCGTATTTATCATTCCTTGTCTGCAGATCTAAAACTCATCAAAACCAGTTCAGAGACCAAACAAACTTGTCCTGCCAGATTTTTGATCTGGCAGGACAAGAGGGTCCCGGGACCTCAAATATGCATCAAACATTAAACACTCCAAACTAAATGTCTTCCCATGGGGGGAGTAGTTCTTCAATGTCCAGCAACCCTCCTATTCCCCCGTCACATCCACATCCTATTATTGTGTGACCAATACCATCCAAATCATTCTTACTTTCATTTCCCAAAGTTATCCGTCTACAAGGAGACCTGTATAGATCACATGATGGCACCAATGAGGATGGAGGAGGACCGGAGTCACATGACTGAGAAGATACTAAACCTCACCCTGGAGATCATCTACCTGCTGACCGGAGAGGTGAGGAGGATTCTGGGAGGTCACATGACATCACTCTTATCTCTATTAATAAAACACAGACCTGACCGGAGAGGTGAGGAGGATTCTGAGAGGTCACATGACATCACTCTCATCTCTATTAATAAACCACAGAGCTGACTGGAAAGGTGAGGAGGATTCTGGGAGGTCACATGACATCACTCTTATCTCTATTAATAAAACACAGACCTGACCGGAGAGGTGAGGAGGAATCTGGGAGGTCACATGACATCACTCTCATCTCTATTAATAAACCACAGAGCTGACTGGAAAGGTGAGGAGGATTCTGGGAGGTCACATGACATCACTCTCATCTCTATTAATAAAACACAGACCTGACCGGAGAGGTGAGGAGGATTCTGGGAGGTCACATGACATCACTCTCATCTCTATTAATAAAACACAGACCTGACCAGAGAGGTGAGGAGGATTCTGGGAGGTCACATGACATCACTCGCATCTCTATTAATAAACACAGACCTGACCGGAGAGGTGAGGAGGATTCTGGGAGTCTAACATGATATTCCTATTGGTTCCTCAATACAGAGATTTCCTCTTCTGAAGTCAGGTGATCATATGACCATCACAGTGCCTCCATGTGACTCCCTAAACCCTGAGAGACACAACATGCAGAAGATTCTAGAAGTCACCAAGAAGATGATGGAGCTGCTGACAGGAGAGGTGAGCGGTGCCGGGAATTCTGGGACATTCTCCAATCACTGATCATTATCAGTATCATTAGGATCTGTACATTATCTGCATTGTTACCATTGATGTCATTTTTATTATATATTCAGAGTGGAAACCTGAGAGATCCTAAAGTTGAGGTTAAAGGAGAGATGAAAGAGGAGGAGGATGAGGATGGGGGGATGGAGGAGTCAGAGCTTCTAAGAGAACACAAAGATCTGTACCAGGACACCATGGTGGAGTCATCCAGATACAGGAACCCACCAGAGAGATGTCCCCGTCCTCTGTATTCCCGGGATTCCACACAGGAAGGTCACACCATCCCTCACCATCATCAGGTAGATGAGGAACAATCACTGATAGTATCATTAGGATCTGTACATTATCTGCATTGTTACCATTGATGGGTTTTGTATTATGCATTCAGAGTGGAATCCTCGGGGATGATAATATTGATGTTAAAGAAGAGTATAAAGAGGAGGATGAGGAGTATGGAGTGATGGAGGAGTTTTCAGAAGGACACAAGGATATGATGGAGCCACCTAATACCAGGAACCCACCAGAGAGATGTCCCCGTCCTCTGTATTCACGGGATTTCACACAGGAAGATCACACCATCCCTCACTATTACAAGGTTGGTGGGATGAAGCATCTAGAATATGGACTTGTGGAGATAATATTTGTATTTTTCATGTTAGCTTATATTTATATATTATGTGAAATTTCTAATTTTCTTGGTTTAGGGAGAAGATCTGATATAAAAGTTGAGATAAAAGCAGAAGAAGAAGAGGCGTATGTGAGGGATGATCAGCAGTCTATGGAGGAGGATGGAATAACGGGGACATTTATAGAGGAGGACACTCCTACAGAGATCAGCACAGGTGGGTCATGAACACTAAATACACAATATACTCTATGTTGTACATTACATACTCCTGACCCCTGCACTATATACTCTATGTTGTACATTACATACTCCTGACCCCTGCACTATATACTCTATGTTGTACATTACATATTCCTGACCCCTGCACCATATACTCTGTTGTACATTACATACTCCTGACCCCTGCACTATATACTCTATGTTGTACATTACATACTCCTGACCCCTGCACCATATACTCTATGTTGTACATTACATACTCCTGACCCCTGCACTATATACTCTATGTTGTACATTACATACTCCTGACCCCTGCACCATATACTCTATGTTGTACATTACATACTCCTGACCCCTGCACTATATACTCTATATTGTACATTACATACTCCTGACCCCTGCACTATATACTCTATGTTGTACATTTCATACTCCTGACCCCTGCACTATATACTCTACATTGTACATTACATACTCCTGACCCCTGCACTATATACTCTGTTGTACATTACATACTCCTGACCCCTGCACTATATACTCTATGTTGTACATTACATACTCCTGACCCCTGCACTATATACTCTGTGTTGTACATTACATACTCCTGACCACTGCACTATATACTCTATGTTGTACATTACATACTCCTGACCCCTGCACTATATACTCTATGTTGTACATTACATACTCCTGACCCCTGCACTATATACTGTATGTTATACATTTCATACTCCAGACTCCTGCTTTCCCCCCTCCCCCCACTGCTATATATACACATAATATGGATTCTGTCATGTTACACCTATTTCCTCCCAGCTGGACATTTTATATCGGATGATGTGATTGGAGCACAGACTTTTACATGGTGATAATAATGTGATAACATCCTCCAAGTTTGGACCCTTAAACAGAAAGTGATAATGAGGGAGGAGTCAATACCCCAATGATGGTGGTCTTCAGGATCAGTCCAGTCTTCATCTTGGTTGTTCTCCCCCCATCCTCACTCTCTGACCTCTGGTGGGGCTCAGCCCCGCTGTTCTTCATGACTAAATCATGGACTAAATAAGGAAGTGCAGTACTTCTTGTGTTGGGAAGATGATGATGAGTGATAGAGGGGGTGGGGACCCTCGTCCTATAATCCCCTCATCACTGTCCCTCCTATAAAAGACAGTTCTGGTTGTTTCCTCACTCTCTGACTAAGGTCCATGAATAAAGAAATTACCTGGTAGGAGATCAGAGGAGCCATTTCCTAGTTCTCTTGAGGGTGGAATTGTAAGCTCCTCAGAGACCAAGCTGCCTGATGTGGGTGGAGTCCTGGTTTGGGGGAACCAATCAGCTCCTGTCTAGTAATCCTCTTTGTCTTTGTATTTTAGTCCATGGCCGGGAGATGAGGAAAACCTCCGAGGATTGTCTCACTTTGTCTCCAGACTGGAAAGTAGAAGATGAGGACATCACACAGTATAGTCCAGGAGAAAACCCGGCTCCCTCCAATGTCCATCTGGCACCACCCAGTGTAGATGGGCCATCGGATTCCTCGTATCCTGAGGAACCTCAGACTGTGCGGGACCGGGCCGGCCTTCCAACAGGGAAGAGGTTCTCCTGTACTGAGTGCGGGAAGGGTTTCCATTTTAAATCCCATCTTAATGTGCATAAAATAACTCACACAGGAGAGAAGCCATATTCCTGTCTTGAGTGCGGGAAATGCTTTTCACGAAAGTCCGATCTTTACAAACATCAGAGATATCACACGGGGGAGAAGCCATATTCCTGTCCAGAGTGTGGGAAATGTTTTTCACAGAAGTCTCATCTTTCCAGTCATCAGAGATCTCACACGGGGGAAAAGCCGTATTCCTGTCATGAGTGTGGGAAATGTTTTTCACAGAAGTCCAATCTTAACAGACATCAGAGATCTCATATGGAAGAGATCCGTGTTCCTGTCTTGAGTGCGGGAAATGTGTTTCAGTGAAGTCAAATCTTTGCATTCATCAGAGATGTCACACAGGAAGAAGCCACTTTCCTGCCCTGAGAGGGAAATGTTCCTCACTGAAGTCCTGTCTTCCTGTACATCAGGGGGTCCCACATAACCCTGGAGGTGTATTAGTGCCTTGAGTGCGGGAAATGTCTTCTAGATGAATGTTGCTGGACATCCCAGCTCTCATGTGGGGAAGAAGCTCACCCTGATATACACCTCAGATATACTCCATGGCTGATCTTCATCATGGAAGAAACAGTTCATAAGGAGATCAGAGGCCCCCAAAGACATGGATGAAGTGTGGGACCGGGTCGGCCATTGATGGCAGGAGAAGATGTTTTCAATGTATTTTCCATCAATGGAAGACATTCCAGCAGCTCAGATGTGATCCTAATAACATTGGTTCCCCCATTCACACAGGAGGAATGGACATGAACTCTCACTGAGGGAATTGCTATACAAACATTCTATGAATAGACCCCCAAATGTCAGGAGACGTTTCTATAAAGACGGGAAGTATGGAGCAGAGAAATGAATAGACCTCCCAGCAATGTTATTACCAAGCTGCAGCTAGGGGGAGCTCTAATGTCACCCCAGCAGAGTGATCCCATCTAGCCCACATTAACCCTCTCACTGCCAGAGCTGTTTCTGCACAAATGTTAAAATGCTCATTTTGGACCTGAAGATCAGTTTGTTACTTTATTATAATAATGGAACACGTTGTGTATTGTATTGTACACCAATAATAATGACTCCGCCCCCACATTCCAGACAAGGGATCTTCCTGAGCAATCGGATTTCTTCCTTTACTGTTTCCTGATTTTTATGCTTCAATCTTGTTAAATGTAAAATTATAATAAAACATTTATTGAACAAAAACTATTGTGTGTGTCGGTGCAATGACGGCAAACTTCAATATAGAACATTGCTCCTCGGTGACACCTCACACCCTTCAATAACGGCGCAGAGTGCGGGGGTCAGCAGTATATCATATACAGCCTACCATACAGAGTGCAGAGGGGGGCTGTAGTGTGCCCCCCCTCCTGATCCATACCAGGCCACATGTCCACAACATGGGGGTCACCTTACCAGGGGGGTCACCTTACCAGGGGGGATTAATACAACCAGAGAATGTCTGGGTTCATATGGCAAGGAGAGTGATGAATGTTCCCAATTTCCATCTGTCAGAGATGCTGCCGATCATTTAGCTACATGTTTGATGGCCATTCCCACCCCAACCTCGGTTTTGTTGGACATTTTCAGAGTAATGACTAATACTGATGTAAGAATGGATGATGGACCATCTATGTCATTGTATGAGGACTGTCAGAACTGTCCAGGTCCATATAAAGGCTGGGAATATATGACTGGTATGAAAACGTTGAATGTTCCCCCAGGAGATGTGTTACAATATGACATGTGATTCTGAAGAGATTCCCCGGTGTTGGGATCTCAGATTTCCATATGGCCCACATCACACAACCCGATCTCCTCAGGACAGGATTTTCTGTACGTCTAATAGAACATGTAGTTCAGTACATAACCCAATGAGCTGTCATCATGTTCTATCACAGCCCAGCCACAGTCACAGGTCACACTACCTTTAGGATGGTTGTTTTCTTGTGGAAATCCCACATATTCATATATTCCAGGAATATTACTGGAGGGCCTTGTACTTGGAGCCGTCTGAGTATGATATTGCCTGAGCATCCTAAAGCTATGGAGAAGGATCTAAGATCAAGAAGGAGGACCGAGATTGTATCAGAAGATTGTATATCAGACATTACACTGCTTTCCAAAGCTGAATACACTAGTTTAGTTGGATCTATTGTAGGAGGACCAGCATTACCATCATATAACACAAGGACATAGTTACATAGTTAGTCTGGCTGAAAAAAGACAAAAGTCCATCCAGTTCAACCATTAACAAAAAAAAGTTATAATCCGACACCCACAGTTGATACAAAGGAAGCTAAAAACCCAGCAAAGCACGATCCAATCTGCTCCTGCAGGGGAAACAATTCCTCCCTGATCCCCCGAGAGGATATCGGATATTCCCGGGATCAACGTTCCCTATAAATGTTAGTAGAACTGTTAATCCTTTAGCATGTAGTCTGGGAAGAAGTCTGAATCATACTTCTATGGCTTTGCAGGAACTGTTGCCCGACCTCCAAGGAACCTGTAAAGCTGTTCTTCAGAATCGAGTGACTATAGATTGACACAGTGCACCACCCGCTCCTCCTCGGTACACTCCACTCCATTGGTCTCCATGACTCTGCTCTCTCCTGGGTCTCCTCTTACCTTTCTCAGTGCACTTTTAGTGTCACATACAACTCCTCCTCCTCCGCTCCTCTTTCTGTTGGGGTACCCCAAGGTTCTGTCCTTGGGCCCCTCCTTTTCTCTTCCTTTTCCCCCTCCCTGGGCCAACTGATAACCTCCCATGGCTTCCAATACCAGCTCTATGCTGATGACACCCAGATCTATGTCTCCACTCCCCAGCTCACCCCCTCAATCTCCTCATGTATCACAAATCTATATCAGTATGGATGTCACACCACTACCTTAGACTCAATCTTTCCAAAACTGAGCTGTAATATTACCTCCCTCCGATCCCACACTCATGACTTTACCACTAAGATCAACAGCACTGCCATTGGTCCTTCCCCTCATGCCAGGGTGCTAGGTGTAATCCTAGACTCTGACCTCTCCTTTGGGCCCCACATCCAATCACTGGCTAAATCCTGCCACCTCAATCCCCGGAACACTTCCTAAATCCGCCCCTTCCTTACCAATGACACAACAAAACAACTTATCCACGCCTTGGTTATATCCTGCCTCCATTACTGCAACTCCCTCCTCACTGGTCTACCGTTACACAGGCTATCCCCCTTCAGTCTATTATGAATGCTGCCGCTAGACTCATCCACCTTACCAACCGATCAGCGACTGCTGCTAGACTCATCCACCTTACCAACCGATCAGCGACTGCTGCTAGACTCATACACCTTACCAACCGATCAGCGACTGCTGCTAGACTCATACACCTTACCAACCGATCAGCGACTGCTGCTCGAATCATACACCTTACCGACCGATCAGCGACTGCCGCTAGACTCATACACCTTACCAACCGATCAGCGACTGCTGCTAGACTCATACACCTTACCGACCGATCAGCGACTGCCGCTAGACTCATAAGCCTTACCGACCGATCAGGGACTACTGCTAGACTCATACACCTTACCAACCGATCAGCGACTGCTGCTAGACTCATACACCTTACCAACCGATCAGCGACTGCTGCTAGACTCATACACCTTACCAACCGATCAGGGACTACTGCTAGACTCATACACCTTACCAACCGATCAGCGACTGCTGCTCGAATCATACACCTTACCGACCGATCAGCGACTGCTGCTAGACTCATACACCTTACCAACCGATCAGCGACTGCCGCTAGACTCATACACCTTACCAACCGATCAGCGACTGCCGCTAGACTCATACACCTTACCAACCGATCAGCGACTGCTGCCAGACTCATACACCTTACCAACCGATCAGGGACTGCCGCTAGACTCATACACCTTACCAACCGATCAGGGACTGCCGCTAGACTCATACACCTTACCAACCGATCAGCAACTGCCGCTAGACTCATACACCTTACCAACCGATCAGTGACTGCTGCTAGACTCATACACCTTACCAACCGATCAGCGACTGCCGCTAGACTCATACACCTTACCAACCGATCAGCGACTACTGCTAGACTCATACACCTTACCGACCGATCAACGACTGCCGCTAGACTCATACACCTTACCCACCGATCAGCGACTGCTGCTAGACTCATACACCTTACCCACCGATCAGTGACTACTGCTAGACTCATACACCTTACCGACCGATCAGCGACTGCTGCTAGACTCATACACCTTACCAACCGATCAGGGACTGCCGCTAGACTCATACACCTTACCAACCGATCAGAGACTGCCGCTAGACTCATACACCTTACCAAACCGATCAGCGACTGCCGCTAGACTCATACACCTTACCAACCGATCAGTGACTGCCACTAGACTCATACACCTTACCAACCGATCAGTGACTGCCGCTAGACTCATACACCTTACCAACCGATCAGCGACTGCTGCTAGACTCATACACCTTACCAACCGATCAGTGACTGCCACTAGACTCATACATCTTACCAACCGATCAGTGACTGCCACTAGACTCATACATCTTACCAACCGATCAGTGACTTCTGCTAGACTCATACACCTTACCAACCGATCAGCGACTGCTGCTAGACTCATACACCTTACCAACCGATCAGTGACTGCCACTAGACTCATACACCTTACCAACCGATCAGTGACTGCCGCTAGACTCATATACCTTACCAACCGATCAGTGACTGCTGCTAGACTCATACACCTTACCCACCGATCAGCGACTACTGCTAGACTCATACACCTTACCGACCGATCAGCGACTGCTGCTAGACTCATACACCTTACCAACCGATCAGGGACTGCCGCTAGACTCATACACCTTACCAACCGATCAGAGACTGCCGCTAGACTCATACACCTTACCAAACCGATCAGCGACTGCCGCTAGACTCATACACCTTACCAACCGATCAGTGACTGCCACTAGACTCATACACCTTACCAACCGATCAGTGACTGCCGCTAGACTCATACACCTTACCAACCGATCAGAGACTGCCGCTAGACTCATACACCTTACCAAACCGATCAGCGACTGCCGCTAGACTCATACACCTTACCAACCGATCAGTGACTGCCACTAGACTCATACACCTTACCAACCGATCAGCGACTGCTGCTAGACTCATACACCTTACCAACCGATCAGTGACTGCCACTAGACTCATACATCTTACCAACCGATCAGTGACTGCCACTAGACTCATACATCTTACCAACCGATCAGTGACTTCTGCTAGACTCATACACCTTACCAACCGATCAGCGACTGCTGCTAGACTCATACACCTTACCAACCGATCAGTGACTGCCGCTAGACTCATACACCTTACCAACCGATCAGTGACTGCCGCTAGACTCATATACCTTACCAACCGATCAGTGACTGCTGCCCCTCTCTGCCAATCCCTTCATTGTCTTCCACTAACCCAACATATAAAATTCAAATTACTAACCACAGCATACAAAACCATCCACAACACTGCCCCGGCTACATCACCAACCTCATCCAGAGATATCACTGGCTCTTCTCCTCCCAAGATATCTTGCTCTCTAGCTCCCTCGTCACCTCCTCCTACACTCAACTCCAGGACTTCTCCAGAGCCTCTCCCATCCTCTGGAACTCCCTACCACTGTATGTATGGTCAACCCTCACCCTGTCTGCCTTTAGGTGATCTTTGAAAACTCACTTATTCAGGGAAGCCTACCCCACCTCCACCCCCACCTAAGAACTGTACTTGAATCACCTCCACCAGATCATCCCCCGCAGCTATCACCTTTTGTATCCCCTCCCCCTTCCTTCATATTGTAAGCTCCACGAGCCGAGCCCTCCTATTCCTTCTGTACTGAAATGTATTGTAATTGTACCGCCCCCCTTATATTGTACAGCGCTGCGCAGACTGTTGGTACCATAAATACTGTATAATAATAATAACCCCAGCCGGGAGTAAAGGGTGGAAATGGCTGGTGACCCCCAGATTTGGGCAATGATGTCATCACTATAAATGGATAAAACCCGCGCTATGTGTAACAACTCCAAACCTACAAAAACCTTCTAGCGGACTGCTGCTGTAACAAAGGGAAGGATTCCCTGTCATCTAGAAGAGCATTATGTGTCACAGCGCTGTCCTATTGTGTGTGCACAGAAATCATCACAAATACACTACAAATATGTGGAGACATTCAGAGATAAAGAGCTCGGGGCCCCAAATCCTATTCTCTGCACATCCACTGCTTCCACTTTACACCCACTTCATTGGTCTTATGGGGTTTATCAATAAATGAAGGAAACTGAACCGTGTGCAAATCCATCCACAACATAAAGTGCTTTGTGCTCAAGATGCTGCTCCCTGCACATCCACCGCTTCCACTTTACACCCACTTCATTCATCTCATCAGATTTGCTGCTATAGGAAATCATCTCAAATCCTGTGCAAATCCATGGAGACAGACAATATTGTGTGCTCAGTATAGTGTTTTCTGCAAGTCCACAGCTTCCACTTTGCATCTACTTCAATCACTCTCCACCCTTTACTCCCAGCTGGGGGGCTTTGTATCCATATACCAGATGTTTTACAGGACTAAATCTGCAATCAATGTTACTGCAAAATCAAAGGGGCCAAAACCCCTCCCCCGAGCAGTCATATATTTCTGTCCCCCTTGGTGGGAGTGGAGGTGACCCCTCTATAAGGATCTACAGTACATACACACCCAGCACAAGGCCGGGGTCACACTACCAGACGCTTCTCGGGGCTGCAGTTCCTCTGAGCTCCACAAGGTGGGGATCTCACTTCTACCCAGACAGGAAGTCTCTATGGAAGACAGACAGGAAGTGATGTCAGGTACAGACAGGAAGTGATGTCAGGTACAGACAGGAAGGGATGTCAGGTACACTCAGGACGTTCTAGAGGAGAGGTGAATCAGGAGGAAGCGGAGAGGAGACATTCCTCGATCTGGCAGCAGAGGAGGTAATATGTAGATGAACCCCTTCAGGGGGAGGAGTTGATGATAATATATTTGCCCCCAAAGCTGGCCTACATGGTTCAGTTTTATCGTTCAGCCAGCGGGATGACCATAAAAACTGAAGTGATTCCCCCATCCACACATTGGAGGTGGATGGGGGAATCCTCCCCGCTGCACTCTTGTATTCTGACAATGGGGGGACTCCTCCGCTCTCAGAATACACAGATCAGCACTGAAGCTATTGGTTGCAGCCGCTGGGGGAGTGGCTTTTATCCGGCAGTGGCCACACATGGATGGAAATGTGAGCGATCCCTGCTGAACCAGCTGAATTTCCATGGATCTATGGTCACCTTCAGTGACTTCCTCCCCTCCCCCTCATCTCCTTCATGATGGAAGTCATGCTGAGATCATCTCCCATTGGCTGAGCAATATTCTCATTTGTCTCTCAGCTCCTTCTTGCTATTCCTCGTCCTGCCTGTTGTTTCCTTGGATTGATTTTCTGTGTAGTGACCCCGGCTTGGTCTCTTGGATGCGCTCGTCTGTTGCTTGCCCTGACCTTTCTCCTGATTCCTGGATCTCCTCCTCATCTCTCCTCCATATCCTCTTACACAGCTTTTCTCCACACCTGCAGTGACCCTGGGGGGAGGAAACTTGGCACCAGCACGCCGCCAAATCCATCCCCACCATTAGGGGCTCTGGAGACAATTGTCTGCTATTTACACTCCGTTCCTCCGCACGTCACCTGATCACATGACCGCTTACTTCCACAGATTCCGGACAGATTTCTGGATGGTAAAGGTCAAAGGTCACTCTTCAGTTTAGGAGAGGTAGGACGCACCCAGGAACTAGGATTTGGTTTACATGAGAGCCTCATATAGAGGACCCCTCAAATCTCCATCTAAAGTCTATATGTCCTATGACATCACACTGACCTCACAGCTCCTCCCCCCAATGTCCCTCCATCCAGAGTCAGAGAATCCTATGACATCACACTGACCTCACAGCTCCTCTCCCCAATGTCCCTCCATCTGGCTTTTTCCTGATGCTCTTAGGATGTGGGGTCCCTTGGTATCCTCACATGTAAAGTGGGACTGTTGGTCCTGCGTTGTATGTAATGACATCAGAATGCTGCAACAAGCCTATACCCTGCGTAGTGTGGGGGTCCTGTGGGGGGAAATTATACCTCAGCCTGAAGTGGGGCTTTAATAAAATGGAGACCTGAATGGAGAGGTGAGCAGGATTCTGGGAATATCATTTGATGTGACTATTTGTGTTCAGATGTAGAGTTTTCCTCCTGTGAAGTCTGGAGATCATATGACATCACATTGCCTCCACCTCCCTCCCTGATAGAAGAGAGAAAGAAGAAGATTCTAGAAGTCACCAGAGAGATCACTGAGCTGCTGACAGGAGAGGTGAGCGGTGCCGGGAATTCTGGGACATTCTCCAGTAACAGACAAGGGATGTGTCTGGATGGTGACTGTATCATTGTGTGTGTCAGGTTCCTATAAGGTGTCAGGGTGTCACTGTCTATTTCTCCATGGAGGAGTGGGAGTATTTAGAAGGACACAAGGATCTCTACAAGGACATCATGATGGACAATCAGCCGCCCCTCACATCACCGGGTAAGAGGAGACTTTATTGTAAAGGAGAGAGCAGTACGGAGGATCCACCTAGATCCCCCATCATCTGATAAACACATAGAAACAATGGATTCAGTCAGTGTGTGTGTTTCCTACAGATGGATCCAGTCATGGGAACCCACCAGAGAGATGTCCCCGTCCTCTGTATTCCCGGGATTCCACACAGGAAGGTCACACCATCCCTCACCATTGCAAGGTTGGTGGGGCGGAGCATCTAGAACATGGATTCATAGAGACAATATGTGGAGTTTTCTGTGACCTTATATTTTACAGATGATATTCTCTCTCATTTCCTTGATTTAGAGTGGAGATCCAATCGATATAGAATTTGAGGTGAAAGCAGAAGAAGAAGAGGCGTATGTGAGGGATGATCAGCAGTCTATGGAGGAGGATGGAATAACGGGGACATTTATAGAGGAGGACACTCCTACAGAGATCAGCACAGGTGGGTCATGAACACTAAATCCATTCCTCCACCCATACTGCTCACTGATTGGTCCAGAGTAGGGCGGGGACTGGGTGATATCAGCCTGTAATCCCCTGGTCACTTTCCTGAGCTGTGTTCCCCGTCCTGTATTCCTGGATTTCTCTCGGATAATCTTCCTTCTCTGTGCTGCAGACACAATTTATGTATCTAGACTGGATTTATGGAGGTTCTGGGGATCAGCTGGCAGCAAAATGTTCATTTTCACCATAGGTGTTACTAGACCTAGGCACCTGGGGTGTGTGTGTCTTGGGTCTTCTGTCCCATGTCTGGTTCTAGCAAGATCTCTGACAGAACATTTCTCCCAGGGTTCCTTGCTCTGTGGTCTGCTGGCTGTGCCGGGTGGAGGGATATGTCTGTAGTGTCTCAGACCCAAGTCACTGAGTGCAGTCTCAGGAGATGGGAGGCAGCGGTGTAGGATCTCTGCAACTTGTCTACAGTAAACATTTAATCTTCCACTGATTACTGAATACCAATATTATGAGTCCTGACCCTTCCACTGTATAATTTATATTGTACATTACATACTCCTGACCCCTGCACTATATACTCCATGTTGTACATTACATACTCCTGACCCCTGCACTATATACTCTATGTTGTACATTACATACTCCTGACCCCTGCACTATCTGCTCTATGTTGTACATTCCATAGTCCTGACTTCTGCTTTCCCCCTCCCCCCACTGCTATATATACACATAATATGGATTCTCTTTTGTTACCCCCATTTCCTCCCAGCTGGACATTTTATATCGGATGATGTGATTGGAGCACAGACTTTTACATGGTGATAATAATGTGATAACATCCTCCAACTTTGGACCCTTAAACAGAAAGTGATAATGAGGGAGGAGTCAATACCCCAATGATGGTGGTCTTCAGGATCAGTCCAGTCTTCATCTTGGTTGTTCTCCCCCCATCCTCACTCTCTGACCTCTGGTGGGGCTCAGCCCCGCTGTTCTTCATGACTAAATCATGGAGTAAATAAGGAAGTGCAGTACTTCTTGTGTTGGGAAGATGGCGATGAGTGATAGAGGGGGTGGGGACCCTCGTCCTATAATCCCCTCATCACTGTCCCTCCTATAAAAGACAGTTCTGGTTGTTTCCTCACTCTCTGACTAAGGTCCATGAATAAAGAAATGACCTGGTAGGAGATCAGAGGAGCCATTTCCTAGTTCCCTTGAGGGTGGAATTGTAAGCTCCTCAGAGACCAAGCTGCCTGATGTGGGCGGAGTCCTGGTTTGGGGGAACCAATCAGCTCCTGTCTAGTAATCCTCTTTGTCTTTGTATTTTAGTCCATGGCCGGGAGATGAGGAAAACCTCCGAGGATTGTCTCACTTTGTCTCCAGACTGGAAAGTAGAAGATGAGGACATCACACAGTATAGTCCAGGAGAAAACCCGGCTCCCTCCAATGTCCATCCGGCACCACCCAGTGTAGATGGACCATTGGATTCCTCGTATCCTGAGGAACCTCAGACTGTGCGGGACTGGGACGGCCTTCCAACAGGGAGGAGGTTCTCCTGTACTGAGTGCGGGAAATGTTTTCGTTGTAAATACAATCTTAATAGGCATAAAAGATCTCACATGGGGGAGAAATTGTATTCCTGTCCTGAGTGCGGGAAATGTTTCCAATCTAAATACAATCTTAATGTGCATAAAAGATCTCACACAGGGGAGAAGCCGTATTCCTGTCCTGAGTGTGGGAAATGTTTCCAATCTAAATATGGTCTTAATGTGCATAAAAGGTCTCACACAGGGGAGAAGCCCTATTCCTGTCCTGAGTGCGGGAAATATTTTTCACAGAAGTCTCATCTTTACACACATCAGAGATCTCACACAGGGGATAAGCTGTATTCCTGTCCTGAGTGCGAGAAATGTTTTTCCCAGAAGTCTGATGTTTACAAACATCAGAGATCTCACACAGGGGAGAAGCCGTATTCCTGTCCTGAGTGCGGAAAATGTTTTTCAGACAAGTTTAGTCTTCACACACATCAGAGATGTCACACAGGGGAGAAGCCATATTCCTGTCCTGAGTGTGGGAAATGTTTTTCAAAGAAGTCCATTCTTCATAAACATCAGAGATCTCACACGGGGGAGAAGCCGTATTCCTGTCCTGAGTGCCGGAAATGTTTTTCAGATAAGTCCTATCTTTACAGACATCAGAGATGTCACACAGGGGAGAAGCCGTATGCCTGTTCTGAGTGTGGAAAATGTTTTTCAGACAAGTCTAGTCTTCACCCACATCAGAGAACTCACACAGGGGAGAAGCCGTATTCCTGTCCAGAGTGTGAGAAATGTTTTTCACACAAGTCTAGTTTTCATAAACATCAGAGATGTCACACAGGGGAGAAGCCGTATTCCTGTCCTGAGTGTGGGAAATGTTTTTCACTGAAGTCTGATGTTTACAGACATCAGAAATCTCACACTGGGGAGAAGCCGTATTCCTGTTCTGAGTGTGGGAAATGTTTTTCATACAAGTCTAGTCTTCACACACATCAGAGATCTCACACGTGGGAGAAGCCGTATTCCTGTACTTAGTGCGGGAAATGTTTTTCACAGACGTCCCATCTTTACAGACATCAGACATCTCACATGGAGGAGAAGCCACTTTCCTGTCCTGAGTGAGGGAAATGTTCTTAACTAAAGTCCTGTATTCCTGTACATCAGGAATCCCACACAACCCTGGAGGTGTATTAGTGCCTTGAGTGTGGGAAATGTCTTCTAGATGAATGTTGCTGGACATCCCAGCTCTCATGTGGGGAAGAAGCACACCCTGATATACACCTCAGATATACTCCATGGCTGATCTTCATCATAGAAGTGTCTTGGAAATTCGCTTTAACGAATTTCTCCTTACCGTGAGTACTCGCAGTTGGATGCGCAGAAATCCCCCATAAAGCTGTGCGAATCTCGCTTACCACGACTGCAGCTAAACTACACGATTCCTGCTCATCCAAATACTTTGGTTCTGTTGAAATGTGGGGGTGGAGCTCCGTTACCCTAGAATGATCAAACGACACTCAGGATGGTGTTGCAACTCACATAAGGGCCGATTTTAGACCCAGCTCTCTGTTTTATTAAAAATACACACATGCCCCCCACATGAATAAAGTAAATCCCCTCCCACCGAACAATACAATGGGGAGTACCTATACAGAGGATGTACATTCCAATTGGAGCATAGCCTTTGCTATTATCTATCACTGGTCCTCCCCCATGAGTCTTCTGAGGTCAGCAGACTTCCTCCCCTTCCCCCCTATGAGCCATCTGAGGTCATATTTCCTGTCCTACTAGCTTCTATTGGTATGTAAATTCTCTGCACAAGCACTCCCTAAAAATACCAGTCTGTACCTGGATGGGCCCGATACGATCTTTATTAAAACACATCCATCCGAGATACAGTTCAGATTAGTAATGGGTTGTAAGATATGCATAAGCCTACACACGGAGTTCACACCGCTTGCGCATTGCGTTATGAAGCCCATGTGGTACCATGCTGCTGATATGTGGATACAGGCCCACGGTCTACTGACAGCAGCATTCGCATGGAATGCTGTGGTGGTATACACGCCGGTCTATAAGCGCAGATCTGCCATCTCATCCATTACCAAGCTGAGTACTGTAATACATACATTGTACATGCGCATGGCCCAATTGCAGCCTTCAGAGCTTTAATTAAGCCACACGAGAGACATATGAATAACACGAATATATGACACATTTAAAGTTCGACCAACAATACAAAATTTCCATGACAGAAGAAACAGTCCATAAGGAGATGAGAGGTCCCCAAAGACATGGGTGAAGTGTGGGACCGGGTCAGACATTTTTTGGTGTAATCTTTCACAAATTCTTAGAGGTCTATGTTTATAAAATGAGTGGAATAAATATGAAATGTGTTTGATCCGGCATGAGAGATATTGTCTGTATTTTATTTCATATAGTGGTTTCCTATGACCATCTAGTGCAGGGCTGTCAGACTCTGTCACTGCGGGCACACCAGCAATATGGGGCCCTCAAAGGTCCGGCTGTATCTGGAAGACGATAGAAATGTCTCTTCTCTTTCTCATATGAAACATTTCCCTCTGCATTCCATTATCACTGGGTTAGTAAGAGGTCAGAACTCGCTCTGAGAGTAGAAGTCTAGGACACATCATGGCAGCAGATATTCCCGGCTACAACTATCTACAATTTATGGAAAATGAGTTTTGGGAACAAAGTTGTGTTTTTCAATCATCAGACAAATATTACCAATTGTGCTGCTGCTGCTGCTGGGAAGAAGCTGGGGAAGGGCTAGGAAGCAGAAAGTGCAGGGTCTGGAGGAGAACTGGAATCAGCTGCCAGAGTCTGGATGCTGAGGCCAGGGGAGACAGAGATGGGGGTGTGCTGTGGCTGGAAACAGAAGCACAGGATCTGGTGGAGGAGTTCTGTCCTCCTCTCTGCTACTGACTGCTGGGACAGGGAGTAGCAGAGATGGGCCTCCTCAGCTGCACAGAGAAGCACAGGATCTGGTGGAGGAGTTCTGTCCTCCTCTCTGCTGCCGACTGCTGGGATGAGGAGTAGCAGAGATGAGCCTCTCCACAGCTGCACAAAGAAGAGCAGGATCTGGTGGAGGAGTTCTGTCCCCCTCTCTGCTGCCGACTGCTGGGATGAGGAGTAGCAGAGATGAGCCTCTCCACAGCTGCGCAAAGAAGTGCAGGATCTGGTGGAGGAGTTCTGTCCTCTCTGCTGCCGACTGCTGGGACGGGGAGTAGCAGAGATGAGCCTCTCCACAGCTGCACAAAGAAGTGCAGGATCTGGTGGAGGAGTTCTGTCCTCCTCTCTGCTGCCGACTGCTGGGACAGGGAGTAGCAGAGATGAGCCTCTCCACAGCTGCACAAAGAAGTGCAGGATCTGGTGGAGGAGTTCTGTCCAATCTGCTGCCAACTGCTGGGACGGGGAGTAGCAGAGATGAGCCTCTCCACAGCTGCACAAAGAAGTGCAGGATCTGGTGGAGGAGTTCTGTCCTCCTCTCTGCTGCCGACTGCTGGGACGGGGAGTAGCAGAGATGAGCCTCTCCACAGATGCACAAAGAAGTGCAGGATCTGGTGGAGGAGTTCTGTCCTCTCTGCTGCTGACTGCTAAAACAAGGTGCTTGAGAGCCTGAATATCCGAGATTTTCCTTTCTGGTCCTATCTGCAGATAAGACACTTTCTGCTCTCACACAAACCGTTTCTTGACTGGACTCGTCCCCTCACTCCTTCTGAATCTCTATGCTCTAAAGCTGAACCGCGCAAACATTTGATTTCGGAGATTTACCCCCTCCTCGTTGAGAGGAGGGCTTACGACTCCTTACCCTCCTGCCGGGCATGGAACAGAGACCTGGAAGACAGTCTGTCGGACTCCGACTGGGATCAAATATTCATGCATGCCCATAAGTGCTCCCTAATGTCTCGACTCAGGAAAACGGCTACAAATTGGCTTTGAGATGGTACCGAACCCCATTGGGAATCTCTCATTTCAACCCAGCTTTCCCCAACAGCTGTTGGAGATGTGGAACATCAGATGGGTCCTTTCTCCACATTTGGTGGTCCTGTCCGAGTATCCAACCATTCTGGCAGGAGGTCCACAGGCTTGTAGTGTCTGTAACCACCTTGCCCCTAGCTCTGTCTCCTGCCCAGTTTCTTCTCCATCATTCCCCCCTTCCCAGGGGACAATATTTCCAATCCCTAGCCATGCATATGGTCAACGCAGCCAGACTCTGTCTTCCTGCTCTTTGGGGCTCCACTCGCCCTCCCTCCATACGTGACTGGCTGACCCGGGTGAGTAAAATTGTGGAAATGGAGGAACTGATTGCGACTGCACTTGACTCCCCCACTAAATTGTCCCACATCTGGGCCTGCTGGACTCATTTTACAACTACCCCTTCATACCAGTCCCTCATGGACCGACCCACCTGATTTATCCATTTCAATACCGGGCAATTTTCCCCCTTCCTGCCCAGGCCAGTTTTCACGTTTCAGCGCTCTCACACTTTGAATGACAATTGCGCGGTCATACAACATTGTACCCAAACTAACATTTTATCATTTTCTTCACACAACGAGAGCTTTCTTTTGGTGGTATTTAATCACCGCCGGGGTTTTTATTTTTTGCTAAATTAACAAAAAAAGGCCAAAAATGTTGAAAAAAATACACGTTTTTCTTTGTTTCCGTTATAAAAATTTACAAATAAATAATTGTTCTTCATAAATTTAGGCCGAGATGTATTCTGCTACATGTCTTTGGTGAAAATAACCCAAATTAGGATGTATTATTTAGTTTGTAGGAAAGTTATAGAGTTCACAAACTATGGTATAGATCTGAATATTGATCAATCCTGAAGTACTGACAGCCAATCTAATTTCTTGAGGTCTAAGAATGTCAGAACAGTACAGATACCCCCCAAATGTCAGGACAGTACAGATATCCCCCCAAATGTCAGAACAGTACAGATATCCCCCAAATGTCAGGACAGTACAGATATCCCCCCAAATGTCAGAACAGTACAGATATCCCCCAAATGTCAGGACAGTACAGATATCCCCCCAAATGTCAGGACGGTACAGATATCCCCCAAATGTCAGAACAGTACAGATATCCCCCAAATGTCAGGACGGTACAGATATACCCAAATGACCCCTTTTTGCAGAGTAGACAGTCCGACGTACTTCATAAGAGGAATGGCGAGTTTTTTGAAGTTGTATTTTTTTTGTCAGAATTTTTCGTAAAATTAAAAAAATTATTTTCACTATTTTTTTTTTTACATACTGTCACCAGTGCAGTACAGCATCATCATATAACTGGCATGGCGGTGAACAGGGACACTGACTGGTGACAGTATGAAAAAAATATATATTTTTTTAAAAAAAATTTATTATTTTTCAATTTTTATTACATTTTTTTATTTTTTTTTCATATTTTACTATGACCAAAGTAGTACAATGTTACCATAGTAACATTGTACTACTTTGACCAAAGTAGTACAATGTTACCATAGTAACATTGTACTACTTTGGGGAAGTGATCAGTATTTTTTTTTTTTTTTACACAATTTGCTTATAGCAAAGAATTACTTTGCTATAAGCAAGCATTTACCTTCAATGAAATCGATTCATTCAGGTTTTTTTTTTTTGTGCTTAGCTGTGATTTGGTCACAGCTAATCACATGACATGTGCATGTGACCTGCTGTGATCATTCATAGCTAGGCACTAGTATACAATGGATGGCATGAATGAAGCCATTCATTGTATACAACTGTCATGTGACCTGCTGTGATTGGTCACAGCAGGTCACATGGTACCAGCAACGGGGGCCGGTACTCAGATCTGTCATCGGCCTTGTCCGAGGTAAACGGCCGGTGACAGATCGCACCGCTGTGCGGCTCTGCAGGAGCGCAAACTGCGCATGTGTGGGAGTACGCCAAATGGCGTGCACCTGGAATGCCGAAGCGCTTTTGCAGCCGCCAAGCGGCCATTGGCGGGGCGGCAAATGGGTAACCTAGCTCTGCGGTGGGTGCTGCTCCATTACACTAGACCATATGGTAGGCAACGTCCTCCCCTTCAGGGTTTTACCCCCATCCATCTGCTCTGGTTGATAGACTAATGCTTAAATCCACCCACGTAAGACCCTTGGTATTGAGGATAATACAAATTCCACTCATTCTCCCCCTTCTCCCCCCCCCCTTTTTTTTTTCTTTCTCTCCCCCCTCTTTTTCTCTTCTTTCCTCCTTGTCACATGCCCAGTTAGCTACTGGTTACCTCTTTAGAGAACGTTAGGCATGTGAATATCATACTCTCTCTACATCAGCGACCTTCACGACGATTTAATCTAGCCTGCAGGCACTTTCATTCCCGTATGACTCTCGCCTCGTCTCCAACATTTGTGCCGCATCTTCCCTCCCTTTGTAGCTCCGCAGTGAGAATTGCACACATAGGAGGTTCGATGCGACAGCATTCCCATCCATATTACTATAATGCCTGAGTATTACAAACTTGTCCCCGTCGTTGATCGGTTCAGCAATGTTCCATGTTTTTTCTTTGCAAGAGTCTTCCTACTTTTTCATGGTATGCATCGCCAAATGTCATATCTGAGCATCATTTGCATTTCTTTTGTAACATTTTGCACTTCATCAATAAACGTTTTTAGGGAAAAAAAAAAAAACAAGAAGAGGGCAGATGAGGGGGTGCCACAGCTGTAGGAAAGGTGCGAGATGAAATTATCTGGTGGGCCTAATTGGTCCCGTGGGCCTTGTGTTTGACATGTGATCTAGTGGTAATAATGAGGCACTGTGGTACTATTACTACACTATGGACACTGGATGGAGCTACACTCTGGGCTGCTGGAAAGTGGCACTCAGGGAGGCCTAGGAGACTTTTATCATCAATTGGGAAGTGGAAGGATTCTTTCTCCACCCCCCACCTCTGTACGATGGGCTGTGTACATACATGTGCAGTATGGCCGGGAGACGTCAGGAGTGTGGTGATTCCTGTACCTGTGTCCATGTTGGGCGGCACAGTTATGCTTCCAGAGTATTCATGGAGAGTCTCCGAGTGCTGTAAGCAGCTGGCAGTGTTCTTCCCCACAGACACCCCCCAGACATGCATACTGGAAGGAGGTCCATATTCCTCTATATAGATATTTATAACTCTAGACGGGTCACCGGCGGGAGGAAGGAGGTCCTGATTCCTCTATATAGATCTATATATCACTAGAGGGGTCACCAGCAGGAGGAAGGAGGTCCCGATTCCTCTATATAGATCTTTATATCACTAGAGGGGTCACCAGCTGGAGGAAGGAGGTCCCGATTCCTCTATATAGATCTTTATATCACTAGAGGGGTCACCAGCAGGAGGAAGGAGGTCCCGATTCCTCTATATAGATCCTATCACTAGAGGGGTCACCGGCGGGAGGAAGGAGGTCCCGATTCCTCTATATAGATCTTTATATCACTAGAGGGGTCACCGGCGGGAGGAAGGAGGTCCCGATTCCTCTATATAGATCTTTATATCACTAGAGGGGTCACCGGCGGGAGGAAGGAGGTCCCGATTCCTCTATATAGATCTTTATATCACTAGAGGGGTCACCAGCAGGAGGAAGGAGGTCCCGATTCCTCTATATAGATCTTTATATCACTAGAAGGGTCACCAGCGGGAGGAAGGAGGTCCCAATTCCACTATATAGATCTTTATATCACTAGAGGGGTCACCGGCAGGAGGAAGGAGGTCCCGATTCCTCTATATAGATCTTTATATCACTAGAGGGGTCACCGGCAGGAGGAAGGAGGTCCCGATTCCTCTATATAGATCTTTATATCACTAGAGGGGTCACCAGCAGGAGGAAGGAGGTCCCGATTCCTCTATATAGATCCTATCACTAGAGGGGTCACCGGCAGGAGGAAGGAGGTCCTGATTCCTCTATATAGATCTTTATATCACTAGAGGGGTCACCGGCGGGAGGAAGGAGGTCCTGATTCCTCTATATAGATCTTTATATCACTTAGAGGGGTCACCGGCGGGAGGAAGGAGGTCCTGATTCCTCTATATAGATCTTTATATCACTAGAGGGGTCACCGGCAGGAGGAAGGAGGCCCCGATTCCTCTATATAGATCTTTGTATCACTAGAGGGGTCAACGGCAGGAGGAAGGAGGTCCCGATTCCTCTATGTAGATCTTTATATCACTAGAGGGGTCACCAGCAGGAGGAAGGAGGTCCCGATTCCTCTATATAGATCTTTATATCACTAGAAGGGTCACCAGCAGGAGGAAGGAGGTCCCGATTCCTCTATATAGATCTTTATATCACTAGAGGGGTCACCGGCAGGAGGAAGGAGGTCCCGATTCCTCTATATAGATCTTTATATCACTAGAGGGGTCACCGGCAGGAGGAAGGAGGTCCCGATTCCTCTATATAGATCTTTATATCACTAGAGGGGTCACCAGCAGGAGGAAGGAGGTCCCGATTCCTCTATATAGATCCTATCACTAGAGGGGTCACCGGCAGGAGGAAGGAGGTCCTGATTCCTATATATAGATCTTTATATTACTAGAGGGGTCACCGGCGGGAGGAAGGAGGTTCTGATTCCTCTATATAGATCTTTATATCACTAGAGGGGTCACCGGCAGGAGGAAGGAGGCCCCGATTCCTCCATATAGATCTTTGTATCACTAGAGGGGTCACCGGCAGGAGGAAGGAGGTCCCGATTCCTCTATATAGATCTTTATATCACTAGAGGGGTCACTGAAGAGAGGAAGGAGGTCCTGATTCCTCTATATAGAGCTTTATATCACTAGAGGGGTCACCGGCAGGTGGAAGGAGGTCCCGATTCCTCTATACAGATCTTTATATCACTAGAGGGGTCACTGGCAGGAGGAAGGAGGTCCTGATCCCTCCATATAGAGCTTTATATCACTAGAGGGGTCACCAGCAGGAGGAAGGAGGTCTCGATTCCTCCATATAGATCTTTATATCGCTAGAGGGGTCACCGGCGGGAGGAAGGAGGTCCCGATTCCTCTATATAGATCTTTTTATCACTAGAGGGGTCACCGGCAGGAGGAAGGAGGTCCCGATTCCCCTATATAGATCTTCATATCACTAGAGAGGTCACCAGCAACCTCATTTAGAATACTGTGTCCAGTTCTGTAGACCTCACTTACATAAAGATATTGATGAGGTAAAATGAGTCCAAAGATGGGGAACAAAAATGGTGAAAGGTCTGGGGGGGATAAAACATATCAGGATAGACATCAGGAACGTAACATGTCCAGTCTGAAGGAGAGAAGGGAAAGGGGAGACATGACTGAAACCTTTAAATACATGAAGGGGATGAATAAGGTTCAGGAGGGCAGGATTTTCTTGTTCAAACATTTTATTGGTATCAAAACATAGGGGTAAAGACATTAACCGTAGGCGTTAGATAGTATATTAACAACAGGACATAGAGGGAATATATGCACAGTATTAATGTCTTTAAATAGAGAGGGAGAGAAAGATTCAAGGAAACAATGTAGCATAGCCTATATTGCTAAGTATATGGAAATAAATAGTAGCAATAGGTAATAACATGCCAAAGAGAGTTTGTTCAGTGAGGATAGACTCTCCAGAGCTACGTGGGGGATTAGGGGTAGATGGGATGACCAAGGAAGAGAGGGGGAGGGAGGAAGAAGGGTGGTGAAGATGGCTCCATGATTGGTGGGGAAGGATGGAATTAGTTTGATTGCCCGGTTAGAAGTGGTACCAGGAAAGTGCAGAAAATATGTAGTTTGCATATCAGGGAAGAAGGAGGGATTCATCAAAATTTTGTGGGAGGAAACACTCTACCCAGGGATTCCAGACATGTAGGAACTTAGGGATTGTATCGAGAATTGTGGCTTCAACCTTTGCATGTACCATGGCTTGCATTACTCTGATTTTGACAGCAGCAATGCTTAAGGTGGAGGTTTTCCAGGATTTTGCTATGACCTGTTTGGCTGCTGTGGTTACTTGCAGGACGAGTTTGAATTGTGACGAAGTTACGCCAGGAGGGTGTAGATTGAGGAGAGCTGTTGTCGGATTAAGTTGAAGCGAGTTTGCACAAAGTTTGGATATCATAGTGAAAACATCGGTCCAGAAAATTTGGGCTATCAGGCAGTTCCACCAGATAAGATAATGTGTACCCGGATCTGCACAGCCTCTAAAGCAGTTGAGGGAGTAGTTAGGGATGTATTTTGCGATTCTCGCTGGGACCAAGTACCAACGAGTCAGAACTTTATAGTTGGTTTCCAAGGCTACAACATTCTGTGTAGATGATTTTGTGTTGGCCCAAATATGGTCCCAATCAGATGGATCTAATTGCCTGTTCAGGTCTGTTTCCCATCTGAGGGTTTATGAAGGGGGGGTGCGGAGGCTGAATTTGTGATGAGGGAGTATAGGCTGGAGATGAGGCCACGCCTGTGGGGATCTTTATAACAAGCCCGTTCAAAAGGAGACATGATATTAGTTTGATTGGGTATTTTAGTGTAGGGGCCGTAAAAGTGTTGTAGTTGTAAATATCTGAATATTTCAGAAGGTGGGAGGCTATATTCCTCTTGTAAGGAAGCAAAGGATTTGAATTTGTTCCTCTGTAGGAAATGATGTGTGCGGAGTAGGTTAGCAGAGGTCCATAGGTTGAATGAGAGTGGCGATGACCATGCTGGGGGGAAAGCTGGGTTCTTAAGAAATGAGAGTAAGGGGTTATGCAATGATTGGAGAAGGTAGCGAGTCTTTATTTTGTCCCACACTGATAGAAAGTGAGAGGTGATGGGGTTCGTTATCGAGCAGCGATCAAATGGTCTAAGCCAAAGTAAGTTAGCCGTGGACAGGGGGTCTCAATCTATAGATTCGAGAACGAACCATTGAGGAATTTCATAGGTTGCATGGTATTTTGGCAGTTGAGCTAAGTGTGCTGCCTGATAATATTTACCAACATTGGGAAGGCCAAGACCGCCGTTGAGTTTGGAGCGAAAGAGGGTGGAGCGGGGTATGCGAGGTATGCAGGGGCAAGTAGTGCCCCATATGTAAGAGAAAATACGCCGCTGTAGTACGCTAAGATAGTGGGGAGGTACTGGTATTGGGAGAACTCTGAATAGATATAAAATTTTGGAAGTATTGACATCTTTACAACTGCTATTCTGCCTAGCCAAGCGAGTGGTAAGGAGGACCATTTAGTCATTAGAGCAGTAAGGTGAGTTAGCATAGGAGTATAGTTAGCTGCATACAGGTCTGATATATTGGGGGTCAGTTTGATTCCCAGGAAAGGAATATGATTCTGCAACCAAGGAAATGGGAGAATCTGTTTCAAGTGGGCCAGTTCTGAGGGGGGAGGGAAATATTAAGAGCCATGGATTAGCAGGGATTTATTAATAGGCCAAAGAGTGATCCAAACCTCTCGAGAAGCTGAAGGAGGGAAGGAGAGGAAGTCAAGGGAGAAGTGAGAAATAGTAGAACGTCATCTGCAAATACGCATAGCTTGTGGTGAGATCCCCCTATCTCAAGCCCTCGGACATCCGGGTTAGCTCTAATTAGGAGGGCAAGCGGTTCTTTGGCCAAAGCAAAGAGTAAGAGGGAAAGAAGGCAGCCCTGCCTTGTGCCATGGTAGATTGGAAAGTGAGCTGACCTATGTCCTAGGTATCTAATTCTGGCCGAAGGCTCTCGATATAGAGAGACAATCCAGGTTAAAAAGTGTGGGCCAAGGCCCCAGTGGCTCAGAATGTAGCATAGATATGGCCAAGAAACCGTATCAAATTCCTTCCTGATGTCCAAGAACAGGAAACAGGTAGGAGTGTTGCGGGATTTGGCAATGTGTGCCAAGAGAGTTGCGCGTCTGACATTATCTCCGGCCTGTCGAGTTGGAATGAATCCCACTTGGTCATTATGGATTAAAGTACCTATACATATATTGAGGCGTGTGGAAAGAATTTTGGCTAGTATTTAATATCAATGTTGAGGAGGGAGATCGGCCTATAGTTGGACCATTGCGTGTCATCCGAGTTAGGTTTTGGGTTCATTGAGATGTTAGCTTGCGCTGTTTCTAGGTTAAAGGTATGGCCCAATAAAATGGCATTAAAAGCATTGGTGAGGATGGGCGTTAGAAGATGGGTGAATTTTTTGTAATAAGTAGCGGAAAAACCATCCAGTCCTGGGCGTTTGCAAAGCTTTAAATTTTTAACTGCGTTTAAGGTTTCGGTTGGGGTGATGGGTTGTTCTAATGCTGCTAATTGGTGTTCAGAAGGAGATGGGAGCCAGAAGGGCGTCAGCCTGGGTGGCATCAAAAGGTGTGGAGGGAGAGCAAAGTTGTGAAAGATGTTTGTGAAAGGTTTGTAGGATGTGTTCCGGATTGCTAGTGAGGTTGCCAGAAGAGGTGCGTATTCGGATAGGTCTAGTAATCTGATCAAGCCTACGAAGCGAGAGTGCTAGAAAGGTATTAGGTTTATTTGCTTTTGTGTATTATTTGTGTCGGGATCTATGAAGTGAGAGCTCCGCCTGATCTGTGAGAAATAGATCAAGAGCCAATCGCGCTCTCTCCAGAGCTTCACGGTTGGCTGGTGTAGGTGTTTCATGTACAGGAATGCAGACAACACAAGATGCTGGTGTGAGGAATCATGTTGTACAACAGAACTACATCCAGGTCAGCATAGAACAGGAAACAGGAAGTGTAAGGCCATGCAATATTACCGGATACAAGTCGGGTCACAGTATTTGCATAATGACTCTATAACATCTCCCTTTTTTACATTCAATTCAAACCTTATAAACAATGAAACTAAAACAGATCTTGAACATGGCATGCTGTGTGACTGGTAGATACACGACAGATTGAGTCTATCTGGTGGTCTTGAAACTTGACCACTACGCAAGACCACAGGGATTTTGCCTGGGGAAATCCGTTCAGCTCCAGAAGGTGTTGATAAGGAGCTACCCTCTTTCCTGGCTGGTGTGTTTGGCAAAGAAGAACTTGACGGGATATGTGGCTGCATTTTGTCATCCTCATTGTATCCCGATATGACAGCAGAGTTCTCTCTGCTTTGAGTATATGGTCCAGTAGGACTCGGGGCATTGAGAACCTCAGGAGGATCACGTGCAGGATGCTCATAGGCTTGTGTGGTGAATCGTTCTGCCTTTCGCAGGTCCACTCGATTGCGGCGGTAAAGACTGCCTTCTACATCCACAAGATATGATCGAGGAGCAACTCTCTGCACACAGGAACCTAGTCTCCAGCGACCAGTCCTGTCACCTGGAAGCGGCTTCATACGGATTGGCTCTCCAATGCTTAGTTCAGGTAAGTCTTTAGCAGACACATCGTATGACAGCTTGGCAATCTGTTTCCTCCTCTGCAGTTTCGCCGGGACACCTGTAACCACACAAGGATCAAGTAATATGTTTGCCACAGGCAATGAAGTCTTCAGTCTCCTAGACATCAAGCGCTGTGCAGGACTACTGTCCATGCCTTCAGATGGGGTGTTCCTCCAATGTAGAATGGCCTTCCACGGATCAGTACCATCAAACTTGGCCTTCTTACAAAGATTCTTCACTATCTTGACAGCCGATTCCGCTTTGCCATTTGCTTGCGGGTGCCTCGGGGATGAGGTAACATGATCAAATCCCCAATCTGTAGAGAAACGTCTGAATTGCTCACATGCAAATTGAGGTCCATTATCCGAGATGACTCTATCCGGCTGGCCATAACATTCAAACTGTGCTTTACAACGCTTGATGGTAGGATCAGCAGACAGGTCAGGAAGTAGCTCAATCTCCCAAAAGTCAGAATAATGATCAACAATTAGTAGAAAATCCTGGCCAGCATAATTCAGCAAGTCCATGCTTACAATTTGCCAAGGCCGGGTGGGCAGCACATGCGACATCATAGGTTCTTTCTGTTGTGCCTGCGCATATTCATTGCATGCCGAGCAACAGCTAACAAAGTCTCTAATCTCATTCTGCATGTTGGGCCAGTATAGGGTATCACGTGCTTGCCTATAGCATGCTTCTCCGCCAATGTGACTGGCATGAATACGAGTCAGCATCTCTGATCTTAAAGATTTAGGAATGATGACCCTTGGCCCCTTGTACAGTATACCATCCTGAATGGCGATTTCATCTCTGAAAGTCCAATATTCTCTCACAAGTAATGGCACTTCCAACTTGGAATCAGGCCAACCATTCAGAACAACATATTTAAGAGCCTGCAGACTCTCATCGGTTTCAGTGTGCTGTTTTATCTGAAGCAATCGTTGGTCCGTGACGTATAAATAGTCTGAATGATTAATCTGTGACAGGACCTCCAGGTCCCGCTGAACATTGCAAACAGTGTGTTGTGCATACTCAGGTGTACCACCTGCTGCTGTAGCTCTGCTAAGAGTGTCACTAATGTACATTTCAGGACCAGGTTTATAGACAACATTTAGGCAATAGTTTTGTAATGTGAGCAACATGCTCTGTAGACGTTAGGGTGCACACAAAAGGGGTTTCTGGAACATAGAAATCAGAGGTTTATGGTGAGTTTCTGCCGTGATCTCGTCGCGCCCATAGAGGTAGTGGTGAAAGCGCTGGCAGGCAAACACTATACTCAGACATTCCTCTTCTATTTGTGCGTAGTTTTGTTCGGTAGAGTCAGTGCCCTTGAAGCAAAAGCGATAGGCTGGCCAGCTTGCAATAGGCAACACCCAAGTCCAGTTTTGCTTGCATCACTTTGAATAGTTACAGGTTTTGTAACGTCATAGTACTTCAGGACAGGTGTGTCCGTGACCAAGCGTTTGATGTCCTGCACTACATTATCATGCTTAGGAAGCCAATGCCAAACAGCGTCCTTGTCCAGAAGCCTTCTCAATGGCTCGCAGACCTCTGAGAGGTGTGGTAGGAATTTTGCTAGGTAGGTAACAAATCCAATGAAGCGTTGCAGGGATTTCACATTTGCTGGCTGCGGCATATCCAGTATGGCTCTGATTTTTTCTGGGTCAGCCTTCAAACCCTCCCAGGTTAGAATGTGTCCATGAAAGCGGACCTCTTTGACCTTGAATTGCAGTTTTTTCATGCCAAGTCTCAATTTTACCTGCCTACAACGATTCATCAGTTCCAGCAGTTTGCCATCATGATCTTGCTCTGCTTCCTCATCTGTGTCCCCACAGCCAACCACAAGGATGTCATCAGCTATTGGTTCAATACCACTGAGTCCAGCCAATAGTTCATGTTGTTTACGTTGATACACCTCTGGTGCAACTGATACTCCAAAAGGCAGTTTGAGCTATCTTTTCCTGCCCCACGGAGTCCAGAAGGTGGTCATGTAACTACTTGCATCATCCAACTTACACTGTAAAAATGCATCCCGGGCATCAACAAGTGTGAACAGACGTGCCTTTGGCAGCTTGTACAAAACATCCTCGAGAGTTGGCATGATGTAGTGCGATCGTCTCAGTGCCATATTTAAGAATTTGGGATCTATGCATATTCGTAGCTTATTTGGCTTCCTTACAATCACCATGTTACTTATCCAGTCAGTTGGGTCACTCACTGGTGCCAAGTGTCCATTGGCCTCATACTGGTCAAGCTGTGCCTTAACTGCTTGTTTTAATGCCACCGGCACATTGCGTGGTGCACATTGGACTGGAGGGACACTCACATCAAGGTCGAAATGAACTTCCCCTGGTACAGATTCCACTGGCCCAGTAAACACATCACTAAATTCCTTTAGCAGCAGTTGTTTTGTCAAGGGCCCCTTGGATAGATTGTCCATCACATTAAGCTCTGCAGGGATGGAGAAACGTATCAGCCCTAGACGCTCACAGGATGAACCAGACAACAGTGGCCTTTGGCAGGCTTCCACAATTTCACACTCCAGCTTGTGTGTTAGTCCACGTATGGCACATTCTTTCTTGAAGAGCCCTAGAGATTTCATAATCGCAGCGGAGTATAACTTTAACCTGGTGTCACTTGGCAGTAGACGTGCTTCTGGTGCTGACACCATTTTGTCTCTTAAGCACATTACATCCCACGTTGTTCCTGAATGGAGGTGACAGGATTGGGGCTTATTATTTACATGTAAAGTGACAAACCATTTCTTTCCTCTGGATTGCACAGCGCCAATCAATTCACTGCTGTATATAACTTCAGTGGTGTGTGTCTCTTCCTCATATGCGGATGTGTTCTCCATGTTGTGTCATTTGCCTATTGATGGCCGTCGTTTACTTGACAAACAAACGTTAGCAAAATGGTTTGTTCTTCCACAAGACTTCCAAGACTTCCCATAAGCTGGACACGGCTCTTTAATTCTTTCATGCACAGTCCCACAGTATTTGCAAGCTGTAGGGTTGGCAGTATTTGTGCTCATCAGGCGGCGTTGCTGCAGTTTGTTCCTGTTGCCATGCTGCATTGCAATGTTTATGCTGTCGGTCTGTTGTCTGTCCTGTTCCATAACTTTCAGACGTCTGTCAGTGAGCTCTGCTGTACGGCACGTCTCAATGGCTGTGTGTAGAGTGAACTCATGTTCTCTTAGGAGGCGCCTGCGTGTGCTCTCTCGCTAGCTATACCAACAACAATTGTGTCCCTTATCAATTGGTCTCTGAGTGCCATATTCCCAAGTTGCTGCCTTTTCTCTCCAGTGTGTAACAAAGTGATCCAAAGATTCTCCCTCTTCTTGTTTGCAGCATCCAAACACATCCCTTTCATAAATGACATTTGTAGCAGGTATGAGATCATCTTCCAGTACATTTACAATGGCTGTAACATTGTGTTGCTGATCTGCTGTGAGGGTCACATTGTGTTTATACACATGCCTGCATTCACTGCCCATGACTCTTCTCAGAGTTGCTGCCGGCACTCCTGCACATTTCTCATTCCAGCCTGTAGCCAGACAATAATCTTCACATTCAGCTCTGAAAGATTCCCAATTGCTGCTCCAATCCCCACTCATTGTCATCCCCTCTGGGGGAGGTATGCCATTCATGGCAGCCATATTGTCAGGAAGCCTCTGAGCTATCAAATCTCAGACAATCCTCAGTCTCAGGCTGTAGTTCACAAACCCGTGTTTCCCAAAGCTGCTGCGCTCCAAACAAGAGGCTCAGTCCTGATTCCAGTCACTTCTGACACCATGTTTCATGTACAGGAATGAAGACAACACAAGCTGCTGGTGTGAGGAATCATGTTGTACAACAGAACTGCATCCAGGTCAGCATAGAACAGGAAGCAGGAAGTCTAAGGCCATGCAATATTCCCGGATACAAGTCGGGTCACAGGATTTGTACAATGATTCTATAACAACTACCTATCACAGTTCTGGAGGCCCTGGAATGCCAGGATAGCACCAAACCCCCCAAATGACCCCTTTTTGGAAAGTAGACACCCCAAGGAATTTGATAATAAGCATGGTGAGTATTTTGCAGATCTCGTTTGTTGCCACAAGTTTATGGAAAATGAATAAAAAAACATATTTTTTCTTTTCTTTTTTTTATATTTCAAAACCTTGTAGAAAAAAATTAGATCTGCAAAATACTCACCATACCTATTTTTAAATTCCTTGGCGTGTCTACTTTCCAGAAAGGGGTCATTTGGCGGGGTGCTATCCTGACATTTCAGGGCCTTTGAAACGGATAGGTAGTGAGGAAGTGAAATGAGGAAGTTCCGCACCTTCGGGATTTCAAAGCAGTCATTGGATTTCAGGATCCTGTATGTGGCTAGGCTCCCAAAAAGTCTCACACATGTGGTATCCCCATACTCGGTAGAAGTAGCAGAATGTATTTTGGGGTGTAATTCCACATATACCCATGGCTTGTGTGACAAATATATAATTTAAGTTACAACTTTGTGTAAAAAAAAAAAAATGTTTTTTTAATTTTCCAAAAACTTGTGGAAAAAAAAAATCTTCCATGGACTCAATATGCCTCTCAGCAGATAGCTTAGGGTGTCTACTTTCCGAAAAGGGTCATTTGGGGGTGTTTGTACTCCTCTGGTATTTTAGCACCTCAAGAAATGTGATGGGCAGTCAGAAAGTAAAAGCTGTGTAAATTCCATTATCTATCCCATAGTTTGTAGACGCTATAACTATCACAAAGCAATCAATATACACTTATTGGGAATTTTTATAACAAAAACATGTAGCAGAATACATTTTGGCCTAAATTTATGATGAAATTTGAGTTTTTTGATATTTTTTATGACATAAATGAGAAAATATTGTTTTTATTAAAAAGTTTCAGTCTTTTTTTGTTTATAGCAAGAAAAATAAGAAGTGCACAGGTGATCAATGACCACTAAAGGAAAACTATTTGTGTGAAAAAAAGGATGCAAATTTAATTTACTTACACAATAATCAATAAACAGAATTCCGCACCCTATCACCTGCAAAAATATCTACTATACCCAAAAGAAAAGTAGACTTTCACCCTTGAAAGTATGTGTACATGTAACTAAACTCTTCTTTAAACATAGATGAATCTATCCCAATATACAATAAAATAATACATAAATACAATTTACAATAAAATAAATTGTAAAATAAAATAAAAATTCCAAAAAATTATATATCAACCTAAATGTCCCAAAAAATAAATGTCCAAAATGTCTCTGTAAAGATGTCTTTCCAAATTCCAAAGCAAACTCGTATCATCTTTAATCATCCAGTATGGAAATTCCAAAATTCTTTGTGAACCTCAAAAAAATAAACTTCTGATAGTGTATTACCTTTATACTGAACATACATGCAAAACAGTGAAAACTTTTATGTATTTGGTAGATTTTATATTAACTGTTAGTGTTTTTTAGGGGTTGATTTTATTTATGTTATATTTAATGTATTTTATTATATATCATATTTATCATACTTTTTATGAGATAGTTTGGGGGATATGGATCAGGTTTAGTTTGTGTGTGAGTAGATGTAGAATGTATTGATCTGGGAATGCATAGATTGACCAGTAGAGGGAGTCATTACCATAGGGGGTATAAGATTGTCATTGTATTGAATATCGGTCTGTTATATATTTATATATTATATAAGAAGGGTGTATATACATTGCTACTATTTAGTTGGATTCACAGTATATGTTGATCCTTTTTAGCATTTTAATTACATGGGGATTTAGATCAGGTATGGGGGCGTGTACCTGTTAGGAGGAGTGGGGGGGGGGGGGTCATTAAGATGGAGTTTATGTTACAGTATAGGTACACAGTTATATGGTTCTAGTATAGATGCTGTGTGATTGCAGTGTTTGTATAGGGATTGCAGTGTTCGTATAGGGATTGCAGTGTTCGTATAGGGATTGCAGTGTTCATACAGGGATTGCAGTGCTCGTATAGGGATTGCAGTGTTCATATAGGGATTGCAGTGTTCGTATAGGGATTGCAGTGTTCGTATAGGGATTGCAGTGTTTGTATAGGGATTGAAGTGCTTGTATAGGGATTGCAGTGTTCGTATAGGGATTGCAGTGCTTGTATAGGGATTGCAGTGTTCATACAGGGATTGCAGTGCTCGTATTGGGATTGCAGTGTTCGTATAGGGATTGCAGTGTTCGTATAAGGAATGGGAATAAAGATATACATGCCGCTGTTTTTCCATATAGTTAGATGGCGGATTCGATTTCTTGCCCTTGATGTGGGACAGAATATAAGGAACCACCTCTCAGACATCTTGATCCCTTGTGAAAAAGTCCAGGAAATGACGAAATGCGCCGGGACACGTGACGTCTACCGCACTCACGCAAAACCGGAAGTGTGGTGGTGGCCATTTTGGAAGTGGGAACATGCGGTTCTCTATACATAGGACTACACCTGAGCTGTTCTGAATGCTGGAAGCTGATATTCTTCAGTTTTAATGTAAGATATTCAATAAATATTGACTTCTGTTACTATATAGCGCTGATTGTCTCCTATCTCACCTTATGAGGAATATGGAAGAGTGCCAACAGGAACATTAGGAAGCCTGGAGAGTGTGACTATCCACTGAAAGCCTGGGATTTATTTCCAGAGGGGAATGATCCATTGTTGCACCAGTTGGAGGAGAGCACTTTATTGTTCACTATTATTGAGTTTGTAGAGCTCACTATTAGAGATTTGGGTTAGTCTCCATTCTCACTATTTGGAGGTGATCACGTTTCATCGTTTGGACTTGGAATGGTCACTCTTCTGATTCTTGTCACGAGTGTATTTACATATTCAGAGATTGATATATTGGTAGAGGAATTGTTTTTCACGTGTGAGCTCACGGTATGCAGTTGGCATGATACACGGTTCTTTCACTATTTTACATGTATGTTCAGTTTAAAGGTAATACACTATCTGAAGTTTATTTTTTGAGGTTCAAAAAGAATTTTAGAATTTCCATACTGGATGATTAAAGATGATATGAGTTTGATTTGGAACATTTAGTTTGATATATAATATTTTTGTTTTTTTATTTTATTTTACAATGTATTTTTTATTTTATTGTATATTGGGATAGATTCATCTATGTTTAAAGAAGAGTTTAGTTACATGTTCATTTATGTACCGTATTGCATGACCGCGCAATTGTCAGTAAAACTAGTGCAGTGCTGTATAGTAAAAAATGGTGTAAATTCCATTATCTCTCCCATAGTTTGTAGACGCTAGAACTATCACACAAAGCAATCAATATACACTTATTGGGATTTTTTTTTACCAAAAACATGGAGCAGAATACATTTTGGCCTAAATTTATAACTAACTTTGAGTTTACTATATATTTTTTATAGCCAAAAGTAAAAAATATTGTTTTTTTTTTCAAAATTTTTGGTCTTTTTTTGTTTATAGCGCAAAAAATAAAAAGCGCACAGGTGATCAAATACCTCCGAAAGAAAGCTCTATTTGTGTGAAAAAAAGGACATAAATGTTGTTTGGGTGCAGCATTGCATGACCGCGCAATTATCAGTTGAACTAGTGCAGCGCCGAAAGCAAAAAGAGGCGTGGTCAGGAAGGGGGGTAAATCCTCATGAGGGGGAGGGGTTAAACTCTCCAGTATCTTCCCAACTATAGAAGTTACACTAACAGCTCTATAATTACTTGGGAAAGATTTTGTCCCCTTTATAAATATTGGCCCCACATTGGCCTTACACCAATCCAGTGGTACTATGCCAGTCATTAAAGAATCCCTAACAATGAGAAACAATGGCTGTGAGATGACAGAGCTGAATCCTTTAAGGCCCCGTGGGTGTCTGCCATCCGGTCCAGGGGCTTTATTCACCTTTATTCTGTACAAATATTTCTGCATCATATCAATTGTGAGCCAATGTGGATCATCTGGGGGGTGTCAGTACCACCCCCCATTATGGACAAGAGCCCCCCCATGCTCCTTTGTATACACAGAGCTGAAGAAGGGATTTCATACATTGTCCTTCTCTTTGTCCCCCCCCCCTCTAGATGGTTCTGTAAAGGGCCTACATGCTGGGACCGGACCTTTCTACTATTCATATATTGGAGGAATGTTTTGGGGTCGTCCTGATATCTTTCTGTCGCTTGTTTTCAGTTTTTGTGTCTTTATTTCCTTTTTGCATATTCTGTTTTATTCTTTGTAATGTGTAAACGATGATCGCGTTCCTTCATTGTTATATTTAATAAAAGCTCTTTTCTTATTATCTATAACTTTTGTAACTTTGGCCGTCAGCCACATAGGTTGGATTTGTAGCCTTTTATACTTGTTGCCCATGGGAATATATATTTGCAGTGTGGTCACATACAGTCTTTTTGAAGAACTCTCATTTCTGTGTTGTGTTCATTGTGATGCCAATATTCCCTCCCAGGGATATTAGCTCTCTTAAAGTTGAGCGTTTTTATTTTCCCGTATGTGCTCACTGTTTACAGCTAACAATAAATGAAATCATGTTATGGTCACTGCTACCCAGATGTTCTTTTATATGGACATTCGTAATAAGCTCTTCATGGTTTGAGATGACTATGTCCAGCAGAGCATCATTCCTAGTTGGGGCCTCTATGAACTGGACCATAAAATTGTCCTATAGTAGGTTTATACATTTTTGCCCTTTAACTGTTCCTGCAGTACCATTACTCCAGTCACTTTCTGGGGCGTTACCATCCCCCATTATTATCACTGTCCCAGCCCTTGCAGCCCTTTCCATCTGTGTGAGGAGCTGAGTCTCCACCTCCTCATTAACACTGGGAGGCCTATAACAAACTCCAATGATGACCTTTGTAGTACGCCCTCCATGTGCAGTTCCACCCATAATCCTTCAGCCTCATCACACTCTCCATCAACTAGGTCCTCTTTCACACTCGCTCTGAGATCACTTCTCACATAGAGACAGACACCACCACCTTTCCTATTTCCCCCGTCTCTCCGAAAGAGAACCTAGCCAGGAATATGAATGGCCCAGTCATGTGAGGAATGAAGCCAAGATTCAGCAATACCAATTCAATCCTAGTTCTCTTCATGCACCAAACCTTCCAACTCACCTATTGTGCTGGGCACACTTCTGGTATTGGGGAACAAACACTTTCATTCACTGACACCTTGTCCATTCACCGACACCTTGTCCATTCACCGACACCTTGTCCATTCACTGACACCATGTTCACACGGATTTTGTGTATCTTTTATTTTCCTACAAATGCTACCAATTCCACTGGTTGTTTGTAACATGGGAACCTTCTTATCATCTGCCATAGCCCTCCCCCCATTCCATCCCCTAGGGGTACTGACCCCTGTCTGATCTGTCTACCTCTTTATAATCCCAGATGTACAGGAAGACAGGACTTCAGTGAGGAACATTTCCCTCACTCTGGACAGGAAAGTGGCTTCACCCCCATGTGAGTTCTCTGATGTCTGTAAAGATTGGACTTATCTGAAAAACATTTTCCACACTCAGGACAAGAATATGGCTTTTCCCCCGTGTGAGATCTTTGATGTGTGTAAAGATGGGACTTCACTGAAAAACATTTCCCGCATTCAGGACAGGAATACGGCTTCTCTCCCATGTGAGATCTCTGATGTCTGTAAAGGCTGGACTTCAATGAAAAGCAATTGCCACACTCAGGACAGGAATACGGCTTCTCACCTGTATGAAATTGCTGATGTCTATAAAGATTGGACTTCTGTGAAAAACTTTCCCCACACTCAGGACAGGAATAGGGCTTCTCTCCCATGTGAGATCTCTGATGTCTGTAAAGGCTGGACTTCAATGAAAAGCATTTGCCGCACTCAGGACAGGAATACGGCTTCTCACCTGTATGAAATTGCTGATGTCTATAAAAATTGGACTTCTGTGAAAAACATTCCCCACACTCAGGACAGGAATACGGCTTATCCCCCGTGTGAGATCTCTGATGTGAGTAAAGATTACACTTCACTGAAAAACATTTTCCGCACTGAGGACAGGAATACGGCTTCGCCCCTGTGTGAGATCTCTGATGTGTGTAAAGATTACACTTCACTGAAAAACATTTCCCACACTCAGGACAGGAATACGGCTTCTCCCCTGTGTGAGATCTCTGATGCTTGCAAAGGTAGGACATCAGTGAAAAACATTTCCCACAATCAGCACAGGAATATGGCTTCTCCCCCGTGTGAGACCTTTTATGCACATTAAGACGGCATTCATAAAGGAAACCCTTCCCACACTCAGTACAGGAGAAGCTCTTCCCTGTTGGAAGGCCGGCCCGGTCCCGCACAGTCTGAGGTTCCTCAGGATACGAGGAATCCGATGGTCCATCTACACTGGGTGTTGCCGGATGGACATTGGAGGGAGCCGGGTTTTCTCCTGGACTATACTGTGTGATGTCCTCATCTTCTACTTTCCAGTCTGGAGACAAAGTGAGACAATCCTCGGAGGTTTTCCTCATCTCCCGGCCATGGACTAAAATACAAAGACAAAGAGGATTACTAGACAGGAGCTGATTGGTTCCCCCAAACCAGGACTCCACCCACATCAGGCAGCTTGGTCTTTGAGGAGCTTACAATTCCACCCTCAAGGGAACTAGGAAATGGCTCCTTTGATCTCCTACCAGGTCATTTCTTTATTCATGGGCCTTAGTCAGAGAGTGAGGAAACAACCAGAACTGTCTTTTATAGGAGGGACAGTGATGAGGGGATTATAGGACGAGGGTCCCCACCCCCTCTATCACTCATCGCCATCTTCCCAACACAAGAAGTACTGCACTTCCTTATTTAGTCCATGAAAACCCACCTCTTCAGGGAAGCCTACCCCACCCTCACCTAACTGCTGCTCTCCTTCATTCCTCCTACCACTCCATCCCCCACAGCCACTTCCTCCTGTACCACTACCCCCTCCCTCCTAGATTGTAAGCTCGAAAGAGTAGGGCCCTCTTACCCCTCGTGTGCTGTTCGTAGTTGCTGTAATGTTTCATGTATTGTCCCCCCCTCTATTGTACAGCGCTGAGCAAACCCTTTGGCGCTATATAAACTCAATGTAATGTAATGTAATGATTTAGTCATGAAGAACAGCGGGGCTGAGCCCCACCAGAGGTCAGAGAGTGAGGATGGGGGGAGAACAACCAAGATGAAGACTGGACTGATCCTGAAGACCACCATCATTGGGGTATTGACTCCTCCCTCATTATCACTTTCTGTTTAAGGGTCCAAAGTTGGAGGATGTTATCACATTATTATCACCATGTAAAAGTCTGTGCTCCAATCACATCATCCAATATAAAATGTCCAGCTGGGAGGAAATGGGGGGAACAAAAGAGAATCCATATTATGTGTATATATAGCAGTGGGGGGAGGGGGGAGAGCAGAAGTCATGACTATGGAATGTACAACATAGAGTATATAGTGCAGGGGTCAGGAGTATGTAATGTACAACATAGAGTGTATAGTGCAGGGGTCAGTAGCATGTAATGTACAACAAAGTATATAGTGCAGGGGTTAGGAGGATGTAATGTACAACAGAGTATATAATGCAGGGGTCAGGAGTATGTAATGTACAACATAGAGTATATAGTGTAGGGGTCAGGAATGTAATGTACAGCATAGAGTATATAGTGCAGGGGTCAGGACTATGGAATGTACCACATAGAGTATATAGTGCAGGGGTCAGAAGTATGTAATGTACAACATAGAGTATATAGTGCAGGGGTCAGGAGTATGTAATGTACAACATAGAGTATATAGTGCAGGGGTCAGGAGTATGTAATGCACAACAGAGTATATAGTGCAGGGGTCAGGAGTATGTAATGTACAACAGAATATATAGTGCAGGTGTCAGGAAAATGTAATGTACAACATAAAATATATAGTGAAGGGGTCATGAGAATGTAATGTACTACATAGAATATACAGTGCAGGGGTCAGGAGTATGTAATGTACAACAGAGTATATAGTGCAGGGTCCAGGAGTATGTAATGTACAATATTATGAGGGGAGTGACTTTGGGTGGGGGGCACAGCCTCCTTTGGAGTGGTGGGAAGACCCCTGCTGCAGCTCCCCATATCCCTCTTATGTGTAAATCACCCTGTGCCTGTTAGGGGTACGGGGTGGAATGTCCTAGTATTGTGTAGACATGTATAGGTGGGGTGTGGGGGTTGTTCATTGTTTACTGCCATGTGGTTTCTCCATTGTTCTATTGTGTCTTCCTTGACAGCAAACTATTATGGGATGTATGTGTTCCTGTATTGTCTATTGCCACATGGTGTATCCCATTGTTCTATTGTGTGTGTATTGTCTACTGCCACTGGGAGTATCCCATTGTTCTATTGTGTGTGTATTGTCTACTGCCACTGGGAGTATCCCATTGTTCTATTGTGTGTGTGTATTGTCTACTGCCACTGGGAGTATCCCATTGTTCTATTGTGTGTGTGTATTGTCTACTGCCACTGGGAGTATCCCATTGTTCTATTGTGTGTGTATTGTCTACTGCCACATGGTGTATCCCATTGTTCTATTGTGTGTGTATTGTCTACTGCCACTGGGAGTATCCCATTGTTCTATTGTGTGTGTATTGTCTACTGCCACATGGTGTATCCCATTGTTCTATTGTGTGTGTATTGTCTACTGCCACATGGTGTATCCCATTGTTCTATTGTGTGTGTATTGTCTATTGCCACATGGTGTATCCCATTGTTCTATTGTGTGTGTATTGTCTACTGCCACTGGGAGTATCCCATTGTTCTATTGTGTGTGTATTGTCTACTGCCACTGGGAGTATCCCATTGTTCTATTGTGTGTGTATTGTCTACTGCCACTGGGAGTATCCCATTGTTCTATTGTGTGTGTGTATTGTCTACTGCCACTGGGAGTATCCCATTGTTCTATTGTGTGTGTATTGTCTACTGCCACATGGTGTATCCCATTGTTCTATTGTGTGTGTATTGTCTACTGCCACTGGGAGTATCCCATTGTTCTATTGTGTGTGTATTGTCTACTGCCACTGGGAGTATCCCATTGTTCTATTGTGTGTGTATTGTCTACTGCCACATGGTGTATCCCATTGTTCTATTGTGTGTGTATTGTCTACTGCCACATGGTGTATCCCATTGTTCTATTGTGTGTGTATTGTCTACTGCCACTGGGAGTATCCCATTGTTCTATTGTGTGTGTGTATTGTCTACTGCCACTGGGAGTATCCCATTGTTCTATTGTGTGTGTATTGTCTACTGTCACATGGTGTATCCCATTGTTCTATTGTGTGTGTATTGTCTACTGCCACTGGGAGTATCCCATTGTTCTATTGTGTGTGTATTGTCTACTGCCACTGGGAGTATCCAATTGTTCTATTTTGTGTGTATTGTCTACTGCCACTGGGAGTATCCCATTGTTCTATTGTGTGTGTATTGTCTACTGCCACTGGGAGTATCCCATTGTTCTATTGGGTGTGTATTGTCTACTGTCACTGGGAGTATCCCATTGTTCTATTGTGTCTGTATTGTCTACTGCCACATGGTGTATCTCATTGTTCTATGGTATGTCTTGGTTTGGTGGGGGGTGTTTCCAGCAGCCCTTCCCCCTGATGGGATGGCCTGCTGATGTGTTTCCTGTTACTGGTTGTATTTCCCCGCCCTGTGTATATCTTGTGTTTGTGTTAAAATAAAGCAGTCTCACTTCCTGTCTTAAGAAGAGTCTGGTGCTGTCTATTTCCTGTATGGTCAGCGGTGGTGTCCGTGGATAATGTTCGGACAGGGAAGCGAGAGTCTAACGGAAATATCTAGTGCATTCGGGGTCCGGTTCCGTTACAAATATAAATTATACAGTATATATAAAGCGTAAATGTGAGCGCAATATTAAAAGTGGAAAAAAAGCAGCCAGCATATAAAGGTAAAACCTCAACACCTTAAAATGATAAATAGAAATAAATATGCAGCGCTAAAAACATATATCTTATAAAGGTAAGGGGGGCGCATGCGCGACCAGGACAGGTGATGGCCATGTTCCCCTGAGGCTCCCTGCTTCCCTGGCCTTAGCGACTCACCCATGGCGCAGCATCGGCCTCCGAGCGTCCCTGGGTGAGTCACCTCAGCTCTGCACCCGGCCCCCACGATAAGGGAAGAGACAATGGGGAAGATCGGGCGCTGGAAGCCCTTCTCCCTGCCGAGTGATCCGCGGCCATCCCCGCGGCCATCCCTGCTGCAGTGGTTCCTCACCAGGCCGCAATCCCCGGCCTCTATTACAGCTGAGACCCGGAGAACGAGCTCCGGGCCCCCAGTGGTGGCCGGAGGTACTGCAGCCACCAGCTCTACAGTGCAGCCAGCATCCCCTGCATCCCCACGGTCTCCTAACCCCCAGATGAAGGATCCCGAGCCCCTGACACTGGTAGGGGGGGCAATAAAACACCATTCGTTGAGCCATCCTTCCACTGTTCCTTCCACTCCTCACTCCTCATCTTCTCTCACGGTGTTTGCGTTGGAGGAAAAACGTCAAGTTTTTTTACGCAACATTACCGCCTCTATATCCACCGAAGTGGGCAAATTGGCTTTGGATCTTCGAGGGGAAATAGCTCAGATCGGTGAGCGTGCGGATCAATTGGAGAAAAAATTTGATGAATTGGTGCAATATGTCCATGTCTTAGAAGAAGATAACGTGTATCTGAAACACACCATGTCACAAATCCAGCTCCAACAAGAAGATTTGGAAAACCGGGAACGTCGGCAGAACATCCGTATTCGCGGTATATCTGAATCTATTGCCGATTCCCAACTCCGCCGACATCTCTTATCCTTTTTCATCGCAACCGCCCCCATGGTCCCAGAAGCAGATTGGCGCATGGACAGGGCCCACCGATCACTAGGCTCTAGACCTGCTGATGGTACCAGACCTTGTGACGCCATCGTCCGTTTTCATTTTTTTGAAAGCAAAGAAGCCTTGCTAGCCTCCGTACGCAACAAGCCTTCCTTGGAATTTAAAGGGGACAAGCTCCAGCTCTTTTGTGATCTTTCTCCGATCACCCTGGCCAAACGGCGGGCACTGAAACCAATCACCACGCACCTTCAACACCACTGTGTCCCTTATCGCTGGGGATTTCCCTTCAAGCTGGTTGTCTCCAAAGACACTTCCCAAGTTATTCTATGTGATCTCCAAGAGGCGGACTCCTTTCTGAAGCAATTGGGAGTACCTCCTCTACCAGAAGACGCCTCCTCATCACCGCCTACTCCATCTCGCACTTCTGTTACTCCCAAAAAGATTTGGACACCAGTTTGTAGGGGTCGGAAGCATTTTTCACGTACTCCACAACGTCCTCGTCCTCATTCCAGAGATGAGCCTACCTGATGCTCTTCTAGAGTGTTCTCCTGCGGATACTTCGGGGTTGTCCTTTATTCCCTCCCTTCTTCCCTTCCCTACCCCCCCCTTTTTTTTTTCCCCTGGCTGAGCCCTTGCTGGGTGCTTTCATTTGCTCTGATTTTCTGGTTTGACGACTGTTATGTTCGGTTGTCGTGTTGCCCCCGATCCCGTCCAGCCACTGGCCTGGATGACTTGGGTAGAGTTGTTTTTCCCAAGTGTATATCCTCATGGATATCTATGTCTTTTATTGTTATGTTTCTGGTTTATCTATTAATGTCATTTGTTTTTTGTTTAGCTTCATCGATGGTTTTCCATTTACCTTTCCTGCTGGTACACATGCTATATCTATTGTTATTTTGTGATGGCTTTGCGACTTATGTCATATAATGTCAAAGGCCTTAATTCCGTTCAGAAGCAGTGGATGGCTTTGAAGGAATTCCGATCTTCAGGAGCAGACATTATTTTTGTCCAGGAGACCCATTTTAAATTAATGGGCTCCTTTCGTTTTGCCTCACGGTTTTTTTCCCAATCCTACTCGGCCTTTGACCCATCTGGGAAGGCTGGAGTGGCAATTTTGATTCGGATACATTGCTCCCTTCGGGTCGTTTCCTCCAGGGTCGACCACCATGGTCGCTTCATTATTTTAGAATGTACACTCGGTGATCCTCCTCTTATCTTGATGAACTTATATGCCCCGAACTCAGGTCAGTTACAGTTTCTTACACAAACACTCGCCAAATTAGGTTCCTTCCTTACTCCACACATGATTATAGGGAGTGACTTTAACTTAATGCTCTCACCACATAAAGATAGGAAGGCTCTTTTTGAGTCTACTCCCTCGAAGCGGCAATGTTCCTCTTCAAAATCTTTTCGTAAGCTGATCAGGGAAAATCGTCTCTTTGATGCATGGCGGATCCGACACCCCCTTCACAAACAATTCACCTTTTACTCCACTCCTCATCGTAGTTATTCACGCCTAGATCACTTTTTTATTTCAGCTCCTCTGCTCCCCCTTCTGGTTTCCTCTGATATCAACCCTATCACATGGTCTGATCATGCCTCCTTGACCTTAAATCTCCTTTTCCCTACTGTTAGGCCTAAGGTGGGTCATTGGCGCCTTAATGAAACCTTTTTAACCATGGAACATCTCCGTGCTGAGCTTTCACAGGGACTTGACATGTATTTCTGCCACAATGTAGGCTCTGTACCATCCAACTCAACCGTATGGGAAGCCCACAAGGCGGTATTTCGAGGTCTGTGTATCTCCATGGGCTCTCGCCTGAAGAAATCCTCAGAGTGCCAGGACTACCTTAGTCCGCCAGTTAACTTTGGCTGAACGTAGACTTCTCGCAAAACTGTCTATTTCTGGGCTGCGTAAAGTGACCTCTCTCCGTGACCGAATCAAGGCTCTTAATGCCTGTAAGTCCACTAAATCTCTTCTCTGGGTCAAGCAGAAGTTCTATGAATTTTCCAACAAACCTCACCGCATGCTCGTTATTAGACTCAAAGCCCAAACTCCCTCTACACTGCCGGACCATCTCATCCAACCGAATGGGGACCCTACTTATGACCCCCATGTAATGGTCTCCCTTTTTGGCTCCTATTACGAGTCCCTTTACAACTGTTTGACCCCAGATCTCCATCCTCCCCTCACAGAGACTTCTTTCGATAGGTTTTTTAATCCTCTACTATTGCCGAAGCTATCGCCCTCTGACATCTTGGCCCTTAATGCTGACATTTCCTCTGAGGAACTATTTGATACAATCAAACATCTCCCCTCACGCAAATCGCCGGGACCAGATGGACTTCCCTACTCTTACTACAAGACTTTCATTGGTATCCTGGCTCCACATCTTCTCTCTCTCTATAAGGATTTTTTCAAGGGTATTACTCCCCAGGTTGACTTTTCCCGTGCATACATTTCCGTAATTCCCAAACCGGACAAAGATCACTCTATTTTAGATAATTACCATCCTATTGCCCTACTTAATTCCGATTACAAGATTTTTTCTAAAATCCTAGCCAAGCTCATACACAGAGACCAAGTAGGCTTTGTTCCTGCCAGACATGCAGCGGACAATACTAGGAGATCCATCAACCTGGTTGACTTGGTTAATCGGTCTGCTACGCCCACCATTTTATTGAGCTTAGATGCCCAAAAAGCTTTCGACCGCCTCAGCTGGCCTTATATGTTTATGGTCTTGGAGAAGTTTGGCTTCCGTGGCCCCTTCGTGGCAGCTTTAGAAGCTCTTTATTCTTATCCTTCCTCACAGGTCAGATTGGCCTCCTCTCTCTCCCCTCCTTTCCAGATGTCGAATGGTACGCGACAGGGATGCCCACTCTCCCCTCTATTGTTTATCCTCTGCTTGGAACCTTTGGCTATTGCAATTCGGTCTCACCCCGACATACAAGGGATATTATCCCATGGCCATGAATACAAACTATCTCTATTTGCGGATGATATCCTCCTTACACTCTCGAATCCCCAAATCTCTCTTCCAGTACTGCAAAACATTTGATGTCAGTTTGGGACTCTCTCGGGTTACAAGGTTAATACTTCCAAAACTGAAGCACTTCCACTCCATATCCCACCAGCTGTTCTCACGTCTCTCCAGGAATCCTTCCCTTATCGATGGTGCACTCATTCTCTAAAATACTTGGGTACTAGTCTCCTCCTACGATTCTATATATGACGCCAATTTCCCCCCCTTATTTACAGCTATTTCTCGCTCCTTGAAATTTTGGGATACCCTTCCCATATCCTTCCTGGGACGCATCAATGTCATAAAAATGACTGTACTGCCCAAACTTCTGTACTTATTTGTGACCCTCCCCATTCCTGTTCCTATGTCCAGACTACACTCCCCCCAGAAATCCCTTCTACATTTCATCTGGCATAATAAGCGACATAGAATTGCACGTAGTGTACTACTCTCTCTGCGCTCTAGGGGAGGCCTAGGGGCACCGGATATCGTGACCTATTACTATGCTACTCATCTCCGCTTCCTCGCATCGTGGTCTTATAACCCTCCCAACCTGTGGACTGAGATCCTCTGGTCGACCTCGGCGGTGGACCTTGTCCCTATCTGTCATTTTTTCCTTGGCCCCATGCAATTCTCCATGAGTATCTGGCAGAAATGTAAGACTAGGTTTGCATTGACATCGGATTGCTCCGCACTGACTAATGTCCTCTTCAACCCCAGCCTTCCAGACAGTTTGGCCGTGTCCCGGGTGCTCCCTTGGGTCACAGCTAACCTCTTCCAACTACGTCATTTAGTACACCCCGTGACTCGGAGGCTGAAACCATTTGCTTACCTGCAGAAAAAGGATCTACCTTCCCAACACTTGTATATCTATCTCCAGATGCGCCACTTTTTCTCTACCATGTCCCCCACATTGACTCTTGGGAAACCCACTCCCTTTGAGCGTCTGTGCATACAGGGTCCACATCAAAGGGGCTCGATTTCTAATACATATAAACTTCTTATGGATGCCTCCCCCCTCTCTGACACTCACCACTACATGCGCAAGTGGTCCCAGTTTTTACAATGTGACATCGATCTGATGCAGTGGAGGAAAATTTGGGAAAACTCATGTAAATCTTCTGTCTGTGTGGTTTATAAGGAAAATACATACAAAATGATGATGCTGTGGTACAAAACTCCTGATGTAATCCATGCCTTTAATCCGAATGCTTCTTCCGCTTGCTGGCGTTGCGGGAAAGACCTTGGCTCTCTCTTCCACATTTTTTGGACGTGTGGATCCATCGTTCCCTTTTGGGAAGAGGTTTTGTCCTTTTTACAATTGCTATTGCATACCTCCCTTCCCTTTGAACCTCTGTACTTTTTATTGAGTCTGCCATTCCCAGGTCTTCCCAAAATGGCCAGGAAACTCACCACACATATCCTGACAGCGTCTAGAAGAAGCATTCCTATGTGTTGGCTATCCTCTATTCCTCCTTCGATGCCAACTCTGTTTAAAATTATTGCTGATGTGAGACAGATGGAGTACCTGACTGCTCTACACGCCTGTTCGATTGCTGTGTTCGAGGCAGTGTGGCACCCATGGGATAATTTCACTTCCTCCCACCTTTCTCCAAATGTACGGTTTTGATGGCCTCCTCACTGTTGCTATGTGACACTATGTCTGCATGTATATATATACACAGTGGGGCAAAAAAGTATTTAGTCACCACCAATTGTGCAAGTTCTCCCACTTACAAAGATGAGAGAGGCCTGTAATTGGCATCATAGGGAGACCTCAACTATGAGAGACAAAATGAGAAAACAAATCCAGACAATCACATTGGCTGATATAGAAAGAATTTATTTGCAAATTATGGTGGAAAATAAGTATTTGGTGAATATGAAAAGTTCATGTCAATACTTTGTTATATATCCTTTGTTGGCAATGACAGAGGTCAGACGTTTCCTGTAAGTCTTCACAAGGTTGGCACACGCTGTTGCTGGTATGTTGGCCCATCCTCCATGCAGATCTCCTCTAGAGCAGTGATGTTTTGGGGCTGTCGCTGGGCAACACAGACTTTCAACTCCCTCCAAAGGTTTTCTATGGGGTTGAGATCTGGAGACTGGCTAGGCCACTCCAGGACCTTGAAATGCTTCTTACAAAGCCACTTCTTCGTATGTTTGGGATCATAGTCATGTTGGAAGACCCAGCCACGTTTCATATTCAATGCCCTTGCTGATGGAAGGAGGTTTGCACTCAAAATCTCACGATACATGGCCCCATTCATTCTGTCCTGTACATGGATTAGTCGTCCTGGTCCCTTTGCGGAGAAACAGCTCCAAAGCATGATGTTGCCACCCCCATGCTTCACAGTAGGTATGGTGTTCTTTGGACGCAACTCAGCATTCTCTCTCCTCCAAACATGACGAGTTGTGTTTCTACCAAACAGTTCTATTTTGGTTTCATCTGACCATATGACATTCTCCCAATCCTCTTCTGGATCATCCAAATGCTCTCTAGCAAACTTCAGACGGGCCCCGGACATGTACTGGCTTAAGCAGGGGGACACGTCTGGCACTGCAGGATCTGAGTCCCTGGCGGCGTAGTGTGTTACTGATGGTAGCCTTTGTTACATTGGTCCCAGCTCTCTGCAGGTCATTCACTAGGTCCTCCCTTGTGGTCCTGGGATTTTTGCTCACCGTTCTTGTGATCATTTTGACCCCACGGGGTGAGATCTTGCATGGAGCCCCAGATCCAGGGAGATTATCAGTGGTCTTGTATGTCTTCCATTTTCTAATTATTGCTCCCACAGTTGATTTGTTCACACCAAGCTGCTTGCCTATTGCAGATTCAGTCTTCCCAGCCTGGGGCAGGTCTACAATTTTGTTTCTGGTGTCCTTCGACAGCTCTTTGGTCTTCACCATAGTGGAGTTTGGAGTGTGACTGTTTGAGGTTGTGGACAGGTGTCTTTTATACTGATAACAAGTTCAAACAGGTGCCATTGATACAGGTAATGAGTGCAGGACAGAGGAGCCTCTTAAAGAAGAAGGTACAGGTCTGTGAGAGCCAGAAATCTTGCTTGTTTGTAGGCGACCAAATACTTATTTTCCACCATAATTTGCAAATACATTCTTTCCAGATCAGCCAATGAGATTGTCTGGATTTGTTTTCTCACTTTGTCTCTCATAGTTGAGGTCTCCCTATGATGCCAATTACAGGCCTCTCTCATCTTTGTAAGTGGGAGAACTTGCACAATTTGTGGTGACTAAATACTTTTTTGCCCCACTATATATATATATGTGAAAACTAATAAAAATTGTTAATACAAAAATAAAAAATAAAGGTGAGTATAACCGTATATTATAAGTGGGCGCTGATATGAGCGCAAAAGTAGTGCAGTGGAAATACGTCTATGAATGACGTAACAGTAATAACGTGACAGTCCTAGTGAGTCCAATCACAAAATAATGATGTCCATCATGCAAGGTGATCCGTGCTTCATGACCATCAATACTGGTGCCAAGATCTGGTGAGGTGATGCACTTACCAGAAGTACATATAATATGCGCATTATATGTATATTCTTATGATGGGGTCATCGGATCTGGTCTGAGGCTACGGGGTCATCAGGCTCAGCAGTGGACACTCAAGATGATAACTCACACTCGGGGGTCTCACTCCGCTCACAGACTCATCAGGCAGCTCTAAGCATTGACTCCACACTCCTAAATGGCTCCACCTTGTGAGGCTCGCAATAATCAAGCCAAGATGTCATTTGCACCATTTTGCGCTCATATCAGCGGCCACTTACAGCTGCAAGAAAAAGTATGTGAACCCCTTGGGATTACGTGGAGTTTTGCATGAATTGGGCATAAAATGTCTGAATGTCATCTAAGTCACAACAATAGAAGAACACAGTCTGCTGAACATAATACTACACAAACATTAGATGTTGCCATGGTTTAATTGCACATAACATGTAAACATTCACAGTGCAGGGAGGGAAAAGTATGTGAACCTTTGGACTTAATAACTGGTTGACCCTCCTTTGGCAGCAATAACCTCAACCAAACGTTTCCTGTAGTTGCAGATCAGACCTGCACAACGATCTGGAGTCATTTTGGACCACTCCTCTTCACAAAACTGTTTCAGTGTAGCAATATTCTTGGGATGTCTGGTGTAAATCGCTCTCTTAAGGTCATGCCACAGCATTTCAATCGGGTTGAGGTCAGGACTCTGACTGGGCCACTCCAGAAGGCATATTCTGTGCTGTTGCAGCCATTGTTTTGTTGAATGACTTGTATGCTTTGGGTCATTGTCCTGTTGCATCACCCATCCTCTGCGGAGCTTCAGTTGGCGGACAGATGGTCGTACGTTTTCCTGCAAAATGTCTTGATAAACTCTGGAATTCATTTTCCCATCAATGACAACAATCCCTCCAGGCCCTGAGGCAGCCCCAAACCATGATGCTCCCTCCGCCATGTTTCACAGTGGGGATGAGGTTTTGATGTTGGTGTGCTGTGCCTTTTTTTCTCCACACATAGTGTTGTGTGTTCTTCCCAAACAACTCAATCTTGGTGTCATCTGTCCACAGTATATTCTGCCAGTAGTGCTGTGGAACATCCAGGTGCTCTTTTGCAAACTTCAAACACGCTGCAATCTTCTTTTTGGACAGCAATGGCTTCCTCCGTGGTGTCCTCCCATGTACTCCATTCTTGTTCAATGTTTTCCTTATTGTAGATGTGTCAACAAAAATGTTAGCATGTGCCAGAGATTTCTGTAGGTCTTTAGCTGACACTCTGGGATTCTTCTTTACCTCATGCAGCATTCTGCGCTGTGCTCTTGCAGTCATTTTTACAGGATGACCACGCCTAGGGAGAGTAGCAACAGTGCTAAACTTTCTCCATTTGTAGACAGTCTGTCTTACCGTGGACACATGAACATCAAGGCTTTTGGAGATACTTTTGTAACCCTTTCCAGCTTCATGCAGGTCAACAATTCTTGATGGTAGGTCTTCTGAGAGCTCTTTTCTGCGAGGCATGGTTCACATCAGACAGTGCTTCTTGAAACCAGTAAACCCAAAACAGGTGTGTGTGTTTTTTAAGGGCAGGACAGCTGTCAGCAACACATCCAATATCATCACACTGATTGGAGTCAAGGTTGGCTCACTCCTGGCTCCAATTAGCTCTGGGAGAAGTCATTAAGCTAGGGCCTCACATACTTTTTCCTCCCTGCACTGTGAATGTTTACATATTATTAGCAATTAAACCATGGCAACATCTAATGTTTGTGTAGTATTATGTTCAGCAGACTGTGTTCTTCTATTGTTGTGACTTAGATGATGTTCAGAGCACATTTTATGCCCAATTCATGCAAAACTCCACGTAATCCCAAGGGGTTCACATACTTTTTCTTGCAACTGTATGGTTATACTTACCTTTATAAGATATATGTTTTTTAGAGCTGCATATTTTTTTCTATAAATTATACAGTGTAAGGGTCAGGACTTATAATATTGGTATTCAGTAATCAGTGGAAGATTAAATGTTTACTGTAGACAAGTTGCAGAGATCCCACACCGCTGCCTCCCATCTCCTGAGACTGCACTCAGTGACTTGGGTCTGAGACACTACAGACATATCCCTCCACCCGGCACAGCCAGCAGATAACAGAGAAGGTCCCCTGGAGGAGTCAGGCACAAGGCAGGAGACCCCAGTCACATGTCCTGGGTGCCTACATTATGTAATGCTTATTGTAAAAATCAACATTTTGCTGCCAGCTGAACCCCAGAACCTCCATAAATCCAGTCTAGATACATAAATTGTGTCTGCAGCACAGAGAAGGAAGATCACACTGTTCAACAGGTAAAAAGTTTTGGGCATAAAATTAGCTAATCTTACATAATTTTGGGGTGCTGAAAACGAAAATGACCCTAAAAAATGTTGATTGGCTCTAGTTTCCATGATATATTCACCCATCTAATGACATAAGCCATTCAAAATGATGATGCAACTTCAGCTGCATATTGCGCAATTGATACTGGTGACCAATAGAAAATTGCATGTATACTGAGATGATGCAATATTAGCCTTTAATTGCATCACTTCACTGCATAAAAGCTGCAGTATCTGTAGCTGATTGTAGTTGGACAGCGTCTTTACATTTGGTTTTATGCTTATATAGGCTACTCAGTAATGCCTCGAACTTGTGTGAATAAAGCAGATAATTTCTGCTATATCTGCGGTGAAATAACTTTTATCTCACAAAAAAAGAGGATAACAGGAATGATTAAGAAAGCCTACAACTTGTATTTTGGCTGCAAGATAGGAGACCAGGACAAGAGCTGGGCACCACATATATGCTGCAATTCTTGTGGGACGGCACTGGAGCAATGGTTGAATGGAAAAAAGGCATCTATGCCTTTCGCTGTGCCAATGATTTGGAGAGAGCCAACAGATCATGTTAGTAATTGTTACTTTTGTATGGTGCCTCCAATTGTAAAAGGGCTAAATAAGAAGAAAAAGTTATCTGTGCACTATCCAAATATTCCATCGGCAATACGTCCAGTTCCTCATGGAGAGGGGCTACCAATTCCTAAAGCACCAGAATCCTTCGTGGTTGAGTCAAGTGAGGAAGAACCTGAAGCGTGTAGTCACGTGCAGTTGTAAGAGATAGCCCTTTCCTCGAATACAAGAGAAAAGACAAGAGAAGCAAAACCGACACAAACTGAAGACAAAACTAGTGAGAATCCTAAGTATTAAAATGATTCAACTTAGCTTATGGCTATAATTTTTCTTGGTAATCCTATGCAATATATTATGCCATTTAGGCTTTGTTATGTAGTCAATATCACTTGCTTTATATTTGTGGAAAGACATCTATCTATATAATTATTGTGCATTATGTAGTCATTACGCCTATAGTAGAAAACTTTCCGTTTACAGAACAACTAGAGCCAATTGACAAATTTCATTGTTATATTTGAACTCGGAATGTGAAATTCATTAAGAAATGGATCCTTTTGTTTCCAAAACTGGCAAAAAATAAAAATTTGTTGAACAGTGTTATCCGAGAGAAATCCAGGAATACAGGACGGGGAACACAGCTCAGGAAAGTGACCAGGGGATTACAGGCTGATATCACCCAGTCCCCGCCCTACTCTGGACCAATCAGTGAGCAGTATGGGTGGAGGAATGGATTTAGTGTTCATGACCCACCTGTGCTGATCTCTGTAGGAGTGTCCTCCTCTATAAATGTCCCCGTTATTCCATCCTCCTCCATAGACTGCTGATCATCCCTCACATACGCCTCTTCTTCTTCTGCTTTCACCTCAACTTTTATATCTATCAGATCTTCACCCTAAATCAATGGAAGAAAAGAAAATAACATCTGTAAGACATAAGTGTTATTATTGTTACATCACATAAAAACTCCACACATTGTCTCTATGAATCCATGTTCTAGATGCTCCATCCCACCAACCTTTTAACAATGAGGGATGGTGTGACCTTCCTGTGTGGAATCCCAGGAATACAGAGGACGGGGACATCTCTCTGGTGGGTTCCTGGTATTAGGTGGCTCCATCATATCCTTGTGTCCTTCTGAAAACTCCTCCATCACTCCATGCTCCTCATCCTCCTCTTTATACTCTTCTTTAACATCAATATTATCATCCCCGAGGATTCCACTCTGAAAGATATAATAAAACATTCATTGTAACAAACATGCTGTGTATAAATCACAACTACCAATAATTGTCATCATCTACCTGATGATGGTGAGGGATGGTGTGACCTTCCTGTGTGGAATCCCGGGAATCCAGAGGACGGGGACATCTCTCTGGTGGGTTCCCATGACTGGATCCATCTGTAGGAAACACACACACTGACTGAATCCATTGTTTCTATGTGTTTATCAGATGATGGGGGATCTAGGTGGATCCTCCGTACTGCTCTCTCCTTTACAATAAAGTCTCCTCTTACCCGGTGATGTGAGGGGCGGCTGATTGTCCATCATGACGTCCTTGTAGAGATCCTTGTGTCCTTCTAAATACTCCCACTCCTCCATGGAGAAATAGACAGTGACACCCTGACACCTTATAGGAACCTGACACACACAATGATACAGTCACCATCCAGACACATCCCTTGTGTGTTACTGGAGAATGTCCCAGAATTCCCGGCACCGCTCACCTCTCCTGTCAGCAGCTCAGTGATCTCTCTGGTGACTTCTAGAATCTTCTTCTTCTTTCTCTCTTCTATCAGGGAGGGAGGTGGAGGCAATGTGATGTCATATGATCTCCAGACTTCACAGGAGGAAAACTCTACATCTGAACACAAATAGTCACATCAAATGATATTCCCAGAATCCTCCTCACCTCTCCATTTAGGTCTCCATTTTATTAAAGCCCCACTTCAGGCTGAGGTATAATTCCCCCCACAGGACCCCCACACTACGCAGGGTATAGGCTTGTTGCAGCATTCTGATGTCATTACATACAACGCAGGACCAACAGTCCCACTTTACATGTGAGGATACCAAGGGACCCCACATCCTAAGAGCATCAGAAAAATGTCAGATGGAGGGACATTGGGAGGAGGAGCTGTGAGGTCAGTGTGATGTCATAGGATTCTCTGATTCTGAATGGAGGGACATTGGGAGGAGGAGCTGTGAGGTCAGTGTGATGTCATAGGATTTTCTGACTCTGGATGGAGGGACATTGGGAGGAGGAGCTGTGAGGTCAGTGTGATGTCATAGGATTCTCTGACTCTGGATAGAGGGACATTGGGAGGAGGAGCTGTGAGGTCAGTGTGATGTCATAGGATTCTCTGATTCTGGATGGAGGGACATTGGGAGGAGGAGCTGTGAGGTCAGTGTGATGTCATAGGAGATATAGACTCTGGATGGAGGGACATTTGGATGGGGAGATTTGAGGGGTCCTCTATATGAGGCTCCTCTACAAACCAAATCCTTGTTCCTGGGTGCGTCCTACCTCTCCTAAACTGAAGAGTGAACTTTGACCTTTACCATCGAGAAACTTGTCCGGAATCTGTGGAAGTAAGCTGTCATGTGATCAGGTGACGTGCGGAGGAACGGAGTGTAAATAGCAGACAATAGTCTCCATCATGAAGGAGATGAGGGGGAGGGGAGGAAGTCACTGAAGGTGACCATAGATCCATGGAAATTCAGCTGGTTCAGCAGGGATCGCTCACATTTCCATCCATGTGTGGCCACTGCCGGATAAAAGCCACTCCCCCAGCGGCTGCAGCCAATAGCTTCAGTGCTGATCTGTGTATTCTGAGAGCGGAGGAGTCCCCCCATTGTCAGAATACAAGAGTGCAGCGGGGAGGATTCCCCCATCCACCTCCAATGTGTGGATGGGGGAATCACTTCAGGTTTTATGGTCATCCCGCTGGCTGAACGATAAAACTGAACCATGTAGGCCAGCTTTGGGAGCAAATATATTATCATCAACTCCTCCCCCTGAAGGGGTTCATCTACATATTACCTCCTCTGCTGCCAGATCCATGAATGTGGACTCTCTACTTCCTTATTCATGGAACTTCCTGTCTGGGTAGAAGTCAGAGGACAGACATGACGGGGGGTTACTGGGTGTAAATAGAAAATAACATCGTATTACCTCCTCTGCTGCTACTTCCACCAAGGTCTCCTCTATACGTCCTGCCTGTACCTAACATCACTTCCTGTCTGTACCTGACATCACTTCCTGTCTGTCTTCCATAGAGACTTCCTGTGTGGGTAGAAGTGAGATCCCCACTTTGTAGAGCTCAGAGGAACTGCAGCCCCGAGAAGTGTCTGGTAGTGTGACCCCGGCCTTGTGCTGGGTGTGTATGGACTGTAGATCCTTATAGAGGGGTCACCTCCACTCCCACCAAGGGGGACAGAAATATATGACTTTGATTTTGCAGTAAATGTGATTGCATTAGTCCCGTTGATTTTCGTATTTCCATGTAATAAAAGGTGTCACATGATGTCGGGTTCCCCTTTCTCTCCTCCCTGAGTGTGTATTTAGAGGCGGAGCTCCTGCTGGAATGGCGGTCGGAGGCGGAGTCTAGGAGGGAGACTGACAGAACCCGCAGCAGACTTGCAGGAGTGAGCGAGGAGGATCCGGTTCCTTTACCATCGGAGATGAGGAGAGTGTGAAGGATGTTTCTGACTCTGGGAGCTGAAAAGCTGGGAGTCCTATTGGTGTGGTGAGGGGGAAGCACTACTAGGGGGCGCCCTCACCATCCCGTGTACAAGAGGTGGAAGAAGGCGGGGCTACACTACAGCCCACACAGTTTGGAGGGCGGAGCACTTTATCAACTTTTCAATGATTGGTGGATTTTTGGAGTAAAATAAGTGGATTGAAGTAGATGCAAAGTGGAAGCGGTGGACTTGCAGAGAACACTATACTGAGCACACAATATTGTCTGTCTCCATGGATTTGCACAGGATTTGAGATGATTTCCTATAGCAGCAAATCTGATGAGATGAATGAATGTAGCGCCCCCTCCTGGTCAGGTCTAGGATGTGTAGTCAGGTAAAGCATAGCTGTGTTTCTCTGCTCACCAGAGAGGCTGTCAGGTAAATTCAGTCGGTATTCTGAGTTACAGAGAGCTGTGATTGATTAGTCAGGTCTGCTCATGCTGCTCTGGTTCTGTTGGAGTTTGTCTGAGTTCTTCCCGCCTTCAGGAAGCTATGAGAGTCTTCCAGAACATGGGAATTGGCTAGACAAATGACCAGCATGAATATGGATACAGTCCTGGCCAATTGCAGGGGAGGGTGGCCCCATTGCATGCTGGGAGTGGTATTTATACTCTGAGAGCACATGGGTTCAGTGTCTTTCCTCGGAGAGGATTGCACCCGCCAGGCTGGAGGCAGGCTGCCTCGCCTGGCACTTGCTGTTATGTGGCCTCGGGTGGGTGACCTGAGGGCCTGAAGTTAGAGAGAGTGACCCTGATTCTACAGTAAGCTGACTGAGGGGAGCTGTCTGCCAAAGCTCTGTCTGGTATCACTGGAGAGAGTGGCTTGGAAGATTGGAAGGAGGCAACCATTCTGTCCTTGGACCTGTGAGTGCAAACTCTGAGAGATCTGGGGGGCTCTGTGTGCTTGTTACCCCTCTGGTGCTTGATAGTCAGCCTGGGTCTGAGAAAGGGAGCCCTGCCTAGTGTTCTGCAGAGCTTGTCCAAGTATTGCTACTGCTAATGGGACTTCGCTCTCCTACAACTACTTGCTGCTATTTGTTACTGAGAAGTCTGCTATCTACTGTCAGCCGAGACTTCACAAGTGTTCTACTAAGAGATCAGCTAGATGTCCTCAGTGTGAAGAGTTCTGATTCTGGAGGATCCGACTACATTCCCCATCCCTATCCCCAGTTCTACAATAAACTCCAAACACAAAACATCCCCTAGACTGGTCATTGGAGACAACGAGCAGAAGTGTGTGTGTTTGCCTTGCTGTGGGGCAAAGCAAAGGGAAACCAGGGGCAACATTCAGCTCCTTCTGAGGTAGTGCTACATGAAGTCAGTGTAAAGTGGAAGCAGTAGATCTGCAGGGAACTGAATCTTGAGCACAAAGCACTTTGTTGTATATGAATTTGCACATGGTTCAGTATTCTTAATTTACTAGCAAACAACACAAGATCAATGAAGTAGGTGTAAAGTGGAAGCAGTAGATCCGCAGAAAATAATATTTTGAGTAGTGATGGGCTGACGGTTCGAGTCAAACATAAGTTCGACTCAAATATTAGCCATTTGCGTGTTCATCATTATACAGAAAGTTTGCCCGTGTGCTCAATGTAAAACATGCTTTGTGATTGGCCAAAGCATTGCACCTGACCACAGGTCAGGTGCAATGCTTTGGCCAATAACAGCTGAGTTCTCAGGAAGAGCCATGATTGGCCAAAGTGCTGGCCGTATTATTGAACCACAACATGCAGAAGAGGTGGTGGAGTGGATAAGTCAGTCATCCTCATCCTCTGTCATCCAGGCTCATACTATTTTGCCTTCCACCACAGCTGCCAAAGTGTCCTGTTCCTCCGGCTCCTTGTCCACCACAGCTGCTCCTTCTGTAGCCCCACCATCATGCATGGAGGAGTCACCAGAATGATTGGATCATAGTGTCAGTCCCATGCTGCTGGAGGATGTGCAGCAATCTGAATGCTGTGATGTTGGTTCCCAGGATGAGGAAAGGAGTGACGTGAGCCTAGAGAGAGGGGGCGCCAGTGAGGGAAAAGAAATTGTCAGTCCTGTTCCCCCACCCGCAGCACACTGCCAAGTTGGCTCCATTGATGAGGAGGATGGGGATGATGAGGTCACTGACCATAGTTGGGTGCCTGAGAGAACAGAGGAGGACAGTGAGGAGGAGGCAGAACTCCAACAAGGCAGGAGGTCCTCCAGGGACAGGCATAAGGGCAGCCAACCGATGGCATCACACGACAGAGCTCCACAGGTGGGGGGCGCTGCTGACTCCATGCAGACTTCCACAAGTTCTCTGGTGGGGGCTTTCTTCAACACATGTGCAGCATTGCTGTTTGCAGTCTTTGACTGAAGCAGACCAAGCGTGGCCAAAACACCAGCCACTTGGGCACCACATGATTGACAAGACGTATGATGAGCTGCCATGCAGCCCGCTGGTAACAGCACCTGAAAGACCCAGAAAAAGTGCAGACTTCTCCTTGCTCCTCATCTGGGATCTCTACTGTAAAACGTCAGGTCTTCTCAACAGCCTCCACTGAGAGGAGTGATGGTACAGCAGTGGGTGGCCCATCTGACAGCAGGACACCACCTGTTGATTTCAGCAGGAACATTTCACTACCCCATTTGCTGAACTATGAGAGAAAAGACTGTCCCAGCCACCCACATTCTATCCTGGCCAAATTGCTGCCTTACAACTGCTGCCTTTCCATCTGGTGGACTCTTCCCCCTTCCGGGAATTTGCAGAATGTGCTGTATCACAGTGACAGGTTCCGAAAAGACAATTTGTTTCATGCAAGGCCATTCCAGCTCTGTACCATCATGTGGAAGGTCATGGTTTGGCATTGTTGGACAAGGCGGTCAGCAGCAAGGTCCACATTACTGACACGTGGTCCAGCAGGCACAGTCAGGGATGTTACATATCCGTCACGGCACACTGGGTAACTCTGCTAGCAGCTGGGAAGGATGCAGGACAGGGTTCAGTTCTGGAGCTTGTTCCACCACCATGCCTCCAAAAACCTGGTGGTGATTCTGCCACATATGTCTGTTCCACCCCCTCCCCTTCCTCTTCCTCTATGGCCTCTTCTGCTGAATTGTCCTCTGAACCAGCAGTGCTCCATAAGCGTTCATGGGGCTATGCAAGCAGTCAGGCTAAAAGATGCCACGTGGTGCTTCAGCTGGTCTGTCTAAGGGACAGGAGCCACACCAGGACACAGATTCTGTCAGCTCTGAAGGGGCTCTCCACCCTCCAACAGGGACACTTGACACATGTTCCATGCTTGGCACACAAGCTGAATTTGGTGGTGCAGTGCTTCTTGAACAGGTACCCAGGCTTTCAAGATCTTCTGAGGCAGGCCAGAAAAGTCTGGCCATTTCTGGTGGTCACACATGGCCAGTGTTCAGCTGGCTGAAATTCAAGCCGTTCACCAACCGACTCATTTGTGACATGTCCACTCGGTGGAACTCCACTTTGGTAACACGGCAGTGGCTGCACACACAGCAGAGGACCATCAATGAGTACCTGTGTGAGAATGGCACAAGGACAGGCTCAGGGGAGCTTGGCTTCTTTTCACCTCGCCAGTGGCTGCTGATAATGGATGCATGCACTGTCCTGTCACCATCTGAGGAGGCCACAAGGATGATGAGCTGTGACACTGCATGCATCAGTGACACTATCCCTGTAGTCATCCTGCTGGAGCACACGCTGCATGGAATCATGGACAGGGCACTGGAGGCAGAACAGCGGGAGGAAGAGGAGGATTTCCTGTCCTCTCAAGGCCCTCTTTATGCAGAAACCATTCCTGTGGGGCCACAGAACACACAGAAGGAGGAAGTGGAGGAGGAGGAGGATTGCAGCAACATGGAAGTAGGGGATCACATAGAGCAGTCTTCAAGGGACACTTTTCAGTCCCCAGAAACCCAGCCAGGAGTAGTACATGGCTGGGAGGAGGTAGTTCCTGACAATGTCATCCTCAGTGACCCAGAGGACTCAGAATCTCCTGCCTCCTCAAACTTACACTGCATGAGCTCCCTGATTCTGTAAAGCCTGTGTAAGGATCTGAGGATTTGTGTTATCAAGAAGAGGGATCAATACTGGTTGGCAACCCTTCTTGATCCACGTTACAATGGTAAAGGTGCAGAGCTCATCCAGTCTTCCCAGAGGGAGCAGAGGATGAAACATCCTGAGGATGCCTTGAAATTGTGTAACACCTTTCCAGACACTGGGAGGTCACCATTTCCTGGACAACGTGTTTCTGAGGCTTCATTCTGTCAAATGAAGAGCGGTGGAGAAGGTGGCCAGCTGACCGATGCCTTTAAACAGTTCTTTAGTCCTCAGCACCCAGGACTGTTAGGTTTAAGCACCCATCGGCAGGGTCTGCATCATATGGTGCAGGATTATCTAGGGGCAAGGACAAACTTGGAGACCTTTCCAACTGAGCATCCACTGGGTTACTGGGTCTTGAGGATGGATCACTGGCCAGAACTTGCTCAATATGCCATCGAGGTACTGGCCTGTCCTGCATCCAGCGTGCTTTCCGAATGGACATTCAGTGCTGATGGAGGTTTTGTGATGGATAAAAGAGTGCGTCTGTCCACAGACATTTTTTATGTTTCAATATTTTTTATTGAGTTTTTCAAAGATAAACAGGGAAAAGAGATCAGGTTCAATCATACAACATTACAGTAGACAAAATATGGTTGATAATTTTGTTGTAGATCCGCCCTCTGGACAGATGAGGTGTTGGTCTTGTTTAGCAATATCATCAGAGGTATTCATGTGCATTTGAAGAACCTTGGTGAGGAGTTTGGGGAGTTGGGGGGGTGTTAGTGGAGAGGTGGGGGAGGATAGGATTGGGGAGGGAGGAATATAACTGGGGAATTGAGGAGATACCAGTCTTGGTGTGCGGTGTGAATTCATCTCTTGAGATGTCATCAGGGTTGTACATAACATTTTGGGTGATTTAGCCATCGGGTCCACTGGGTATTGAATTTGTGATAGGAGGAAGTGTTAATTGCGGATAATTTTTCCATTTGACATTGAGTGTTAAGGTCTTTAATTAATGAAGTGATTGAAGGGGTATTATTTGTGTTCCATAATCTAGTAATATTAATTTTGGCGGCAAAGAGTATGTGGGCAATAATTGTTCGGGAATGAGGAGGGAGTTTCTCTATTCCGATGTGTAGGAGTGCTAATGAGGGGTTCGGGACTAACGGAATTTTGTTTATTTCAGAGATTAATAGGAATGTAGTATTCCAGAAGGAGCGAAGCCATCTGCATGACCACAAAATGTGGATTGTTGAGCCTGGCTCACCACATTGTCTCCAGCATGTAGGAGAATGTTTCGGGTAGTATATGGAAAGTTTCACCAGGGTCAGGTACCATTGGTGGAGTATTTTTAAGTATGACTCCCAGTGGGAGCTACATCGGGTAGCTTTAGAAGTGATGCTGAAGGTATTTTCCCAGCATTTTAAAGTTATTTGGGTTTATAGGATTTTTTCCCAACTGGTTATGGAGGTTGTTTGTAGAGTAAATTGTGAGTTTATGAGGTGTGTATAGAAAGTGGATATACCTTTACCCAGGTATTGGGGTTTGGTGAAGAAGATGTAGGCTGTGTTTGGTATTATAGTATTGTGGGGTAAATTAGTTGTTAGTAGACAATGAGCGATTCTGAGGTATGTAACATTTGTAGCAGTAGGAATCAGGGGCGGACTGAAAACTCATGGGGCCCCCGGGCAATTGGGGATCATGGGGCCCCTGTGTCCTTGCCCACACTCAGAACACACCCAAAAAAGCCTATAAAAGGTACCAGGGGCATTTTATGGGGCCCCCTACTGACCCCGGGCCCTCGGGCAGTGCCCTAGTGCTCGAATGGTCAGTCCGCCCCTGGTAGGAATATTATATTTGGATTGGAGAGTTTGGAAGGGGAATAAGGATTGTTTGGTGTAGAGGTCCCTTATGTTGGTTATTCCATGTTTTGTCCATTGAGAAAGGTCCAGTGAGGGGATGAAGAGGTATAGTATGTTGGTTGGAGTAGATACATGTTTAATGTCTTTGAATTTAGTGGATAGAAGGTCCCGCCAAGCTTGTAGGGAGGCTATAATGCAGGGATGATTTAGTTGGGGTGGTATGTGTTTGGACGGTAGGGTCAAGAGTATATTTTGGGGTTTAAGTGGTTGAAAAGGGAGGGCTTCCATTATGGACTAGATTTTTTCCTTTGAAGGATTCCACCAGAAATATAATTGGTCTAAGAGGGTAGCTGTGTAATAAGATTTGAGGTGTTGGAGTCCTGCTCCTCCTTTAGTTGTAGGTCTGATTAGAAGATTGGTGGTACATCCTGGTTTTTTCGAGTTCCATATGAATTTTGTGAGAGAAGAATGAATTAGGGACTGGTAAGGGGAGTGTGCGGAATATATAAAAGATTTTGGGTAAAATATACATTTTTAGTGTCACCACGCAGCCTAGTTTGGAGAGTTCTGAGGTGCGTAAAGTGTTTAGTTCTCGGGGTATAGTTTCAAGCAATATTTTGTGGTTTGCTGTGTATAGATGGTCTGTCGCTGGTGTGAGTCTGATTCCTAGGTAAGGAATGCTCTTTGTTTCCCATGAAAATGGGAATTGTTTGGCTGGTTGAGTTTGGAGTTGGGTCCACAGACATTTTTGAGAAAAAAACAATATTTTGGACTTTTTGTTATAAAATATGTCCAGTAAAAAAATTTAAAATCAAATTTCGTCATTAATTTCGGCCAAAATGTATTCTGCTCCGTGTCTTTGCTAAAGAAAAATCCCAATACGTGTAAATTAATTGGTTTATGTGAAAGTTATAGCGTTTACAAATGGTGGTATATATACTGGAATTTTTTTTTCTACTAAAAAATGGTGGCAATCAGCGACTTATAGCGGCGATCAGTGACTTATAGCAGCGATCAGCGACATATGGCGGCGATCAGCGACTTATGCAAGAATAACTGAAGGGTTACAGTGTCAGTCCTGCTGCAGCAGGTTCTATACATTGTACAGATCTGCAACTTTTGCAGGTAGTTTAAGGGGATCCCCAGGCATGATATTGAAAGGAATATTTTTTTTTTTACATTAAGCAATGAGAAATGACTGCCCCTGTTTTTCCCTGATTCATGTCCCTCAGGGCAGTCCCCGAGTCCTCATACCACTTTTATGGCCAATAACGTACATATAAACCTTCAAATTGGGCACTTTTGAATTTGCATGTTCGAGTCCCATAGACTTAAAGTAGGTTCGATGTTCACGAACTTGGTCTGTTTGAATGTTTTACCGTGAACCGAACCGGGAGGTGTTCAGCCCATAACTACCAGCGTGCACCAGAACATGTGATTGCACAATTCCATACACAAGAATGCGCACCAGAATGAGCATGCACATTAGTATTAGCGGGTGCCCAATTTCTGCACATTCTGGGCACTGCCTGTGCACAGACGTTCATCCAGAGGGACCAGCTCATCTACAGGCATGCCCTCCCTGATGGTTTGGTTTAATATTGTTGGGTTAATCCCCTTAAATCCAGTTCCACAGCGTACAAGTACTACCAGCTCCTGGCTTCTTGGAAGATCTCCCGGGACAAGGATAAAGGATTGAGCCCAGCGCTGTAATCAGGACGCTTGCTACGTGTGGCAGTCTTTCCCCTTGTAGATCCCACAGAATGCTGCTGTACTCACACTGTCCTCTTTGCTGTCTGCTGCTTCAGGTCTCAATCCCATTTACTCCTTACTGTTGGATGTGTCTTCCTGAGCCAGCCTGAGCCCGGCCTGGAGGATGCCCCCGCCAGACCTAGGGGTCACCTCCCAGGTACCGACAGTCTCCTCAGAACTCCATCTTCCACCCGACGCCTCTGTCAGCCTGACTCTCCCATATTGATAGTCCAGTCCACCACTCTACCAGGGCCTCAAAAGCTGGGATTGGCCGTACTCTCCATGAATATGTAGGTTAGGCCCCTACCCCATCCTGCCCACCGATTTCTGGAAGGTTCTATGGTCCTCCAGGGTCAGGAGGAGGTGATAGAGCCACAACCTGTGTTGTCATCCAGCTGACCTGCAATAACCCGACAACTACTATGAGTCGGGAAACATTCCTTGACAAGTCCTTTATTGAAACACCAAAAAACCCATCCCCCGAAGTAGATCTAACATCAGTCACGATGCCCACCACCACTACCATAGTCCTGAGCTCAGATCCACTGTGTAGATGACTAGTGGCAGGTCGATGAGTACCGGTCTCATCAGCTCAGATATTTCTTTCACACAGACTTGCATCCAAAGACAGTGACCAGTCCATGGGCTTAGCTTTGTTATTTTATTAGGGGAATTCAACTTGGATAGAGAAATAGGGATTATGGGATGCCCAATTATTATTATTATTATTATTACATGGAGTTTATATAGCGCCAAAGGGTTTGCTCAGCCATGTACAATAGAGGGGGGGACAATACATGGCCCAGTACAACAAACAACGTACGAGGGGTAAGAGGGCCCTACTCTTTCGAGCTTACAATCTAGGTGGGAGGGGGTAAAGGTACAGTAGGAAGTGGCTGAGGGGAATGAGGGGTGGGAGGAAAGAGGGAGAATGGCTGTTAGGTGAGGGTGGGGTAGGCTTCCCTGAAGAGATGGGTTTTGAGGGAGCGCCTGAATGTGAAGAGGGAAGGCGACAGTCTGATGGATTGGGGCAGTGAGTTCCAGAGGATGGGGGAGGACCTGGAGAAGTCCTGCAGTCGTGCATGGGAGGAGGAGACCAGGGAGCAGGATAGAAGGAGGTCCGGTGAGGAGCGAAGGGTACGGGTAGGGCGGTACTTGGGGATCAGGTTGGTGAGGTAGTCAGGGGCAGTGTTGTGAACGGCTTTGTAGGTCAGGGTTAGGAGTTTAAATTTGATGCGTTGGGCAATCGGGAGCCAGTGGAGGGATAGGCAGAGGGGGGTGGAGCCAGTGGAGGGATAGGCAGAGGTGGAGTGGGTGGTGAGGTGGATGAGTCTGGCCGCTGAGTTCAGGATGGTCTGGAGCGGGGAGAGCCTGCACTGGGGTAGGCCGGTGAGAAGAGAATTACAGTAGTCAAGGCGTGAGATGATGAGGGAGTGTACTAGAAGTTTGGTGGTGTCTGGGGTGAGGAAGGTACGTATCTTGGCAATGTTGCGGAGGTGGAGCCTGCATGTGTTTGTAAGTGATTTGACATGCGGTTGGAAGGAGAGGTTCGAGTCAAGAATGACGCCAAGGACTTTGGCTTGCGGGGCGGGAGTGATAGTGGAGTTGTTGGTGATGATGGATAGGATGGGGGGGGGCGCGGGGGAAAGACGAGGAGCTCGGTTTTGGAGAGGTTGAGCTTGAGGAAATGTAGCGACATCCAGTCTGAGATGTCATTTAGGAGGTGAGTGATGCGGGCGGAGATAGTGGGGGTGAGGAGAGGGGTGGAGAGGTAGATTTGGGTGTCGTCAGCGTAGAGTTGATAGTTGAAGCCGTGGGAGTGTATGAGTTTGCCCAGGGAGGAGGTGTAGATGGAGAAGAGAAGGGGTCCAAGGACAGAGCCTTGGGGGACCCCAACAGAGAGGGGGAGGGAGGGGGAGGTGGCACCATTGTAGGTGACACTGAAGGAGCGTCGGGATAGGTAGGATGAGAACCAGGAGAGAGCGGTATCTCTGATTCCAAGGCAGAGTAGTTTATTAAGGGGGTGGTCAACTGTGTCGAAGGCCGCAGAGAGGTCCAGGAGAAGGAGGACAGAGTAGTCGCCCTGGCTTGAATCAATGGAAGGGGGACACTACTCTCCTATTGGGCAGCACAGTGACTAAGTGGCACTTCTGCCTGGCAGTACTAGGGTCACTGGTTCAAATCCCAACCACGGCACCACCTGCCTGGAATTTGTATGTTCTCCCTGTGCCTGCGTGGTTTTCCTCAGGGTACTCCAGTTTCCTCCTACACGCCAAAGACATGCTGGTAGGTTAATTGGCTCCTTTCTAAATTGTCCCTAGTATGTGTATGTATGAATGTAGGTTTTGGACCTTAGATTGTACGCCCCTTGAGGGTTAGGAACCTTAGATTGTACGCCCCTTGAGGGTTAGGGACTGATGTGAATGTACAATATATATGTAAAGTGCTGCATAAATTGATGGCGCTATATAAGTACCTGAAATAAATTAATAAATAATGTACAAAGCAGATCCTGGACTTTTCTTTTCCTGAAAGCCATCAGTCCCTGCAGATCAGGTCTCGATCTCATTCACTCCTTACTATTGAATGTAACCTTCTGAGCCAGCTCAGCCCCCATCAGACCTAGGGGACCCTACCCAGGCACCGACAGGCTCCTCAGCACTCCCAACCCCTCTGTCACCCTGACTCTTCCATATTTATAGACCAGTCCACCAAATCTGAAAATGGCCAGACCCCCATGAATATGCAGATTAGCCTCCACCCCTTCCGGTTTACTGACTTCTGGAAGGTTCTATGGTCCTCCAGGGTCAGGAGGAGGTGATAGAGTCACAACCTGTCGAGTAATCCAGCTGACCTGCAATAACCCGACCTCAATCACAGACTCAAACAACTACCATGAGTCCTACACAATGATTTTACCTCTGATACACTATTCTAGTAGCACATTAGAGGGCGCTACAAGTAAAGGAGTACGATCTCAGGAATCTGTATGAAACCCGGCCTGACAGGAAACGAAGGGGTCTAATTATAATTCATAGGATGAATGTGACAATCACTTATTCAGCCATTACAAATTCTGGCCATTTTGTTCCTAGAACAGTGATTTCCTATGATAAGCAGCGCCATCTAGTGGCCATAATGAAGTACTTTTCCTGAAATACCTCCATCAGTAAATATAGCACACTATGATATTATGGTCACTAGATGGAGCCAACGATGTGATGAAATAAAATATGACCACCACTCGTTACAGCTGAGCGAATGCCAATCACCTTCATTCAACAATCAGAAGAAAAAAATAAACCTCTAAGTGTTTGTGAAATCTCCCACCACAAAATGTACTCAGCCAATGACAGGTCAGGACTCCATTTTTATTCTTCTCCTGCTATCAATGGCCGACCCGGTCCCACACTTCATCCATGTCTTTGGGGACCTCTGATCTCCTTATGGACTGTTTCTTCCATGATGAAGGTCAACCATGGAGTATATCTGAGGTGTATATCAGGGTGTGCTTCTTCCCCACATGAGAACTGGGATGTCCAGCAACATTCATCTAGAAGACATTTTCCGCACTCAAGGCACTAATACACCTCCAGGGTTGTGTGGGACCCCTGATGTACAGGAAGACAGGACTTCAGTGAGGAAAATTTCCCTCACTCAGGACAGGAAAGTGGCTTCTTCCCCGTGTGAGATCTCTGATGTGTGTAAAGATGGGACTTGTCTGAAAAACATTTCCCACACTCAGGACAGGAATACGGCTTCACTCCTCTGTGGGTTCTCTGATGTGTGTTAAGATTAGATTTATCTGAAAAACATTTCCCACACTCATGACAGGAATACGGCTTCTCCCCCGTGTGAGATCTCTGGTGTGTGTAAAGATTGGACTTTTGGGAAAAACATTTCCCGCACACAGGACAGGAATATGGCTTTTCACCCGTGTGAGATCTCTGATGTGTGTAAAGATTGTATTTATCTGAAAAACATTTCCCGCATTCAGAACAGCAAAGTGGCTTCTCTGCCGTGTGAGATCTTTGATGTATGGAAAGACAGGACTTCTGTGAAAAACATTTCCCGCACTCAAGACAAGAATACGGCTTCTCCCCCGTGTGAGATCTCTGATGTGTTACAAGTTTTGATTTTTCTACAAAACATTTCCCACATTCAAGGCAAGAATATGGCTTCTCCCCCGTGTGAGATCTCTGATGTCTGTAAAGGTAGGAAATATGTGAAAAACATTTCCTGCACTCAGGACAGCAATGCAGCTTCTCCCCCACATGAGATATCTGGTGTGTGTAAAGATAGGACTTCTGTGAAAAACATTTCCCGCACTCAGAACAGGAAAGTGGCTTCTCCCCCGTGTGAGATCTCTGATGTCTGACAAGATTCGACTTTTGCGAAAAACTTTTCCCGCACTCAGGACAGGAATATGGTTTTTCCCCTGTGTGAGACCTTTTATGCCTATTAACAAGGAATTTAGAATGGAAACCCTTCCCACACTCAGCGCAGGAGAAGCTCTTCCCTGTTGGAAGGCCGGCCGGGTCCCGAACAGTCTGAGGTTCCTCAGGATACGAGGAATCTGATGGTCCATCTACACTGGGTGGTGCCGAATGGACATTGGAGGGAGCCGTGTTTTCTCCTGGACTATACTGTGTGATGTCCTCATCGTCTACTTTCCAGTCTGGAGACAAAGTGAGACAATCCTCGGAGGTTTTCCTCATCTCCCGGCCATGGACTAAAATACAAAGAGGATTACTAGACAGGAGCTGATTGGTTCCCCCAAACCAGGACTCCGCCCACATCAGGCAGCTTGGTCTCTGAGAAGCTTACAATTCCACCCTCAAGGGAACTAGGAAATGGCTCCTCTGATCTCCTACCAGGTCATTTCTTTATTCATGGACCTTAGTCAGAGAGTGAGGAAACAACCAGAACTGTCTTTTATAGGAGGGACAGTGATGAGGGGATTATAGGACGAGGGTCCCCACCCCCTCTATCACTCATCGCCATCTTCCCAACACAAGAAGTACTGCACTTCCTTATTTAGTCCATGATTTAGTCATGAAGAACAGCGGGGCTGAGCCCCATCAGAGGTCAGAGAGTGAGGATGGGGGGAGAACAACCAAGATGAAGACTGGACTGATCCTGAAAACCACCATCATTGGGGTATTGACTCCTCCCTCATTATCACTTTCTGTTTAAGGGTCCAAAGTTGGAGGATGTTATCACATTATTATCACCATGTAAAAGTCTGTGCTCCAATCACATCATCCGATATAAAATGTCCAGCTGGGAGGAAATGGGTGTAAAAAGCCTATGTAATGTACAACTTATTATAGGATACAAATCTTAGGAATATACTGTATAGTACCAAAATGATGTATTGTACAACATAAAGTATACAGTGCAGGGTTAGGACTCATAATATTAATATTCCTGTATCAGAAATCCAGGAATACAGGACGGGGAACACAGCTCAGGAAAGTGACCAGGGGATTACAGGCTGATATCACCCAGTCCCCGCCCTACTCTGGACCAATCAGTGAGCAGTATGGGTGGAGGAATGGATTTAGTGTTCATGACCCACCTGTGCTGATCTCTGTAGGAGTGTCCTCCTCTATAAATGTCCCCGTTATTCCATCCTCCTCCATAGACTGCTGATCATCCCTCACATACGCCTCTTCTTCTTCTGCTTTCACCTCAAATTCTATATCGATTGGATCTCCACTCTAAATCAAGGAAATGAGAGAAAATATCATCTGTAAAATATAAGATCACATAAACAATCCACACATTGTCTTCATCAGTCCATGTTCTAGATGCTCCATCCCACCAACCTTGTAATACTGAAGGATGGTGTGACCTTCCTGTGTGGAATCCCGGGAATACAGAGGACGGGGACATCTCTCTGGTGGGTTCCCATGACTGGATCCATCTGTAGGAAACACACACACTGACTGAATCCATTGTTTCTATGTGTTTATCAGATGATGGGGGATCTAGGTGGATCCTCCGTACTGCTCTCTCCTTTACAATAAAGTCTCCTCTTACCCGGTGATGTGAGGGGCGGCTGATTGTCCATCATGACGTCCTTGTAGAGATCCTTGTGTCCTTCTAAATACTCCCACTCCTCCATGGAGAAATAGACAGTGACACCCTGACACCTTATAGGAACCTGACACACACAATGATACAGTCACCATCCAGACACATCCCTTGTCTGTTACTGGAGAATGTCCCAGAATTCCCGGCACCGCTCACCTCTCCTGTCAGCAGCTCCATCATCTTCTTGGTGACTTCTAGAATCTTCTGCATGTTGTGTCTCTCAGGGTTTAGGGAGTCACATGGAGGCACTGTGATGGTCATATGATCACCTGACTTCAGAAGAGGAAATCTCTGTATTGGGGAACCAATAGGAATATTATGTTAGACTCCCAGAATCCTCCTCACCTCTCCGGTCAGGTCTGTGTTGTATTAATAGAGATGAGAGTGATGTCATGTGACCTCCCAGAATCCTCCTCACCTCTCCGGTCAGGTCTGTGTTTTATTAATAGAGATAAGAGTGATGTCATGTGACCTCCCAGAATCCTCCTCACCTCTCCGGTCAGGTCTGTGTTTTATTAATAGAGATAAGAGTGATGTCATGTGACCTCCCAGAATCCTCCTCACCTCTCCGGTCAGCAGGTAGATGATCTCCAGGGTGAGGTTTAGTATCTTCTCAGTCGTGTGACTCTGGTCCTCCTCCATCTTTATTGGTGTGGTCATGTGATCTATGTTGGTTACTCTGTAGACAGATGGCCAAAAATGATGTGAACTGTATTGGTTGTACAATGTTAGGATGGGGATGTAAGGGGTTAATAGTCAGGCTGCTCCTAGTGGGAACTGGAACAGGTAGATTGGGTTGATTGGGGGGGGTCTATTTATAAAAAACCCATGCACAATCATTCAATAAATCTACATGAAAGTCATTTTGTACAAATTTTTTCAGACTTTTTCCCAGCTGATACATTTTCTTTTATCATGGTCAGTAGTAAAATACCACACTGTGGCCACTAGATGGAGATGAGGAGCTCAGGAAATACATAAGTCTTTGTTACAAGAGATACAATGTAACCATTTTGGAGACTGATAGAGGGAATTAGCAATTGAATGTAACCAATGGGTGTGCAGCATACACATGTTGTAGAATAGTTGTTGAAGACCCCTATGCACACAGCCCGCCATCACCTTGCTGTGTGTAAACAGTGTGTACTAAATGCCCCCCCACATCTCTACAGTATAAATAAAAGCCAGGCTGCCCATTCACCTCCATCAAACTACCACAAAGACTGAGAGACCTCATATGAGAGTTGCTGCACGGGGAGATAGAAGGGGTGAGGTCCAGGAACTCATCCCCCTCCACTCCATCCGCCATGCCGGTCCCAGGCCTGCAGGGGGGGCAGAGGAGCCGGGGTACATGGAGGAGGTAGTCAGGTGTGGGGGGAGGGTGGGATCTTCAAGGAAAGGGTGTGGAAGTGTAAATGTCAGTCCAACCCAAATCTGAACCTCATCCCCCATTACAGGAGACGGCTAAGGAGAGAAGGTGACACCTCTCCACAATGAGGAGAATGTTCCGGCCCCGGAAGTGGGGGAATGTTCTGCCCCTGAAGGGGGTAATCTGGGTTCCCACACAATATATGTGTGTATCATCATCTGCTGGAGATAAAAGACGTCACAGTGACTATGGAGGAAGAGGACGGACATGACTATGGAGGAAGAGGACGGACATGACTATGGAGGAAGAGGACGGACGTGACTATGGAGGAAGAGGAAGGACATGACTATGGAGGAAAAGGATGGACATGACTATGGAGGAAAAGGATGGACATGACTATGGAGGAAAAGGATGGACATGACAGGGAATTACTGGGTGTAAATAGAACATAACATCTTATTACCTCCTCTGCTGCCACTTCCAGCTACATCTGATCTCTACTTTCTGCCTGACATCACTTCCTGTCTGTACCTGACATCACTTCCTGTCTGTCTTCCATAGAGACTTCCTGTCTGGGTAGAAGTGAGATCCCCACCTTGTGGAGCTCAGAGGAACTGCAGCCCCGAGAAGCGTCTGGTAGTGTGACCCCGGCCTTGTGCTGGGTGTGTATGGACTGTAGATCCTTATAGAGGGGTCACCTCCACTCCCACCAAGGAGGACAGAAATATATGACTGCCTAGTCCAGCCTCTCTCAGCCAGGGTTCCTCCAAAGGTTTCTCGGGGCTCCTTCAGCAATGAACAATTCCTATCTCTCAGTAACAACTGACATCAATGACCTGTAAGGGGACCAGTCTTCCCACCAATGATGTAAGAATGACAACTATATAAGGGGGGTCCTTCTCCCATTGGTCACCAATTTAAAGGACCACTACACTGGCCACTAGTGATGGGCCAAACACCCCTCTGTTCGGTTCATGGTCGAATATTTGAACCTACTGAAAGTTTGACTGTGAACTTTGAACCCAGGGGACAGTTCACTAAGCGGTATCTTCCTGATCTGAGTATATGGTGAGATCCCGCTCAGCTACTACAATCCGGTATGAGTTCTATGATGAAGTCACGCGGTATTTTACTGGTGAGACATTCATTCATGTTTCCAGTGTCAGTGGGGTTCCCCGCTGACAGCTGAATGTCAAAAGTATTGCTGGTAAATACAAATAGGCAAAACAATTGGCATGGTGTCCCCCCATCCATACCAAGCCCTTTGGGTCTGGTATGAATTTTGAGCAGAACCCCCCAAAAAATGGTGCGGGGGTCCCCCAAAATCTGTACCAGACCATTATCTGATCATGCAACCCAGCAGTTAAGGAAAGGGGAGGACAAGTTAGCACCTCCCTTCCTGAACCATACCAGGCCACATGCCCTCAACAGGGAGGGGTGCTTTGGGACGGGGGACTCCCCTCCCCAAAGAACCTTGTCCCCATGTTGATGGGGAAAGATTCCTCTTCTCCACAGCCGTGGCCTGTGGTTGTGGGGGTCTGTGGGCAGGGGGTGTATCAGAATCTGTAAGCCCCTTTAACAAGGGGGCCCCCAGATCCCAGCCCCCCTATGTGAATGAGTATGTGGTACATGGTTCTGCTACCCATTCACACAAAAAAAGTAGTGTAAAAAATGACAGGAGCCAGTCTCTGACAAGTCCTTTATTAAGAATAAAAAAAGTCCCCCAAAGTAGTTCCAACAATAAGCACAATTCCCGCCACAGCTACCCGAAATAAAAGGGGGAAAAAAGACACTCCGCTCTTGATGCTGCGCCAGCCTGACAATATCTAAGGAGTGGGGCTACGCAGTGACATCAACTGGGTGCCCCGCCCCCTGTGACATCATCATGCACTGTGATTGGATAAAGCATTGCACCTGACCTACACACAAAGGGGGTTCTTCTCCCATTGGTCACCAATGTAAGGGACCACTACACTGACCACTGATATAAGGGGATCCTTCTCCCATTGGTCACCAATGTAAGGGACCACTACACTGACCACTGATATAAGGGGATCCTTCTCCCATTGGTCACCAATATAAGGGACCGCTACACTGACCACTGATATAAGGGGATCCTTCTCCCATTGGTCACCAATGTAAAGGACCGCTACACTGACCACTGATATAAGGGGGTCCTTCTCCCATTGGTCACCAATGTAAGGGATGACTACACTGACCACTGATATAAGGGGTCCTTCTCCCATTGGTCACCAATGTAAGGGACCACTACACTGACCACTGATATAAGGGGGTCCTTCTCCCATTGGTCACCAATGTAAGGGACCACTACACTGACCACTGATATAAGGGGGTCCTTCTCCCATTGGTCACCAATGTAAGGGACCACTACACTGACTACTGATATAAGGGGTCCTCCCACTGGTCACCAATGTAAGGGACCACTACACTGACCACTGATATAAGGGGGTCCTCCCACTGGTCACCAATGTAAGGGACCACTACACTGACCGACAGAGCTGAGCTCCAGGTTAGGACTGAACCCAGGGTCACACAGAATGGAGCATGTTTGTGGAATGGGTGAATGTCAGAACAGAATGTGTGTTCAGCTGAGTTGAACCTCGGACTGCAGTAGTTCTAATACTGTGAAATACAGCAGCTTCCCGCTCAGGCTGGATGTTAGGGGGCCAGCAACCTGTGGGGTCCCTGGATGACGTATCCCGCTCAGCCCATTCTGCAGTCAGCTGGGGATTTCCGGGCTGACAGGTGAATATAAATACAATGTTAAAGGAACATTTCTTTCCCCCCCCCCCCCCCCCGCAAAAATCATCTTAGACCTCTCAGGTGGGGTATTGATTTTAGGAAAAAAATAAAAAGTGGGAGGAGCCCCCGAAATCAGTACCAGACTCTTATCTGAGCATGCAGCCTGGCTACCCAGGGAAGGGGGAGGGGAGTGAGCATGTCCCCTCCTGAACCATACCAGGCCATGTGTCCTCCACATAGGGAGAGTATCTATCCAAGTCCATTCACTCCTGGTTGGAAAGTTGAACAAGTCCAATGTATGAGCTTGTATCGGGGAACACGAGGAATCTGTACACCATAAGTCATCAGGAAATGTATATCTGTCTGCAGAACATCGGGGAGATATTGGAACTCTAATTCATAGTCACCTGGAAATCATCAAAGAGAGAAAGTCCATCCAACCCGTGAGATTGGTCAGAGACTCATTGGTGTCATTCTGGGCATTGCCAGACTAGGTCTTGGTTACAGAGTGAAGGGTGATGCTGGTCATACTATATGGAACCCTCATCTCCATCATGGACATTTTCTTCAGATTCCTTCTCTAGCCTGTTTTACTTGACTACTACACTCCATACACAGGGCTGTACATGACATACTCCTGACCACTGCACTCTATACACAGGGCTGTATATGACATACTCCTGACCACTGCACTCTATACACAGGGCTGTATATGACATACTCCTGACCACTGCACTCTATACACAGGGCTGTATATGACATACTCCTGACCACTGTACTCTATACACAGGGCTCTATATGACATGTCCCTGACCACTGCACTCCATACACAGGGCTGTATATGACATACTCCTGACTACTGCACTCTGTACACAGGGCTGTATATGACATACTCCTGACCACTGCACTCTATACACAGGGCTCCATATGACATACTCCTGACCACTGCACTCTATACACAGGGCTGTATATGACATACTCCTGACCACTGCACTCCATACACAGGGCTGTATATGACATACTCCTGACCACTGCACTCTATGCAAAGGGCTGTATATGACATACTCCTGACTACTGCACTCTATACACAGGGCTGTATATGATATACTCCTGACCACTGCACTCTATACACAGGGCTGTATATGACATGTACCTGACCACTGCACTCTATACACAGGGCTGTAAATGATATACTCCTGACCACTGCACTCTGTACACAGGACTGTATATAACATGTACCTGACCACTGCACTCTATACACAGGGCTGTATATGACATACTCCTGACTACTGCACTCTATACACAGGGCTGTATATGACATACTCCTGACCACTGCACTCTATACTCAGGGCTGTATATGACATGTCCCTGACCACTGCACTCTATACTCAGGGCTGTATATGACATGTCCCTGACCACTGCACTCTATACACAGAGCTGTATATGACATGTCACTGACCACTGCACTCTATACACAGGGCTGTATATGACATACTCCTGACCCCTGCACTCTATACACAGGGCTGTATATGACATACTCCTTACCATTGCACTCTATACACAGGGTTGCATATGACATGTTCCTGACCACTGCACTCTATACACAGGGCTGTATATGACATACTCCTGACCACTGCACTCTATACACAGGGCTGTATATGACATACTCCTGACCACTGCACTCTATACAAAGGGCTGTATATGACATGTTCCTGACCACTGCACTCTATACAGAGGGCTGCATATGACATACTCCTGACCACTGCACTCTATACACAGGGCTGTAAATGATATACTCCTGACCACTGCACTCTATACACAGGGCTGTATAGGACATATTCCTGACCACTGCACTCTATACACAGGGCTGTATCTGACATACTCCTGACCACTGCACTCTATACACAGGGCTGTATATGACATACTCCTGACCACTGCACTCTGTACACAGGGCTGTATATGACATGTTTCTGACCACTGCACTCTATACACAGGACTGTATAGGACATGTTCCTGACCACTGCACTCTATACACAGGGCTGTATATGACATGTTCCTGACCACTGCACTCTATACACAGGGCTGTATATGACATACTCCTGACCACTGCACTCTATACACAGGGCTGTATTTGACATGTCCCTGACCACTGCACTCTATACACAGGGCTGTAAATGATATACTCCTGACCACTGCACTCTATACACAGGGCTGTATATGACATACTCCTGACCACTGCACTCTATACACAGGGCTGTATAGGACATATTCCTGACCACTGCACTCTATACACAGGGCTGTATTTGACATGTCCCTGACCACTGCACTCTATACACAGGGCTGTAAATGATATACTCCTGACCACTGCACTCTATACACAGGGCTGTATATGACATACTCCTGACCACTGCACTCTATACACAGGGCTGTATATGACATGTCCCTGACCACTGCACTCTATACACAGGGCTGTAAATGATATACTCCTGACCACTGCACTCTATACACAGGGCTGTATATGACATACTCCTGACCACTGCACTCTATACACAGGGCTGTATATGACATGTTCCTGACCACTGCACTCTATACACAGGGCTGTATATGACATGTTCCTGACCACTGCACTCTATACACAGGGCTGTATTTGACATACTCCTGACCACTGCACTCTATACACAGGGCTGTATATGACATACTCCTGACCACTGCACTCTATACACAGGGCTGTAAATGATATACTCCTGACCACTGCACTCTATACACAGGGCTGTATATGACATGTCCCTGACCACTGCACTCTGTACACAGGGCTGTATATGACATGTTTCTGACCACTGCACTCTACTCTGAATATTCTCTGCCTGATCTCCTGGTGCTGACCTTGGCTTGCTACTAGACTTTGTTCTGCCTGCCTTCCTGGTACTGAACCCGGCCTGCCTTCCTGGTACTGAAACCGGCCTGCCTTCCTGGTACTGAAACCGGCCTGCCTTCCTGGTACTGAAACCGGCCTGCCTTCCTGGTACCGACCGTGGCAGTCACCTGCTAACAAGCTACGGCCTCCAACCGAGGAACGTGACAGTGAGACTCTCCCTTGTGGAAGTCATTGAATTATATTTTGTGGATACAAGGAAGTGAATTATGTTACTGTTTACACAAGGAGTAGGCAAATGTTTAAGCTCCTCCCACTGTGATTTTGCCACACCCACAATTCACTGCTGTGCCCCTCCTATTTATTCTCCTCTGGGTAGCAAAGGGTTAAATTCCCCCAGGAACAGACATAACTTTGGCCCTGTACTGTACGTCCTGGAGACCATTGGAGGATCTGATTGGACAGTAGAGATGTGAGTGAGGCCAGAAATCTTCTTCCTGATTGGACACGATATGGATCCTTCCTGGTTCTGGAAATCTCTGATCTCACCAGTCCGGTACCAGAGGATCGGCAAACACGAGGATTAGATATTTTACAGACATGGCCAATGGTGGGAATTTCCAAACACCAAATTATGATGTTCAGGGAAACCTTCCCCAACCTTCCTCCAATGGTGGAATCATTTGCCTCAGAGACCAGCAGGACCTTCTGGAACATTCTGGTGAAGAATAAGTGTGCTGTCAGACACCGTCACAGGAGGAGCTTTCCAAATTACCACTGGATGGCCCCCACAGACCCCCCGCCATGTTTGTCAGGCTCTGCTATCACACCTTTGTGCCCAGCACTCACATAGTGGGTGCCACTGGGTAGAGGGGGAAGATCATAGAACAACCAATTGCTGATCACCCCTAGAAGTGATGTGTATTCGGCCACTTCCGGGGTCAGTGGCATCATTCCTGACCACTGTGACCGGAGAAGCTGTGAATGGAGCTCAATCTGCTCTCCATTATCTTCAGTGGAGGGCAGGAGACACTAGAGGGGTCTGATAGACATCATGGAGGGTGGGAGACACACGAGGGGTCTGATAGACACCATGGAGGGCAGGAGACACACGAGGGGTCTGATAGACACCATGGAGGGCAGGAGACACACGAGGGGTCTGATAGACACCACGGAGGGCAGGAGACACACGAGGGGTCTGATAGACACCATGGAGGGCAGGAGACACGAGGGGTCTGATAGACACCACGGAGGGCAGGAGACACACGAGGGGTCTGATAGACACCACGGAGGGCAGGAGACACACGAGGGGTCTGATAGACACCATGGAGGGCAGGAGACACAAGGGGTCTGATAGACACCATGGAGGGCAGGAGACACAGGAGGGGTCTGATAGACACCATGGAGGGCAGGAGACACACGAGGGGTCTGATAGACACCATGGAGGGCAGGAGACACGAGGGGTCTGATAGACACCACGGAGGGCAGGAGATACGAGGGGTCTGATAGACACCACGGAGGGCAGGAGACACACGAGGGGTCTGATAGACACCATGGAGGGCAGGAGACACACGAGGGGTCTGATAGACACCATGGAGGGCAGGAGACACAAGGGGTCTGATAGACACCATGGAGGGCAGGAGACACAGGAGGGGTCTGATAGACACCATGGAGGGCAGGAGACACACGAGGGGTCTGATAGACACCATGGAGGGCAGGAGACACGAGGGGTCTGATAGACACCATGGAGGGCGGGAGACACACGAGGGGTCTGATAGACACCATGGAGGGCGGGAGACACACGAGGGGTCTGATAGACACCATGGAGGGCAGGAGACACACGAGGGGTCTGATAGACACCATGGAGGGCAGGAGACACACGAGGGGTCTGATAGACACCACGGAGGGCAGGAGACACAAGGGGTCTGATAGACACCATGGAGGGCAGGAGACACAGGAGGGGTCTGATAGACACCATGGAGGGCAGGAGACACACGAGGGGTCTGATAGACACCATGGAGGGCAGGAGACACGAGGGGTCTGATAGCCTCCATGGAGGGCAGGAGACACGAGGGGTCTGATAGACACCACGGAGGGCAGGAGACACACGAGGGGTCTGATAGACACCATGGAGGGCAGGAGACACACGAGGGGTCTGATAGACACCATGGAGGGCAGGAGACACAAGGGGTCTGATAGACACCATGGAGGGCAGGAGACACACAAGGGGTCTGATAGACACCATGGAGGGCAGGAGACACGAGGGGTCTGATAGACACCATGGAGGGCGGGAGACACACGAGGGGTCTGATAGACACCATGGAGGGCGGGAGACACACGAGGGGTCTGATATCATGGAGGGCAGGAGACACACGAGGGGTCTGATAGACACCATGGAGGGCAGGAGACACACGAGGGGTCTGATAGACACCATGGAGGGCAGGAGACACACGAGGGGTCTGAGAGACACCATGGAGGGCGGGAGACACACGAGGGGTCTGATAGACATCATGGAGGGTGGGAGACACACGAGGGGTCTGATAGACACCATGGAGGGCGGGAGACACACGAGGGGTCTGATAGACATCATGGAGGGTGGGAGACACACGAGGGGTCTGATAGACATCATGGAGGGCAGGAGACACATGAGGGGTCTGATAGACACCATGGAGGGTGGGAGACACACGAGGGGTCTGATAGACACCATGGAGGGCGGGAGACACACGAGGGGTCTGATATCATGGAGGGCAGGAGACACACGAGGGGTCTGATAGACACCATGGAGGGCAGGAGACACACGAGGGGTCTGATAGACACCATGGAGGGCAGGAGACACACGAGGGGTCTGAGAGACACCATGGAGGGCGGGAGACACACGAGGGGTCTGATAGACATCATGGAGGGTGGGAGACACACGAGGGGTCTGATAGACACCATGGAGGGCGGGAGACACACGAGGGGTCTGATAGACATCATGGAGGGTGGGAGACACACGAGGGGTCTGATAGACATCATGGAGGGCAGGAGACACATGAGGGGTCTGATAGACACCATGGAGGGTGGGAGACACACGAGGGGTCTGATAGACACCATGGAGGGCGGGAGACACATGAGGGGTCTGATAGACATCATGGAGGGCGGGAGACACACGGGGGGTCTGATAGACACCATGGAGGGCAGGAGACACATGAGGGGTCTGATAGACACCATGGAGGGCAGGAGACACATGAGGGGTCTGATAGACACCATGGAGGGCGGGAGACACACAAGGGGTCTGGTAGACACCATGGAGGGTGGGAGACACATGAGGGGTCCGATAGACACCATGGAGGGCAGGAGACACATGAGGGGTCTGATAGACACCATGGAGGGCGGGAGACACATGAGGGGTCTGATAGACACCTGATGTCTCATTAACCTCCCTGATGGTATTCCCGAGTGTAGCTCGGGGTAAAGTTTCAGTACCAAAAGCGGTAACCCCCCCAAACTACACTCGGGCTTACCATGCAGCACTGCTCCGGCATCTGTTCTTCACTTACCTTGTCCTGCGCTCCCACGATGTCCTTCCTGCAGTGTCCCCGGCGATGTAATCCGGCGGATGCCGGCATCTGTCATCTGGGTCCCGTCCCCTGCGAGTGTCGGGACGTACGGGGGATGGAACGGCGGGAAATTTGAAAATGACTAAAAGTGACATTCACTAAAATCACATAGTATAACATTCCTGTATCAAACCATTTCACATACATTTTGTCCCGAGTGCTTTGTCCGGCGCCCTGCCTGCATTTTTACTGTTCTTTCTGCCTGGAAACTTAGAAACGTCCATGGCGTTCAAAAAGCGTCCCTTTAGGTCAGACGCGGTTTTAGACCGGCTAGAGAACAGCGATAGTAAATCAGAACCACTTGCAGAATTGAGTGATAATGATTGGTGGGGGAAATTCTTCATCAGACACTGAAAATGATTCTGCGACTTTGCTCAGCGATGTGCGAACTTGGCGCTCTATTTCACATTTCAGTGTTTTTGGTTTGATTATATTATTGAATTAAATTATTTATTATTATATTATTATTTTTTATGATTATTTATTAAATTATAATTTATGACTTCGTGTTTCAAGTTTTATCATCCCCGGGATGTTTACTAGACTCTTGTTCGGACAGATTTCAGTGAGTTATTCCTAAAAATTACAGCCTACAATAAAAAAAACTACATATTTCCATGCAAAGAAATGTACCGCTTTGAGCACAGAAATACTGACATAATCAGACCGCTAGGGAGGTTAAAGAGAACCCGTCACCACAAAATGCGATCATATGGGGGATATTGGTACCTTATTTGTTGGCATTACAGTGAAAAAATGAAAGATGCACCCAAACACCTAAAACCCCGCCCCCTAATCATTGAGTTCCCACATACATACTAACCAATATTCCACCTGTGCCTACATACAAGATCATGGATGGCACCACACATTACATCACGCCATGCATGCCGGAGTGAGAGCAATCATTCTCCATCCATGATTCAGGGTCACCTCTACACTGAGGACCTGGAAAGGCTTTTATAGCGCCCCCTAGGGGCCATTTCTGAGGACAAAGTTTGTCCTGGTTTCATCATCACACCATTGTAGGGCTGGGCGTGTTGGGTATCTAGTTACTCAGCACAACCTCCTTTGTTTCCTGTTTTTGGGTAAAATATTACATTTGTTCACTAGATGACACTAATTCCTATAAAACGTTGTGCCATCTAATGGTGGAATGCACATTTTCAGCTGTAAATGAATGGTTGGTTTATTATTGCTGCTTGGATGACCTTCTATCCTTCAGTGTGTTCTGTACTCACAAGTGATGAGGATGACCTCAGTGATGAAGATCAATCCATGCCTGATGAAGGGAACTAAGGGCTCCACTTATAGAACATTCATTGGACAGAAGAGACAAGTGTCCATCCAGACATGACAAATTCTGGACCTATGTGATTTAACACAGTGATTTCCTTTGTCAGCGCCATCTAGTGGTCATAATGCAGTATTTTCCTGAAATACCTCCATCATTAAAAGTCGCGGAATATGAAATGATGGTCCCTATTTGGAGCCAATGATCACATGAAATAAAATGTGGCCAAAAGATGTCACAGCCGGGTGAATGCCGATCACATTTATTAAACTTTTATTTAATAGATCTATAAGTGTTTGTGAAATCTCCCACCACAAAATGTACTCAGCCAATCACAGGGCAGGACTTCATTTTTATTCTTCTCCTGCCATCAATGGCCAACCCGGTCCCACACTTCATCCATGTCTTTGGGGACCTCTCATCTCCTTATGAACTGTTTCTTCCATGAAGATCAGCCATGGAGTATATCTGAGGTGTATATCAGGGTGTGCTTCTTCCCGAGAGCTGGGATGTCCAGCAACATTCATCTAGAAGACATTTCCCACACTCAAGGCACTAATACACTTCCAGGGTTGTGTGGGACCCCTGATGTACAGGAAGACAGGACTTCAGTGAGGAACAATAGCCTCACTCAGGACAGGAAAGTGGTTTCTTCCCCGTGTGAGATCTCTGATGTCTGGAATGACTAGACTTGTCTGAAAAACATTTCCCGCACTCGGCACAGGAATACAGCTTCTCCTCCATGTGAGATCTCTGATGTGTGTTAAGATGGGCCTTCTGTGAAAAACATTTCCTGCACTCAGGACAGGAATATGGCTTCTCCCCCGTGTGAGATCTCTGATGTGTGTAAAGAACAAACTTGTGTGAAAAACATTTCCCGCACTCAGGACAGGAATATAGCTTCTGCCCCGTGTGAGATCTCTGATGTGTGTTAAGAGAGGACTTACGTGAAAAACATTTCCCGCACTCAGGACAGGAATACGGCTTCTCCCCCATGTGAGATCTCTGATGCGTGTTAAGAGAGGACTTCTGTGAAAAACATTTCCCGCACTCAGGACAGAAATACGGCTTCTCCTCCGTGTGAGATCTCTGATGTCTGTAAAGATGGGCCTTCTGTGAAAAACATTTCCCACACTCAGGACAGGAATACGGCTTCTCCCCTGTGTGAGATCTCTGATGTGTGTAAAGAATGGACTTGTGTGAAAAACATTTCCCGCACTCAGGACAGGAATATGGCTTCTCCCCTGTGTGAGATCTCTGATGTGTGTGAAGACTGGATTTACGTGAAAAACATTTCCCGCACTCAGGACAGGAATACGGCTTCTCCCCCGTGTGAGATCTCTGGTGTATTTGAAAGATGAACTTATCTGAAAAACATTTCTCACACTCAGGACAGGAATACGGCTTCTCCCCCCTGTGAGATCTCTGATGTATGTCAAGTTTTGATTTTTCTACAAAACATTTCCCACACTCAGGACAGAAATAAGGCTTCTCCCGTGTGTGATATCTCTGATGTTTAGAAAGATAGGACTTCACTGAAAAACATTTCCCGCACTCAGGACAGGAATAAGGCTTCTCCCCCCTGTGAGACCTCTGATGTGTGTCAAGTTTTGATTTTTCTACAAAACATTTCCCGCACTCAGGACAGGAATAAGGCTTCTCCCCTGTGTGACATCTCTGATGGCGGGAAAGATGGGACTTCTGTAAGAAACATTTCCAGCACTCAGGACAGGAATACGGCTTCTCCCCCGTGTGAGTTCTCTTATGTACGTAAAGATCGGACTTCTGTGAAAAACATTTCCCGCACTCAGGACATGAATATGGCTTCTCCCCTGTGTGAGATCTCTGATGTGTGTAAAGACTGGACTTGACTGAAAAGCATTTCCCGCACTCAGGACAGGAATACGGCTTCTCCCCCGTGTGAGATCTTTTATGCGCATTAAGATTTGATTTACGCCGGAAACCCTTCCCGCACTCAGTACAGGAGAAGCTCTTCCCTGTTGGAAGGCCGGCCCGGTCCCGCACAGTCTGAGGTTCCTCAGGATACAAGGAATCCGATGGTCCATCTACACTGGGTGGTGCCGGATGGACATTGGAGGGAGCCGGGTTTTCTCCTGGACTATACTGTGTGATGTCCTCATTTTCTACTTTCCAGTCTGGAGACAAAGTGAGACAATCCTCGGAGGTTTTCCTCATCTCCCGGCCATGGATTAAAAGACAAAGAGGATTACTAGACAGGAGCTGATTGGTTCCCACAAACCAGGACTCCGCCCACATCAGGCAGCTTGGTCTCTGAGGAGCTTACAATTCCACCCTCAAGGGAACTAGGAAATGGCTCCTCTGATCTCCTACCAGGTCATTTCTTTATTCATGGACCTTAGTCAGAGAGTGAGGAAACAACCAGAACTGTCTTTTATAGGAGGGACAGTGATGAGGGGATTATAGGACGAGGGTCCCCACCCCCTCTATCACTCATCGCCATCTTCCCAACACAAGAAGTACTGCACTTCCTTATTTACTCCATGATTTAGTCATGAAGAACAGCGGGGCTGAGCCCCACCAGAGGTCAGAGAGTGAGGATGGGGGGAGAACAACCAAGATGAAGACTGGACTGATCCTGAAGACCACCATCATTGGGGTATTGACTCCTCCCTCATTATCACTTTCTGTTTAAGGGTCCAAAGTTGGAGGATGTTATCACATTATTATCACCATGTAAAAGTCTGTGCTCCAATCACATCATCCGATATAAAATGTCCAGCTGGGAGGAAATGGGTGTAACAAAAGAGAATTCATATTATGTGTATATATAGCAGTGGGGGGGGGAGGGGGAGAGCAGAAGTCAGGACTATGGAATGTACACCATAGAGTATATAGTGCAGGGGTCAGGAGTATGTAATGTACAACATAGAGTATATAGTGCAGGGGTCAGGAGGATGTAATGTACAACATAGAGTATATAGTGCAGGGGTCAGGAGTATGTAATGTACAACATAGAGTATATAGTGCAGGGGTCAGGAGTATGTAATGTACAACATAGAGTATATAGTGCAGGGGTCAGGAGGATGTAATGTACAACATAGAGTATATAGTGCAGGGGTCAGGAGTATGTAATGTACAACATAGAGTATATAGTGCAGGGGTCAGGAGTATGTAATGTACAACATAGACTATATAGAACAGGGGCCAGGAGTATGCAATGTATAACAAAGTATAAAGTGCAGGGGTCAGGAGTATGTAATGTACAACATAGAGTATATAGTGCAGGGGTCAGGAGGATGTAATGTACAACATAGAGTATATAGTGCAGGGGTCAGGAGTATGTAATGTACAACATAGAGTATATAGTGCAGGGGTCAGGAGTATGTAATGTACAACATAGACTATATAGAACAGGGGCCAGGAGTATGCAATGTATAACAAAGTATAAAGTGCAGGGGTCAGGAGTATGGAATGTACAACATAGAGTATACAGTGGGGCAAAAAAGTATTTAGTCAGCCACCAATTGTACAAGTTCTCCCACTTACAGAGATGAGAGAGGCCTGTAATTGGCATCATAGGGAGACCTCAACTATGAGAGACAAAATGAGAAAACAAATCCAGACAATCACATTGGCTGATCTGGAAAGAATTTATTTGCAAATTATGGTGGAAAATAAGTATTTGGTGAATATGAAAAGTTCATGTCAATACTTTGTTATATATCCTTTGTTGGCAATGACAGAGGTCAGACGTTTCCTGGAAGTCTTCACAAGGTTGGCACACACTGTTGCTGGTATGTTGGCCCATCCTCCATGCAGATCTCCTCTAGAGCAGTGATTTTTTGGGGCTGTCGCTGGGCAACACAGACTTTCAACTCCCTCCAAAGGTTTTCTATGGGGTTGAGATCTGGAAACTGGCTAGGCCACTCCAGGACCTTGAAATGCTTCTTACGAAGCCACTCCTTTGTTGCCCAGGCGGTATGTTTGGGATCATTGTCATGTTGGAAGACCCAGCCACGTTTCATCTTCAATGCCCTTGCTGATGGAAGGAGATTTGCACTCAAAATCTCATGATACATGGCCCCATTCATTCTGTCCTGTACATGGATCAGTCCTCCTGGTCCCTTTGCGGAGAAACAGCCCCAAAGCATGATGTTGACACCCCCATGCTTCACAGTAGGTATGGTGTTCTTTGGATGCAACTCAGCATTCTCTCTCCTCCAAACACGACGAGTTGTGTTTCTACCAAACAGTTCTATTTTGGTTTCATCTGACCATATGACATTCTCCCAATCCTCTTCTGGATCATCCAAATGCTCTCTAGCAAACTTCAGACGGGCCCGGACATGTACTGGCTTAAGCAGGGGGACACGTTTGGCACTGCAGGATCTGAGTCCCTGGCGGCGTAGTGTGTTACTGATGGTAGCCTTTGTTACGTTGGTCCCAGCTCTCTGCAGGTCATTCACTAGGTCCCCCCGTGTGGTCCTGGGATTTTTGCTCACCGTTCTTGTGATCATTTTGACCCCACGGGGTGAGATCTTGCTTGGAGCCCCAGATCGAGGGAGATTATCAGTGGTCTTGTATGTCTTCCATTTTCTAATTATTGCTCCCACAGTTGATTTGCTCACACCAAGCTGCTTGCCTATTGCAGATTCAGTCTTCCCAGCCTGGTGCAGGTCTACAATTTTGTTTCTGGTGTCCTTCGACAGCTCTTTGGTCTTCACCATAGTGGAGTTTGGAGTGTGACTGTTTGAGGTTGTGGACAGGTGTCTTTTATACTGATAACAAGTTCAAACAGGTGCCATTGATACAGGTAATGAGTGCAGGACAGAGGAGCCTCTTAAAGAAGAAGGTACAGGTCTGTGAGAGCCAGAAATCTTGCTTGTTTGTAGGTGACCAAATACTTATTTTCCACCATATTTGCAAATAAATTCTTTCCAAATCAGCCAATGAGATTGTCTGGATTTGTTTTCTCATTTTGTCTCTCATAGTTGAGGTCTCCCTATGATGCCAATTACAGGCCTCTCTCATCTTTGTAAGTGGGAGAACTTGCACAATTGGTGGAGGACTAAATACTTTTTTGCCCCAATGTATAGTGCAGGGGTCAGGAGTATGTAATGTACAACATAGAGTATATAGAGCAGGGGTCAGGAGTATGTAATGTACAACATAGAGTATATAGTGCAGGGGTCAGGAGTATGTAATGTACAACAGAGTATATAGTGCAGGGGTCAGGAGTATGTAATGTACAAGTTATATAGTATAAGGGTTAGGACTCACAGTATTAGTATTCTGTAATCAGTGGAAGCTGTTTTCTGTTTTTTCTGTAGACAACATGTAGAGGTGAGCTGGGATTAAACTATCATAAAACTGGTTAGATTGGAGGTGAGCAAATCATTGGACAGAGGGGTGGCGGTGGACGTGGTATACTTGGACAGAGAGGTTGCTGTGGATCTGGTATACTTGGACAGAGGGTTGGTGGTGGACGTGGTATACTTGGACAGAGGGGTGGCGGTGGACGTGGTATACTTGGACAGAGGGGTGGCGGTGGATGTGGTATACTTGGACAGAGGGGTGGCGGTGGATGTGGTATACTTGGACAGAGGGGTGGACGTGGTATACTTGGAAAGAGGGGTGGCTGTGGAGGTGGTAAACTTGGACAGAGGGGGGGCTGTGGAGGTGGTAAACTTGGACAGAGGGGTGGCGGTGGACGTGGTATACTTGGACAGAGGGGTGGCGGTGGACGTGGTATACTTGGACAGAGGGGTTGGAATGGACGTGGTATACTTGGACAGAGAGGTGGCGGTGGACGTGGTATACTTGGACAGAGGGGTGGCGGTGGACGTGGTATACTTGGACAGAGGGGTGGCGGTGGACGTGGTATACTTGGACAGAGGGGTGGCGGTGGACGTGGTATAATTGGACAGAGGGTTGGCTGTGGACGTGGTATACTTGGACAGAGGGGTGGCGGTGGACGTGGTATACTTGGACAGAGGGGTGGCGGTGGACGTGGTATACTTGGACAGAGGGGTGGCGGTGGACGTGGTATACTTGGACAGAGGGGTGGCGGTGGACGTGGTATACTTGGACAGAGGGGTGGCGGTGGACGTGGTATAATTGGACAGAGGGTTGGCTGTGGACGTGGTATACTTGGACAGAGGGGTGGCGGTGGACGTGGTATACTTGGACAGAGGGGTGGCGGTGGACGTGGTATACTTGGACAGAGGGGTTGGGGTGGACGTGGTATACTTGGACAGAGGTGTGGTGGTGGACATGGTATACTTGGACAGAGAGGTGACGGTGGACGTGGTATACTTGGACAGAGGGGTGGTGGTGGACGTGGTATACTTGGACAGAGGGGTGGTGGTGGACGTGGTATACTTGGACAGAGGGGTGGTGGTGGACGTGGTATACTTGGACACAGTTCCGCACACGCGGCTAATGTGTAAGGTAAAGTCAACAGGCTGGAAAAATCTGAATGTAAAATTGGTTAAAAGATCGTATTCAGAGAGTAGTGGTTAATGATTCATACTCTGAATGGTCTGGGGGTGTCAGTGGTGTACTTCAAGGTTCAGTGTTATTAGTGGGGTACCCCAAGGTTCAGTGTTATTAGTGGGGTACCCCAAGGTTCAGAATTGGGACCCTTACTTATTAATATATATATAAACAATATGGGGTGTGAGATTATAAACCCCATTCCAGTCTTTGCAGATGACACCAAGCTGTGCCGGGGAATAACGTCCTTACAGGATGTCTCCAACTTACAAGCCGACCTCAATGCTCTGTGTAATTGGGGGGCTATGGGGCCAATGAGGGCTAATGGTGATAAATGTAAGGTTCTGCACTTGGGGGCCAAGAATATGCATCATACATACTAGCGGGGTACAACTGGGGGGGCAATGGTAGAGAAGGATCTGCAGGGGGCAATGTTGGTGAAGGATCTGGAGGGGTAGGGGTCAGTGGTGGAGAAGAATCTGGGGGGGTCAATGGTGGAGCAGGATCTGGGGGGGTCAATGGTGGAGAAGGATCTGCGGGGGTCAATGGTGGAGAAGGATCTGGGGGGGGGGGTCAATGGTGGAGAAGGTTCTAGTAGATCACAAGCTTAACAATGGCAGCAATGCAAAGCTGCTGCTTCTAAGGCGAGCAAAATCCTCTCTTGTATTAGGAGAGGTATAGACTCCAGAGAGAGAGATATCACCCCCCCTCACCCCCGGGTACAAATCATTAGTAATACCTCATCTGGAATATGCAGTTCAGTTTTGGGCTCCATTTCACAAAAAGAACATTGGGGAACTGGAGGAAGTACAGAGAAGGGAAACCAAACTGATACGAGGCATGGAGGAGATCAGCTATGAGGAAAGATTAGAGGAACTGAATGTATTCTCTACTGAGAAGAGGAGATTAAGGGGGGATATGATCTCCATGTATAATACATAAGGGGGGATATGATCTCCATGTATAATATATAAGGGGGGATATGATCTCCATGTATAATACATAAGGGGGGATATGATCTCCATGTATAATACATAAGGGGGATATGATCTCCATGTATAATACATAAGGGGGGATATGATCTCCATGTATAATACATAAGGGGGATATGATCTCCATGTATAATACATAAGGGGGGGGATATGATCACCATGTATAATACATAAGGGGGATATGATCTCCATGTATAATATATAAGGGGGGGATATGATCACCATGTATAATACATAAGGGGGGATATGATCTCCATGTATAATACATAAGGGGGGATATGATCTCCATGTATAATACATAAGGGGGGGATATGATCACCATGTATAATACATAAGGGGGATATGATCTCCATGTATAATACATAAGGGGGGATATGATCTCCATGTATAATACATAAGGGGGGATATGATCTCCATGTATAATACATAAGGGGGGGATATGATCTCCATGTATAATACATAAGGGGGGGATATGATCTCCATGTATAATACATAAGGGGGGGATATGATCTCCATGTATAATACATAAGGGGGGATATGATCTCCATGTATAATACATAAGGGGGGATATGATCTCCATGTATAATACATAAGGGGGGATATGATCTCCATGTATAATACACAAGGGGGGATATGATCTCCATGTATAATACATAAGGGGGATATGATCTCCATGTATAATACATAAGGGGGGATATGATCTCCATGTATAATACATAAGGGGGATATGATCACCATGTATAATACATAAGGGGGGATATGATCTCCATGTATGATACATAAGGGGGGATATGATCTCCATGTATAATACATAAGGGGGGATATGATCTCCATGTATAATACATAAGGGGGGATATGATCACCATGTATAATACATAAGGGGGGATATGATCTCCATGTATAATACATAAGGGGGGATATGATCTCCATGTATAATACATAAGGGGGATATGATCTCCATGTATAATACATAAGGGGGATATGATCTCCATGTATAATACATAAGGGGGGATATGATCTCCATGTATAATACATAAGGGGGGATATGATCTCCATGTATAATACATAAGGGGGGGATATGATCTCCATGTATAATACATAAGGGGGGGATATGATCTCCATGTATAATACATAAGGGGGGGGGATATGATCTCCATGTATAATACATAAGGGGGGGGGATATGATCTCCATGTATAATACATAAGGGGGGGGGATATGATCTCCATGTATAATACATAAGGGGGGGGGATATGATCTCCATGTATAATACATAAGGGGGGAATGATCTCCATGTATAATACATAAGGGGGGGGTATGATCTCCATGTATAATACATAAGGGGGGATATGATCTCCATGTATAATACATAAGGGGGGATATGATCTCCATGTATAATACATAAGGGGGGGGTATGATCTCCATGTATAATACATAAGGGGGATATGATCTCCATGTATAATACATAAGGGGGGATATGATCTCCATGTATAATACATAAGGGGGGGATATGATCTCCATGTATAATACATAAGGGGGATATGATCTCCATGTATAATACATAAGGGGGGGTATGATCTCCATGTATAATACATAAGGGGGATATGATCTCCATGTATAATACATAAGGGGGGATATGATCTCCATGTATAATACATAAGGGGGGATATGATCTCCATGTATAATACATAAGGGGGATATGATCTCCATGTATAATACATAAGGGGGGATATGATCTCCATGTATAATACATAAGGGGGATATGATCTCCATGTATAATACATAAGGGGGATATGATCTCCATGTATAATACATAAGGGGGGGATATGATCTCCATGTATAATACATAAGGGGGGGGGATATGATCTCCATGTATAATACATAAGGGGGGGGATATGATCTCCATGTATAATACATAAGGGGGGGGGATATGATCTCCATGTATAATACATAAGGGGGGAATGATCTCCATGTATAATACATAAGGGGGGGGTATGATCTCCATGTATAATACATAAGGGGGGATATGATCTCCATGTATAATACATAAGGGGGGATATGATCTCCATGTATAATACATAAGGGGGGGTATGATCTCCATGTATAATACATAAGGGGGATATGATCTCCATGTATAATACATAAGGGGGGATATGTTCTCCATGTATAATACATAAGGGGGGGATATGATCTCCATGTATAATACATAAGGGGGATATGATCTCCATGTATAATACATAAGGGGGGGTATGATCTCCATGTATAATACATAAGGGGGGATATGATCTCCATGTATAATACATAAGGGGGATATGATCACCATGTATAATACATAAGGGGGGATATGATCTCCATGTATAATACATAAGGGGGATATGATCTCCATGTATAATACATAAGGGGGGATATGATCACCATGTATAATACATAAGGGGGGATTGCTGTAGGAAAGTCCTGGATTCTTTCTTGGATACACAGAATATAACTGGATATAACATTTATAGGGAAAGTTGATCCAGGGAATATCCGATTGCCTCTCAGGGGGTCAGGAAGGAATGTTTTCCCCTGCAGGAGGAGATTAGATCGTGCTTTGCTGGGTTTTTACCTTCTGGTGGATCAGCTGTGGGTGTCGGATTATAACTTTTATTTTTAATGGTACAACTAGATGGAATGTCTTTTTCAGCCAGACTAACTATGTAACTATGTAGGTCCCACACCGCTGCCTCCCATCTCCTGAGACTGCACTCAGTGACTTGGGTCTGAGACACTACAGACATATCCCTCCACCCGGCACAGCCAGCAGATAACAGAGCAAGGAACCCTGGGAGAAATGTTCTGTCAGAGATCTTACTAGATCTGGACATGAGAAAGGACACCCAAGACACACACCCCAGGGGCCTAGGTCTAGTACCGCTTATGGTGAACATTAACATTTTGCTGCCAGCTGAACCCCAGAACCTCCATAAATCCAGTCTAGATACATAAATTGTGTCTGCAGCACAGAGAAGGAAGATTATCCGAGAGAAATCCAGGAATACAGGACGGGGAACACAGCTCAGGAAAGTGACCAGGGGATTACAGGCTGATATCACCCAGTCCCCGCCCTACTCTGGACCAATCAGTGAGCAGTATGGGTGGAGGAATGGATTTAGTGTTCATGACCCACCTGTGCTGATCTCTGTAGGAGTGTCCTCCTCTATAAATGTCCCCGTTATTCCATCCTCCTCCATAGACTGCTGATCATCCCTCACATACGCCTCTTCTTCTTCTGCTTTCACCTCAAATTCTATATCGATTGGATCTCCACTCTAAATCAAGGAAATGAGAGAAAATATCATCTGTAAAATATAAGGTCACATAAAAATCCACACATCATCTTTACAAGTCCATTTTCTAGATGCTCTGTTCCACCAACCTTGCAATGGTGAGGGATGGTGTGACCTTCCTGTGTGGAATCCCAGGAATACAGAGGACGGGGACATCTCTCTGGTGGGTTCCTGGTATTAGGTGGCTCCATCATATCCTTGTGTCCTTCTGAAAACTCCTCCATCACTCCATACTCCTCATCCTCCTCTTTATACTCTTCTTTAACATCAATATTATCATCCCCGAGGATTCCACTCTGAAAGATATAATAAAACATTCATTGTAACAAACATGCTGTGTATAAATCACAACTACCAATAATTGTCATCATCTACCTGATGATGGTGAGGGATGGTGTGACCTTCCTGTGTGGAATCCCGGGAATACAGAGGACGGGGACATCTCTCTGGTGGGTTCCCATGACTGGATCCATCTGTAGGAAACACACACACTGACTGAATCCATTGTTTCTATGTGTTTATCAGATGATGGGGGATCTAGGTGGATCCTCCGTACTGCTCTCTCCTTTACAATAAAGTCTCCTCTTACCCGGTGATGTGAGGGGCGGCTGATTGTCCATCATGACGTCCTTGTAGAGATCCTTGTGTCCTTCTAAATACTCCCACTCCTCCATGGAGAAATAGACAGTGACACCCTGACACCTTATAGGAACCTGACACACACAATGATACAGTCACCATCCAGACACATCCCTTGTCTGTTACTGGAGAATGTCCCAGAATTCCCGGCACCGCTCACCTCTCCTGTCAGCAGCTCAGTGATCTCTCTGGTGACTTCTAGAATCTTCTTCTTCTTTCTCTCTTCTATCAGGGAGGGAGGTGGAGGCAATGTGATGTCATATGATCTCCAGACTTCACAGGAGGAAAACTCTACATCTGAACACAAAGAGTCACATCAAATGATATTCCCAGAATCCTCCTCACCTCTCCATTCAGGTCTCCATTTTATTAAAACCCCACTTCAGGCTGAGGTATAATTCCCCCCCACAGGACCCCCACACTACGCAGGGTATAGGCTTGTTGCAGCATTCTGATGTCATTACATACAATACAGGACCAACAGTCCCACTTTACATGTGAGGATACCAAGGGGCCCCACATCCTAAGAGCATCAGAAAAAATCAGATGGAGGGACATTGGGAGGAGGAGCTGTGAGGTCAGTGTGATGTCATAGGATTCTCTGACTCTGGATGGAGGGACATTGGGGGAGGAGCTGTGAGGTCAGTGTGATGTTTCCTCCCCCCAGGGTCACTACAGGTGTGGAGAAAAGCTGTGTAAGAGGATATGGAGGAGAGATGAGGAGGAGATCCAGGAATCAGGAGAAAGGTCAGGGCAAGCAACAGACGAGCGCATCCAAGAGACCAAGCCGGGGTCACTACACAGAAAATCAATCCAAGGAAACAACAGGCAGGACGAGGAATAGCAAGAAGGAGCTGAGAGACAAATGAGAATATTGCTCAGCCAATGGGAGATGATCTCAGCATGACTTCCATCATGAAGGAGATGAGGGGGAGGGGAGGAAGTCACTGAAGGTGACCATAGATCCATGGAAATTCAGCTGGTTCAGCAGGGATCGCTCACATTTCCATCCATGTGTGGCCACTGCCGGATAAAAGCCACTCCCCCAGCGGCTGCAGCCAATAGCTTCAGTGCTGATCCGTGTATTCTGAGAGCGGAGGAGTCCCCCCATTGTCAGAATACAAGAGTGCAGCGGGGAGGATTCCCCCATCCACCTCCAATGTGTGGATGGGGGAATCACTTCAGTTTTTATGGTCATCCCGCTGGCTGAACGATGAAACTGAACCATGTAGGCCAGCTTTGGGAGCAAATATATTATCATCAACTCCTCCCCCTGAAGGGGTTCATCTACGTATTACCTCCTCTGCAGCCAGATCCAGGAATGTGGACTCTCTACTTCTTCGTGATTCACCTCTCTCCTGAAACTTCCTGTCTGTACCTGACATCACTTCCTTTCTGTCTTCCATAGAGACTTCCTGTGTGGGTAGAAGTGAGATCCCCACCTTGTGGAGCTCAGAGGAACTGCAGCCCCGAGAAGCGTCTGGTAGTGTGACCCCGGCCTTGTGCTGGGTGTGTATGGACTGTAGATCCTTATAGAGGGGTCACCTCCACTCCCACCAAGGGGGACAGAAATATATGACTGCTCGGGGGAGGGGTTTTGGCCCCTTTGATTTTGCAGTAACATTGATTGCAGATTTAGTCCTGTAGAACATCTGGTATATGGATACAAAGCCCCCCAGCTGGGAGTAAAGGGTGGAAATGGCTGGTGACCCCCAGATTTGGGCAATGATGTCATCACTATAAATGGATAAAACCCGCGCTATGTGTAACAACTCCAAACCTACAAAAACCTTCTAGCGGACTGCTGCTGTAACAAAAGGAAGGATTCCCTGTCATCTAGAAGAGCATTATGTGTCACAGCGCTGTCCTATTGTGTGTGCACAGAAATCATCACAAATACACTACAAATATGTGGAGACATTCAGAGATAAAGAGCTCGGGGCTCCAAATCCTATTCTCTGCACATCCACTGCTTCCACTTTACACCCACTTCATTGGTCTTATGGGGTTTATCAATAAATGAAGGAAACTGAACCGTGTGCAAATCCATCCGCAACATAAAGTGCTTTGTGCTCAAGATGCTGCTCCCTGCAGATCCACTGCTTCCACTTTACACCCACTTCATTCATCTCATCAGATTTGCTGCTGTAGGAAATCATCTCAAATCCTGTGCAAATCCATGGAGACGGACAATATTGTGTGCTCAGTATAGTGTTCTCTGCAAGTCCACCACTTCCACTTTGCATCTACTTCAATCCACTTATTTTACTACAAAAATCCACCAATCAGTGAAAAGTTGATAAGGTGTGACAGTGCTCCGCCCTCCAAACATGGCGGCTGTAGTGTAGCCACGCCTTCTTCCACCTCTTGTACACGGGATGGTGAGGGCGCCCCCTAGTAGTGCTTCCCCCTCACCACACCAATAGGACTCCCAGCTTTTCAGCTCCCAGAGTCAGAAACATCCTTCACACTCTCCTCATCTCCGATGGTAAAGGAACCGGATCCTCCTCGCTCACTCCTGCAAGTCTGCTGCGGGTTCTGTCAGTCTCCCTCCTAGACTCCGCCTCTGACCGCCGTTCCAGCAGGAGCTCCGCCTCTAAATACACACTCAGGGAGGAGAGAAAGGGGAACCCGACATCATGTGACACCTTTTATTACATGGAAATACGAAAATCAACGGGACTAATGCAATCACATTTACTGCAAAATCAGAGGAGCCAAAATGTGTCCCCCGAGCAGTCAGGCTGCAGGAGATCTGCTGAGACATAGAGAGGGAAATGGGTGCTAATAGACTGCAGGAGATCTGCTGAGACATAGAGAGGGAAATGGGCGCTAATAGGCTGCAGGAGATCCGCTGAGACATAGAGAGGGAAATGGGAGCTAATAGGCTGCAGGAGATCCGCTGAGACATAGAGAGGGAAATGGGAGCTAATAGGCTGCACGAGATACACTGAGACATAGAAAGGGAAATGGGAGCTAATAGGCTGCAGGAGATCCGCTGAGACATAGAGAGGGAAATGGGAGCTAATAGGCTGCACGAGATCCACTGAGACATAGAAAGGGAAATGGGAGCTAATAGGCTGCAGGAGATCTGCTGAGACAATGAAATGTGTATGAAATGGATGGATGTGCAGACACTCCCAGAAGATGATGTCATTATGAGTGGATTGATATATATTTTTGCATTGTCCCCCCCAGAAGGATCAGGTTTGGTGGGATCGCTCTCATTAGCTATACATTTGTATTTTGTGTTCTGTGTTTGTAAGACTTTTCTATATGTAATAAGAGATGTTTGTTGAACAGTTGGTTACATAAGAGTTACATTTATTTCTTCTTCCTTTATTCAGTAATGTTTCATCTCCCGTAGTATCCCTGTAAGGTACATATTATACAGGAAGGGGGATTATGGGATGGATCTCAGGGCTGCAGTTCCTCTGATCTCCACAAGGTGCTGATCTCACCTATACTCACACAGGAAGTCTCTATGGAATGCAGACAGGAAGTGATGTCAGGGACAGACAGGAAGTGATGTCAGGGACAGACAGGAAGTGATGTCAGGAACAGACAGGAAGCAGAGAGGAGACATTGGTGGACATGGCAGCAGAGGAGGTAATAAGATGTTATGTTTTATTTACACCCAGTAACCCCCGTCATGTCAGTCCTCTTCCTCCATAGTCACGTCCGTCCTCTTCCTCCATAGTCACGTCCGTCCTCTTCCTCCACGTTTACGTCTGTCCTCTTCCTCCATAGTCACGTCCGTCCTCTTCCTCCATAGTCACGTCCGTCCTCTTCCTCCATAGTCACGTCCGTCCTTTTCCTCCATAGTCACGTCCGTCCTCTTACTCCATAGTCACGTCCGTCCTCTTACTCCATAGTCACGTCCGTCCTCTTACTCCATAGCCACGTCCGTCCTCTTCCTCCATAGTCACGTCCGTCCTCTTCCTCCATAGTCACGTCCGTCCTCTTCCTCCATAGTCACGTCCGTCCTCTTCCTCCATAGTCACGTCCGTCCTCTTCCTCCATAGTCACGTCCGTCCTCTTCCTCCATAGTCACGTCCGTCCTTTTCCTCCATAGTCACGTCCGTCCTCTTCCTCCATAGTCACGTCCGTCCTCTTCCTCCATAGTCACGTCCGTCCTCTTCCTCCATAGTCACGTCCGTCCTCTTCCTCCTCCTCCATAGTCACGTCCGCCCTCTTCCTCCATAGTCACGTCCGCCCTCTTCCTCCATAGTCACGTCCGTCCTCTTCCTCCATAGTCACGTCCGTCGTCTTCCTCCATAGTCACGTCGGTCCTCTTCCTCCATAGTCACGTCCGTCCTTTTCCTCCATAGTCACGTCCGTCCTTTTCCTCCATAGTCACGTCCGTCCTCTTCCTCCATAGTCACGTCCGTCCTCTTCCTCCATAGTCACGTCCGCCCTCTTCCTCCATAGTCACGTCCGCCCTCTTCCTCCATAGTCACGTCCGTCCTCTTCCTCCATAGTCACGTCCGTCCTTTTCCTCCATAGTCACGTCCGTCGTCTTCCTCCATAATCACGTCGGTCCTCTTCCTCCATAGTCACATCCGTCCTTTTCCTCCATAGTCACGTCCGCCCTCTTCCTCCATAGTCACGTCTGTCCTCTTCCTCCATAGTCATGTCCGTCCTCTTCCTCCATAGTCACTGTGACGTCTTTTATCTCCAGCAGATGATGATACACACATATATAGTGTGGGAACCCAGATGAACCCCTTCAGGGGCAGAACATTCCCCCACTTCCGGGGCCGGAACATTCTCCTCATTGTGGAGATAAATTCTAGTAATATGGTCCTCTAAACAAACAGCACTGACAATAAATAGACAAGACAAGGACCATCCTGACCATACATGGCCTACAAAGGGCAATGATGACACTACACAGGCAGCCAATGGGCAATCATTACACTATGCAGCCAACACAATGATGGAGTGCCGGGGTCAGGAGTATGGAGCATAGAGCCCCTTACATTGCTGCTCAGGAGGAAGGAAACATTCCTTTTAAACAAAAAATGTATATAAATCTGAGGCTCTTTTAGAAATGTTTGGGGGTTTCCAAAATGAAAGAGGCTTTATAGCGACTAAAACATTTAATATGTGTAACATTGCGCTGTTTATCTCCTCCTCCCCTCCCCCACCTGTCTCCAGCACTGCACCCGGGGACTAGCAGGGAGGGCAGAGACCTTGTAGTGTAATGAGAACCGATTGGCAGCTTCTCAGGAAAGGGGCGTGTCCTGCTTATCCTTTCTCCCTTTCACTCCCAGAGCCATTTTTGCATTTTTTGCACACGTTTAAAAAATCATTTTAGGCCTGAAGACGACACAAAACCCCCAAACTATCGATTTTCTGAAATTAGAGACTTTAGAGAATAAAATAGTGGCAGTTCCAATTTTTTATGTCACAAAATATTATCACAAAGTCTAGGAAATGCCAAATTTCATTAAAAAATACACTTAAGCTGATTTCAGGGCACAAAAAGCAATAAATGACCCATTTATGTGTAAAAATATAAAAGCCGAGGTTGCAGCGAGTAAATAGATATCCAACATGTCAAACCTTAAGTTGTGTGTGCTGAAATGGTGACAACCTTTAGTCCCCGGTATTATCTATAGGGGACACATTTATAGCCCCTTCTAGGTCATCAGTATAGAGTACGGAGGAGGTCTGCTCCTAGAATTATCCTCTCATTCTGGTGTGACCGGCGATATGTAACGTGTATCACAATCAATGTTATCACGTGTAGGCGCTCCAGCGTGTGCTCTTATGTTTGGGTGTGCATATATGTGGGGGGCAGGGGGGGCCTTAAAAATTTTTAAGGGGAGGAGTTATGTACTTGGGTGTAACTTTTATTCTTTACAATTAAAAAAACATTTTTACTTAAGGGGACAAAGTCCTTTATGAGATGACTTTTGATGACAGGTTCTCTTTATTGAGTCATCCAGGGTCTAAAAGACCCCCAATGTCTCCCCTGTACTCCATTGGATGTAATGTAGCGCACATCGCACCGCATTACATTCTTTGCCGGCCTCGATGGTCAGGAAATCTGTCATAACGTCACTTCTGGGTCAGGACAAGAAGGGAGTGAACTTGTCCGCTCTCTTCCGTTGTCACTTACCTGGTGTGAGAGGCCAATGGAGAGAGGGCTTCCCTTGCAGCTAAGTTCCAGACTCCCCTGAGAGTGGGACAGCAGGAGTCAGGACCAAAGTGGCACAGGTTGCCTGTAGGAGTGCTTGTTGGTGGTCCACCCTGGAGCACAACTGATGCACTGAGATGAGGTCTGCAGACAGGAGGTGCCTGTGTGAGGTATGCAAGCCCTTCCGGGGAACAGAGGTTTACTGGATAGCCGGTTCAAAGCCAAGGTCTGGTACTGGGTGGAGATCAGAACAGACATAGTCAGATGGGATAGCCAAGGTCATACACAGAGGGTCGAGAGAGAATATCCGTTAGCCAAGCCGAAGTCATGCACAGAGGAGCAAGAGAGAATATCCATTAGCCAAGCCGAGGTCAGGTCAGGGTTTAAGCAGAGAAGACAGGTCCAGGAGCAAGCCGAGTCGGTAACAGGAAATCACAGATCACAGTAGCACAGGAACAGGAAATCACAGATCACAGTAGCACAGGAACAAGGTACTGGGGAGCCAGAGATCAATCAGAACCTGAGAGTAGTGCAGGGCTTCCTTATAAAGGCCGTTTGCTGCCAAATTTGAGCCGATGTGAACCTCTGTGGCCATGCAAGGTACTGGCAGGGGTGTCAGGTCTCCTAACACCACTGCTGAGGACAGAGACTTGACAGTGCCCCCCCAAAGGGCAGCCTCCAGATGCCTACTTGGGCCATCTTGTCTGGATATTTGGAGTAGAACTCCTGGAGAAGTCTTGGGGCATGTATGTTGTCTTTGGTTCCCAGGAGCCTTCTTCAGGTGTTATCCCTTCCATTTGATCAAGAACTGAATCTGCCTTCCTCGCTTCTTGCAGTCCAGGATTGATTCTATCTCGTATTCTGCATCCTCCCCAACTGTTATTGGTGGCGGAGGAGGTTCTACTCTTCCCGGAAATGGATCATGAACTGCTGGCTTTAGCAGAAAAACATGGAAGACTGGGTGAATCCCATATGATTCGGGAAGAGATAGCTCATGTGCCACTGGATTGATTACTCGTTTGATCTGAAAGGGCCCAATGTATCTTGGTCCCAACTTCCGCGATGGGCAAGGAAGTTTTAGGTTGGCTGTTGATAACCAAGCCTGGTCTCCAACCTTCAGAGAAGGATTTCCCCTCCGTTTCTTGTCATAGTATCTTTTGTAGTCAGTTTGCAATCTTTGTATGGATTTCTGGAGAGCTCAATAGTTGTCCTGTATCCTGCTGATTCTGTCATGAACTGCAGGTACCGAGGTTTCGAGTATGGTATCCGGCAGGCACGAAGGGTGGAATCTGTAATTAGCCCAAAATTACTACTGATTCGTAGCGGAATGGACGGAATTATTGTATGCACATTCTGCTAATGGGAGTAGAGATGTCCAGTCATCCTGGGAAAAGGCAGAGAGACATCGTAGATATTGTTCCAACGTTTGGTTAGTTTGTTCAGTTTGCCCATTTCTTTGAGGGTGGTAGGCCGATGATAGGCAGAGTTCAACTTTCAGGGTTTTACATAAGGCTCTCCAGAACCTGGAGGTAAATTGAACCCCTCGGTCAGACACGATATTGCTGGGCAGTTCGTGTAGCCTAACGATTTCCTTAATAAAAATATGTGCCAACTCAGGCGTCAACGGAGTTCCTATCATTGGCAGAAAGTGGGCCATTTTGGATAGCTGATCTATCACTACTAGGATGGTAGCAAACCCCTCAGAGGGCGGCAAGTGTACAATAAAGTCCATTGTGATAATTTCCCAGGGACGATTAGGAATGGATTGGGGCCTCAGAAACCCCCATGCCTTGGCTTTGTCTCCCTTGCTACGTAGACATACTGTGCAGGATTTACTTAAGTTCTGCAGTCCTGACTTAAGCTGGGCCACCAAAATGATCGCTGGATCAGGTCCATTGTTTTTCAGCCAGTTGATGGTCGTGGAATGTCTTGAAAACTTGGGATCTTACCTCCTGAGGTACAAAGATCTTATCCTGGTGCCACAGAAAGCCATCCTGCCTTCTTAATGAGTTCTGCTCAGGTACGGCACACCATGCAGATGCCTGTTCAATCAAAAGCTTCAGACTGGGCTGAATCAACAAAACATTTTGGGCCGACAGGATGGTATCGGGGGCAAAGTTTCAACTGAATCTGGGAACATACGTGATAGAGCATCTGCTTTCCCATTCTTGGATCCTGGGCGGTAGGTCATGTGAAAATTGAAGATGGAGAAATATAGGACCCATCTAGCTTGCTGCGGTCTTAGGCGCTTGGCAGATCTTAAATATTCTAGATTCTTATGAACTGTGAAGATCATGATTGGGTGACTAGCTCCTTCCAAAAGGTACCTCCATTCTTTGAACGCCATTTTGATCTCCAAAAGTTCCCTGTTGCCTATGTCATAGTGCCTTTCAGCTTGGCTTAGTTTCTTAGAGCAAAACACTACCAGAAGGAGCAGAGCTTTTGGACCTTGGCTCCTGTAGCCACCTCCGATGCTTCCACCTCCAGGATGAAGGAAGTGTTGGCTCTGGGTGTTGTAATACAGGAGCAGAAGTGAACTGCTTTTTTAACTGCTTGAAGGCTGTCTGTGCTTCTTGGCTCCAGAGAAAATGTGTATGCTGGCTAGTGAGTTGGGTAATGGGGGATATAATGGTTGAGAAGCCCTTGATGAACTTCTGATAAACGTTGGCAAATGTTGGCTGCCCCTGGAAGCTGCTCAATAGGACAATAATATGATTGATGAGATGGTAAAGTGTCAGCTTTCTTTTTATCAAATACATCAAGGAAATGGTGGTAGGCAGGGGGAACGGAATGACTGGCATCTGATGTAGGCTGAACTGAGAGGCACACAGGGAAATTGGTGGGTGTGGGAGTGCCGCAGTGCTGAATACAGTAATTTGATGGGAAGGTGACTTCTTTCTTGAGCCAGTTGATTTGTGGATTGTGAGCTTGCAACCAAGGTATTCCTAGGATGGCTGGAAACATGGGAGATCTCAGGATGTCAAAGCAGATGAATTCCTGATGGACAGAGTCAGTTGTGGCTAGGATGGGAATGGTTTCTTGGGTAACGGGTCCTGAGCTAGGAGCAGTGCCATCTGCTAGGAGTACATTAAACCTTTGTGTTTTAGGATGAAGAGGAATACCTAGGTTCTGGGCAAGGTTGATGTCCAAGAAAAAACTACAGGCTCCCGAATCAATGATTGCCCACAACTTGATTCCTTTCCAGCCACCTGTAATGACATGGGTAGAACGACATGGGTGGTTAAGGTTCTGGATAACTGGAGATATGAAGGATGAGGCTGGCTGGACTTACTTGGTCGCACTGGGCAGTTGCCTAAGAAATGGCCCATGGCCCTGTGACATAAATGTAAGATTTGAGTAGTTGAGATGTGATCAGTAGAAATATGTCATTGTAAATTTAGTTTCAGTCCATGTTATTAAAGATAAGTGTTCAGTATTCAGTCAGAGACATATGTTCACCAATTAGCATCTGAAAGGAAAGAGCATGTCAATAAAACGTCACCTATGTAGCCAGAGATTGCCACCTTCTTGAAATCTAAAAGAAGAGCTCCAACCATTTCAGCTTCGGGAAGCAGCAGGAGACCAGGAGAGGGCTCCACTTTGTCTGCTAGCTGTGATTTATATCCACAGATCAGAGGAATATATTTCATCTCTCATAAAAGATACAATATTAGTTGCAGAGAGATGAAAATACTTCCTTTTGATTGGACACACTGTAAGCTACATCTGCATGTAAAACTGTATTTATAGCCTCTGTAGAATCTCAGAGAAATGCAGAAAGCAGGTATATGGCACCTGATTGCAACAGCTGAACAGTGATTCGTACTGTCGCGATCAGATTGATGTGCTGGTGTCGGAAATTCTATCCCTGACTTGGTGATTCAAACCGTTCCTGGTCCAATCGACTTTGGGTACTTCAGTACCCAGAACGTCCTGTGGGCTGGTACAGGGTTGATTGGCCAAGGGCTAATGTCCAGCCTATGTCCATATTTCAATAAATTGAGGACCCTGAGATATGGACGGGGTGATTCGTACAGAGCCCTTTCTATTTTACTGGCGAATCACGGACTTTCTCTAACTTGCTCCAGTCACAGGATAACTCTTAGTAAAAGTTTTATTTCTGCTTTTATTCCCTTTTATTTTATAGTCAATGGCCAATTGTGTGTCTTTTTGTATTTTCTGTATTATTTGTAACTTTTTATACTTTGTACATATTCTATGCACAGCTCACTTTCGGGATATTAAATCATAAAGTTAATAAGTGACTTCTGGATACTTAAGCTCGGGCTCATATCTCCGGAGAGATTATTGTATTACAGTGTCTATATGTGCTCGGTCTAAGTTCATTGCCAATCTGTATGCAATTGCACTGTGTGTTGGCAGATTGCATGCAGACTGTAAAGTAGCAGATCTGCCAGATGGAGATCTGTGTGTGTGGTGGCCCAGCAGACCAGTCTGTGGACAAACTGTTGGATGGTGGCAAGCTACCGTTTGTTGTGTGACTGGTGTGGGGGTGTGTGGACAGTGGAATCGTCATTCACACCGGGGTTCTAGCTTGTAGGATAGCTGGAGGAATGCTAGAAGTGTGTGCCAATTGCTAGACTGCTCCCCAACCCTTAGATTGCACCAGATTGTATATAAGATTTGTATCTGCCTGTGTGTGGTCAGCCAGCTGGATTGGAGTGGAGTCTCCCTCTAGTAGTGGCCAGATGCAGTGCGAGCTGTGAATGCGTATCATGGCCAGTCTTATATGCTCAAAGTAAGACCCCCTCATCCCTCTTTACCCCAAGTCACGGCCGGACGTGCATGCCCCAGTTAGCTAGGCGCCGTAGGCATGTGTGTGCGGTGTGGATCCATGACAGCCCCGCAGTAAAGGCATAGGTTGCCTTGCCGTCTGCGTAATCTTTCCTCTGGAGATAAGGCAGGTCAGAGAAGGCCAATTAGCATGGGTTCTACTTCAGGAGTGCTGATAGGCGGAGAAATAGGGACAGAATCCACTGGTCTTGGAACCCTTGGCAAAACCCTTGGCAAAGGGTCTGGGTATGTTCAGAATGTCTCTCCTGTAGCCGTTGATCCAATTAGGTAGCGAGTTGAATTAGATTCTCCAAGGAGGAGCGAGCCTTCACCCTAGCTAATTCATCCTTGAGGGACTCAGACAGACCTAGATGGAACTGGTATTTTAGGGCTGCGTCATTCAACCCGGTATTGGCGGACCATTTGCGGAATTCCACAATGTAGTCCTCCACATGCCGTCGGCCTTGTTGTAGAGCATGAAGGGTGGATTCAGCAGTAGAGGTCCTCTGGGGGTCATCATAAAGAGCTGCCATGGCTTCAACGAATGTGATCACTGAGTTTAGCGCTGGTTCTTTTTGTTCCAGTAAGCTGTGTGCCCATGATTGAGGCTCGTCAGATATGAGAGAAATGATGAACCCCACTTTAACTGCCTCAAGTGAGAAGGTCCTGGGTTGCAGTGCAAAATACAACTCACAAGCATTCTTGAAGGCTCGGAATTTACGTCGGTCCCCAGGAAGCGTTCTGGAATGGTAACCCTGAGTAGTACCACAGCGGGTGTAACAGTGGAAAGCGAACTGGCTGGTGCCACTGTAGGGATAGGACTAGGCAATGGATTCTGGTCTGCAGAAGTCACAGCAGTAGTGAGCGAATGAAGACGTCCCTCCAGCTGAAAATATTCCTCCTGCAGATCCTTGACCACTTGCGTAAGTGCCGTCATCTGTTGGCACAGGGCCTCTAATGTGGAAGCACCTCTCTCGGCCTCAGACATATTGGCTGATTGATACTATCACGTACCTGGTGAGAGACGCCAATGGAGAGAGGGCTTCCCTTGCGGCTAAGTTCCAGACTCCCCTGAGAGTAGGACAGCAGGAATCAGGACCAAAGTGGCACAGGTCACCTGTAGGAGTGCTTATTGGTGGTCCACCCAGGAGCACAGCTGATGCACTGAGATGAGGTCTGCAGACAGGTGGTGCCTGTGCGAGGTATGAAAGCCCTTCCAGGGAACAGGATTACTGGATAGCCGGTTCAAAGCCAAGGTCTGGTACTGGGTGGAGATCAGAACAGACATAGTCAGATGGGATAGCCGAGATCATACACAGAGGAGCAAGAGAGAATATCCGTTAGCCAGCCGAGATCATACACAGAGGAGCAAGAGAGAATATCCGTTAGCCATCCGAGGTCAGGTCAGGGTTTAAGCAGAGAAGACAGGTCCAGGAGCAAGCCGAGTCGGTAACAGGAAATCACAGTAGCACAGGAACAGGAAATAACAGTAGAACAGGAACAAAGTACTGGGGAGCCAAAGATCAACCAGCACTTGAGAGTAGTGCAGGGCTTCCTTATAAAGGCTGTTTGCCACCAAATTTGAGCCAATGTGAACTTCTGCGGCCATGCAAGGTACTGGCAGGGTTGCCAGGTCCCCTAACACCTCTGCCAAGGACAGAGCCCTGACATCTGTCCCCTCTACCCTCTGGCATCCGCTGAACTGTGCCCACAGATGGGCAAGCAGAGCCAGAGAAGCATAGTAGGTACAAGGGAGGTTCACACAGATGGGGTGGCAGAGGCTGGCACCTGAAAGGAGAGCCCTGCGGCTTGCCCTCAGCAGGGATAAAGATTAAACACAATACTTGCCCGGCCCCCAGAACTACATGTCCCGGGCGTCGGGTGATGTAAAGTGACCATCCCTGCATGATGAGCTGACGTCCTCACAGAACTGCCTCAGAGCAAACTAGTCATAGGAAGGATCATATTTATCATTCCTTGTCTGCAGATCTAAAACTCATCAAAACCAGTTCAGAGACCAAACAAACCCAACAGAGAAAAGGGGCCCCGGACCTCAAAATTGTAGTAAACACTAAACAGCCCAAACAAAATGTCTTCCCATGGGGGGAGTAGTTCTTCAATGTCCAGCAACCCTCCTATTCCCCCCTCACATCCACATCCTATTATTCTGTGACCAATACCATCCAAATCATTCTTACTTTCATTTCCCAAAGTTATCCGTCTACAAGGAGACCTGTATAGATCACATGATGGCACCAATGAGGATGGAGGAGGACCGGAGTCACATGACTGAGAAGATACTAAACCTCACCCTGGAGATCATCTACCTGCTGACCGGAGAGGTGAGGAGGATTCTGGGAGGTCACATGACATCACTCTCATCTCTATTATTAAAACACAGACCTGACCGGAGAGGTGAGGAGGATTCTGGGAGGTCACATGACATCACTCTTATCTCTATTAATAAAACACAGACCTGACCGGAGAGGTGAGGAGGATTCTGGGAGGTCACATGACATCACTCTTATCTCTATTAATAAACACAGACCTGACCGGAGAGGTGAGGAGGATTCTGGGGGGTCACATGACATCACTCTTATCTCTATTAATAAAACACAGACCTGACCGGAGAGGTGAGGAGGATTCTGGGGGGTCACATGACGTCACTCTTATCTCTATTAATAAAACACAGACCTGACTGGAGAGGTGAGGAGGATTCTGGGAGGTCACATGACATCACTCTTATCTCTATTAATAAACACAGACCTGACCGGAGAGGTGAGGAGGATTCTGGGAGGTCACATGACATCACTCGCATCTCTATTAATAAACACAGACCTGACCGGAGAGGTGAGGAGGATTTTGGGAGTCTAACATGATATTCCTATTGGTTCCTCAATGCAGAGATTTCCTCCTCTGAAGTCAGGTGATCATATGACCATCACAGTGCCTCCATGTGACTCCCTAAACCCTGAGAGACACAACATGGAGAAGATTCTAGAAGTCACCAAGAAGATGATGGAGCTGCTGACAGGAGAGGTGAGCGGTGCCGGGAATTCTGGGACATTCTCCAATCACTGATCATTATCGGTATCATTAGGATCTGTACATTATCTGCATTGTTACCATTGATGTCATTTTTATTATATATTCAGAGTGGAAACCTGAGAGATCCTAAAGTTGAGGTTAAAGGAGAGATGAAAGAGGAGGAGGATGAGGATGGGGAGATGGAGGAGTCAGAGCCTCTAAGAGAACACAAAGATCTGTACCAGGACAGCATGGTGGAGTCATCCAGCTACAGGAACCCACCAGAGAGATGTCCCCGTCCTCTGTATTCCCGGGATTCCACACAGGAAGGTCACACCATCCCTCACCATCATCAGGTAGATGATGACAATTATTGGTAGTTGTGATTTATACACAGCATGTTTGTTACAATGAATGTTTTATTATATCTTTCAGAGTGGAATCCTCGGGGATGATAATATTGATGGTAAAGAAGAGTATAAAGAGGAGGATGAGGAGTATGGAGTGATGGAGGAGTTTTCAGAAGGACACAAGGATATGATGGAGCCACCTAATACCAGGAACCCACCAGAGAGATGTCCCCGTCCTCTGTATTCCCGGGATTCCACACAGGAAGGTCACACCATCCCTCACTATTACAAGGTTGGTGGGATGGAGCATCTAGAACATGGACTTGTGGAGATAATATTTTTATTTTTCATGTTAGCTTTATTTATATATTATGTGAAATTTCTAATTTTCTTGGTTTAGGGTGAAGATCTGATAAATATAAAAGTTGAGATAAAAGCAGAAGAAGAAGAGGCGTATGTGAGGGATGATCAGCAGTCTATGGAGGAAGATGGAATAACGGGGACATTTATAGAGGAGGACACTCCTACAGAGATCAGCACAGGTGGGTCATGAACACTAAATACACGATATACTCTATGTTGTACATTACATACTCCTGACCCCTGCACTATATACTCTATGTTGTACATTACATACTCCTGACCCCTGCACTATATACTTTGTTGTACATTACATACTCCTGACCCCTGCACTATATACTCTATGTTGTACATTACATACTCCTGACCCCTGCACTATATACTCTATGTTGTACATTACATACTCCTGACCCCTGCACTATATACTCTATGTTGTACATTACATACTCCTGACCCCTGCACTATATACTCTATGTTGTACATTACATACTCCTGACCCCTGCACTATATACTCTATGTTGTACATTACATACTCCTGACCCCTGCACTATATACTCTATGTTATACATTTCATACTCCAGACTCCTGCTTTCCCCCCTCCCCCCACTGCTATATATACACATAATATGGATTCTCTCATGTTACACCTATTTCCTCCCAGCTGGACATTTTATATCGGATGATGTGATTGGAGCACAGACTTTTACATGGTGATAATAATGTGATAACATCCTCCAACTTTGGACCCTTAAACAGAAAGTGATAATGAGGGAGGAGTCAATACCCCAATGATGGTGGTCTTCAGGATCAGTCCAGTCTTCATCTTGGTTGTTCTCCCCCATCCTCACTCTCTGACCTCTGGTGGGGCTCAGCCCCGCTGTTCTTCATGACTAAATCATGGACTAAATATGGAAGTGCAGTACTTCTTGTGTTGGGAAGATGGCGATGAGTGATAGAGGGGGTGGGGACCCTCGTCCTATAATCCCCTCATCACTGTCCCTCCTATAAAAGACAGTTCTGGTTGTTTCCTCACTCTCTGACTAAGGTCCATGAATAAAGAAATGACCTGGTAGGAGATCAGAGGAGCCATTTCCTAGTTCTCTTGAGGGTGGAATTGTAAGCTCCTCAGAGACTAAGCTGCCTGATGTGGGCGGAGTCCTGGTTTGGGGGAACCAATCAGCTCCTGTCTAGTAATCCTCTTTGTCTTTGTATTTTAGTCCATGGCCGGGAGATGAGGAAAACCTCCGAGGATTGTCTCACTTTGTCTCCAGACTGGAAAGTAGAGGATGAGGACATCACACAGTATAGTCCAGGAGAAAACCCGGCTCCCTCCAATGTCCATCCGGCACCACCCAGTGTAGATGGACCATCGGATTCCTCGTATCCTGAGGAACCTCAGACTGTGCGGGACCGGGCCACCCCTCCAACAGGGAAGAGCTTCTCCTGTACTGAGTGCGGGAAGGGTTTCCATTTTAAATCCCATCTTAATGTGCATAAAATAACTCACACAGGAGAGAAGCCATATTCCTGTCTTGAGTGCGGGAAATGCTTTTCACGAAAGTATGATCTTTACAAACATCAGAGATATCACACGGGGGAGAAGCCATATTCCTGTCCAGAGTGTGGGAAATGTTTTTCACAGAAGTCTCATCTTTCCAGTCATCAGAGATCTCACACGGGGGAAAAGCCGTATTCCTGTCATGAGTGCGGGAAATGTTTTTCACAGAAGTCCAATCTTAACAGACATCAGAGATCTCACATGGAAGAGATCCCTGTTCCTGTCTTGAGTGCGGGAAATGTTTTTCAGTGAAGTCAAATCTTTGCATTCATCAGAGATGTCACACGGGGGAGAAGCCACTTTCCTGTCCTGAGTGAGGGAAATGTTCCTCACTGAAGTCCTGTCTTCCTGTACTTCAGGGGTCCCACACAACCCTGGAGGTGTATTAGTGCCTTGAGTGCGGGAAATGTCTTCTAGATGAATGTTGCTGGACATCCCAGCTCTCATGTGGGGAAGAAGCACACCCTGATATACACCTCAGATATACTCCATGGCTGATCTTCATCATGGAAGAAACAGTTCATAAGGAGATCAAAGGCCCCCAAAGACATGGATGAAGTGTGGGACCGGGTCGGCCATTGATGGCAGGAGAAGAAGTTTTCAATGTATTTTCCATCAATGGAAGACATTCCAGCAGCTCAGATGTGATCCTAATAACATTGGTTCCCCCATTCACACAGGAGGAATGGACATGAACTCTCACTGAGGGAATTGCTATACAAACATTCTATGAATAGACCCCCAAATGTCAGGAGACGTTTCTATAAAGACGGGAAGTATGGAGCAGAGAAATGAATAGACCTCCCAGCAATGTTATTACCAGGCTGCAGCTAGGGGGAGCTCTAATGTCACCCCAGCAGAGGGATCCCATCTAGCCCACATTAACCCTCTCACTGCCAGAGCTGTTTCTGCACAAATGTTAAAATGCTAATTTTGGACCTGAAGATTAGTTTGTTAGTTTGTACACCAATAATAATGACTCCGCCCCCACATTCCAGACAAGGGATCTTCCTGAGCAATCAGATTCCTTCCTTTACTATTTCCTGATTTTTATGCTTCAATCTTATTAAATGTAAAATTATAATAAAACATTTATTGAACAAAAACTATTGTGTGTGTCGGTGCAATGACGGCAAACTTCAATATAGAACATTGCTCCTCGGTGACACCTCACACCCTTCAATAACGGCGCAGAGTGCGGGGGTCAGCAGTATATCATATACAGCCCACCATACAGAGTGCAGAGGGGGGCTGTAGTGTGCCCCCCCTCCTGATCCATACCAGGCCACATGTCCACAACATGGGGGTCACCTTACCAGGGGGGATTAAATCAACCAGAAAATGTCTGTGTTTATATGGCAAGGAGAGTGATGAATGTTCCCAATTTCCATCTGTCAGAGATGCTGCCGATCATTTAGCTACATGTTTGATGGCCATTCCCACCCCAACCTCGGTTTTGTTGGACATTTTCAGAGTAATGACTAATACTGATGTAAGAATGGATGATGGACCATCTATGTCATTGTATGAGGACTGTCAGAACTGTCCAGGTCCATATAAAGGCTGGGAATATATGACTGGTATGAAAACGTTGAATGTTCCCCCAGGAGATGTGTTACAATATGACATGTGATTCTGAAGAGATTCCCCGGTGTTGGGATCTCAGATTTCCATATGGCCCACATCACACAACCCGATCTCCTCAGGACAGGATTTTCTGTACGTCTAATAGAACATGTAGTTCAGTACATAACCCAATGAGCTGTCATCATGTTCTATCACAGCCCAGCCACAGTCACAGGTCACACTACCTTTAGGATGGTTGTTTTCTTGTGGAAATCCCACATATTCATATATTCCAGGAATATTACTGGAGGGCCTTGTACTTGGAGCCGTCTGAGTATGATATTGCCTGAGCATCCTAAAGCTATGGAGAAGGATCTAAGATCAAGAAGGAGGACCGAGATTGTATCAGAAGATTGTATATCAGACATTACACTGCTTTCCAAAGCTGAATACACTAGTTTAGTTGGATCTATTGTAGGAGGACCAGCATTACCATTATATAACACAAGAACATAGTTACATAGTTAGTCTGGCTGAAAAAAGACAAAAGTCCATCCAGTTCAACCATTAACAAAAAAAAGTTATAATCCGACATCCACAGTTGATACAAAGGAAGCTAAAAACCCAGCAAAGCACGATCCAATCTGCTCCTGCAGGGGAAAAAATTCCTCCCTGATCCCCGGAGAGGCAATCGGATATTCCCGGGATCAACGTTCCCTATAAATGTTAGTAGAACTGTTAATCCTTTAGCATGTAGTATGGCAAAAAGTCTGAATCGTACTTCTATGGCTTTGCAGGAACTGTTGCCCGACCTCCAAGGAACCCGTAAAGCTGTTCTTCAGAATCCAGTGACTATAGATTGACACAGTGCACCACCCGCTCCTCCTCAGTACACTCCACTCCATTGGCCTCCATGACTCTGCTCTCTCCTGGTTCTCCTCTTACCTTTCTCAGTGCACTTTCAGTGTCACATACAACTCCTCCTCCTCCGCTCCGCTTCTTCTTTCTGTTGGGGTACCCCAAGGTTCTGTCCTTGGACCCCTCCTTTTCTCTCTCTATACCTCCTCCCTGGGCCAACTGATAACCTCCCATGGCTTCCAATACCACCTCTATGCTGATGACACCCAGATCTATGTCTCCACTCCCCAGCTCACCCCCTCAATCTCCTCACATATCACAAATCTACTGAGCGACATATCAGCATGGATGTCACATCACTACCTTAGACTCAATCTTTCCAAAACCGAGCTGTAATATTACCTCCCTCCAATCCCCAGCTCGCGACTTTACCATCAAGATCAACAACCCAACCATTGGTCCTTCCCCTTATGCCAGGGTGCTAGGTGTAATCCTAGACTATGACCTCTCCTTTGGACCCCACATCCACTCACTGGCTAAATCCTGCCACCTCAACCTCCGGAACATTTCCTGAATCCGCCCCTTCCTGACCAATGACACCACAAAACAACTTATCCACGCCTTGGTTATATCCCACCTCCATTACTGCAACTCCCTCCTCACTGGTCTACTGTTACACAGGCTATCCCCCCTTCAGTCTATTATGAATGCTGCCGCTAGACTCATACACCTTACCAACCGATCAGCTACTGCTGCTAGACTCATACACCTTACCAACCGATCAGCGACTGCCGCTAGACTCATACACCTAACCAACCGATCAGTGACTGCTGCTAGACTCATACACCTTACCAACCGATCAGTGACTGCCGCTAGACTCATATACCTTACCAACCGATCAGCGACTGCTGCTAGACTCATACACCTTACCAACCGATCAGTGACTGCTGCTAGACTCATACACCTTACCAACCGATCAGCGACCACTGCTAGACTCCTACACCTTACCAACCGATCAGAGACTGCTGCTAGACTCATACACCTTACCAACCGATCAGAGACTGCCGCTAGACTCATCCACCTTACCAACCGATCAGTGACTGCTGCTAGACTCATACACCTTACCAACCGATCAGCGACTGCTCCTAGACTCATACACCTTACCAACCGATCAGAGACTGCTGCTAGACTCATACACCTTACCAACCGATCAGTGACTGCTGCTAGACACATACGCCTTACCAACCGATCAGCGACTGCTGCTAGACTCATACACCTTACCAACTGATCAGCGACTGCTGCTAGACTCATACACCTTACCAACCGATCATCGACCACTGCTAGACTCATACACCTTACCAACCGATCAGCGACTGCCGCTAGACTCATACACCTTACCAACCGATCAGAGACTGCTGCTAGACTCATACACCTTACCAACCGATCAGAGACTGCTGCTAGACTCATACACCTTACCAACCGATCAGCGACTGCCGCTAGACTCATACACCTTACCAACCGATCAGAGACTGCTGCTAGACTCATACACCTTACCAACCGATCAGTGACTGCCGCTAGACTCATACACCTTACTAACCGATCAGCGACTGCCGCTAGACTCATACACCTTACCAACCGATCAGTGACTGCTGCCAGACTCACCCACCTTACCAACCGATCAGCGACTGCTGCTAGACTCATACACCTTACTAACCGATCAGTGACTTCTGCTAGATTCATACACCTTACCAACCGATCAGCGACTGCTGCTAGACTCATACACCTTACCAACCGATCAGCGACTGCCGCTAGACTCATACACCTTACCGACCGATCAGCGACTGCTTCTAGACTCATACACCTTACCAACCGATCAGTGACTGCTGCTAGACTCATATACCTTACCAACCGATCAGGGACTGCTGCTAGACTCATACACCTTACCAACCGATCAGTGACTGCCGCTAGACTCATATACCTTACCAACCGATCAGCGACTGCTGCTAGACTCATACACCTTACCAACCGATCAGTGACTGCTGCTAGACTCATACACCTTACCAACCGATCAGCGACCACTGCTAGACTCCTACACCTTACCAACCGATCAGAGACTGCTGCTAGACTCATACACCTTACCAACCGATCAGAGACTGCTGCTAGACTCATACACCTTACCAACCGATCAGTGACTGCTGCTAGACACATACGCCTTACCAACCGATCAGCGACTGCTGCTAGACTCATACACCTTACCAACTGATCAGCGACTGCTGCTAGACTCATACACCTTACCAACCGATCAGCGACTGCCGCTAGACTCATACACCTTACCAACCGATCAGAGACTGCTGCTAGACTCATACACCTTACCAACCGATCAGTGACTGCCGCTAGACTCATACACCTTACTAACCGATCAGCGACTGCCGCTAGACTCATACACCTTACCAACCGATCAGTGACTGCTGCCAGACTCACCCACCTTACCAACCGATCAGCGACTGCTGCTAGACTCATACACCTTACCAACCGATCAGCGACTGCCGCTAGACTCATACACCTTACCGACCGATCAGCGACTGCTTCTAGACTCATACACCTTACCAACCGATCAGTGACTGCTGCTAGACTCATACACCTTACCAACCGATCAGCGACTGCCGCTAGACTCATACATCTTACCAACCGATCAGTGACTTCTGCTAGACTCACACACCTTACCAACCGATCAGCGACTGCCGCTAGACTCATACACCTTACCAACCGATCAGCGACTGCCGCTAGACTCATACACCTTACCAACCGATCAGCGACTGCCGCTAGACTCATACGCCTTACCAACCGATCAGCGACTGCCGCTAGACTCATACACCTTACCAACCGATCAGCGACTGCTCCTAGACTCATACGCCTTACCAACCGATCAGCGACTGCTGCTAGACTCATACACCTTACCAACCGATCAGTGACTGCTGCCAGACTCACCCACCTTACCAACCGATCAGTGACTGCTGCCAGACTCACCCACCTTACCAACCGATCAGCGACTGCTGCCAGACTCACCCACCTTACCAACCGATCAGTGACTTCTGCTAGACTCATACACCTTACCAACCGATCAGGGACTGCCTCTAGACTCATACACCTTACCAACCAATCAGCGACTGCCGCTAGACTCATACACCTTACCAACCAATCAGTGACTGCTGCCCCTCTCTGCCAGTCCCTTCACTGGCCTCTGCTCAGTGTTCTCCATCCCTCTCTGCCAATCCCTTCATTGTCTTCCACTAACCCAGGGGTAGGCAACCTGCGGCACTCCAGCTGTTGAAGGACTACAAGTTCCATCATGCCTCTGCAAGTCATAGCTATAACTGTCAGTTTTGTAATGTTACAATGCCTCATGGGAAATGTAGTTCCACAACAGCTAGAGAGCCGCAGGTTGCCTACCCCTGCACTAACCCAACATATAAAATTCAAATTACTAACCACAGCTTACAAAACCATCCACAACACTGCCCCGGCTACATCACCAACCTCATCCACAGATATCGCTGGCTCCTCTCCTCCCACGATATCTTGCTCTCTAGCTCCCTCATCACCTCCTCCTTCTACACTCACCTCCAGGACTTCTCCAGAGCCTCTCCCATCCTCTGGAACTCCCTACCACAGCATGTCCGGTCAGCCCCTCACCCTCTCTGCCTTTAGGCGATCTTTGAAAACTCACTTCTTCAGGGAAGCCTACCCCACCTCCACCTAAGAATTGTACTTGAATCACCTCCACCAGATCATCCCCCACAGCTATCACCTTTTATATCCCCTCCCCCTTCCTTCAGATTGTAAGCTCCACGAGTCGGGCCCTCCTATTCCTTCTGTACTGAAATGTATTGTAATTTTACCGCCCCCCTTATATTGTACAGCACTGCACAGACTGTTGGTGCCATAAATCCTGTATAATAATAATAACCCCAGCTGGGAGTAAAGGGTGGAAATGGCTGGTGACCCCCAGATTTGGGCAATGATGTCATCACTATAAATGGATAAAACCCGCGCTATGTGTAACAACTCCAAACCTACAAAAACCTTCTAGCGGACTGCTGCTGTAACAAAAGGAAGGATTCCCTGTCATCTAGAAGAGCATTATGTGTCACAGCGCTGTCCTATTGTGTGTGCACAGAAATCATCACAAATACACTACAAATATGTGGAGACATTCAGAGATAAAGAGCTCGGGGCTCCAAATCCTATTCTCTGCACATCCACTGCTTCCACTTTACACCCACTTCATTGGTCTTATGGGGTTTATCAATAAATGAAGGAAACTGAACCGTGTGCAAATCCATCCACAACATAAAGTGCTTTGTGCTCAAGATGCTGCTCCCTGCAGATCCACTGCTTCCACTTTACACCCACTTCATTCATCTCATCAGATTTGCTGCTATAGGAAATCATCTCAAATCCTGTGCAAATCCATGGAGACGGACAATATTGTGTGCTCAGTATAGTGTTCTCTGCAAGTCCACCGCTTCCACTTTGCATCTACTTCAATCCACTTATTTTACTACAAAAATCCACCAATCAGTGAAAAGTTGATAAGGTGTGAAAGTGCTCCGCCCTCCAAACTGTGTTGGCTGTAGTGTAGCCCCGCCTTCTTCCACCTCTTGTACACGGGATGGTGAGGGCGCCCCCTAGTAGTTCTTCCCCCTCACCACACCAATAGGACTCCCAGCTTTTCAGCTCCCAGAGTCACAAACATCCTTCACACTCTCCTCATCTCCGATGGTAAAGGAACCGGATCCTCCTCGCTCACTCCTGCAAGTCTGCTGCGGGTTCTGTCAGTCTCCCTCCTAGACTCCGCCTCCAACCGCCATTCCAGAAGGAGCTCCGCCTCTAAATACACACTCAGGGAGGACAGAAAGGGGAACCCGACATCATGTGACACCTTTTATTACATGGAAATACGAAAATCAACGGGACTAATGCAATCACATTTACTGCAAAATCAGAGGAGCCAAAATCCCTCCCCCGAGCAGTCAGGCTGCAGGAGATCTGCTGAGACATAGAGAGGGAAATGGGAGCTAATAGGCTGCAGGAGATCTGCTGAGACATAGAGAGGGAAATGGCTGCTAATAGGCTGCAGGAGATCTGCTGAGACATAGAGAGGGAAATGGGTGCTAATAGGCTGCGGGAGATCTGCCGAGACATAGAGAGGGAAATGGGTGCTAATAGGATGCGGGAGATCTGCTGAGACATAGAGAGGGAAATGGCTGCTAATAGGCTGCGGGAGATCTGCCGAGAGATAGAGAGGGAAATGGGTGCTAATAGGCTGCGGGAGATCCGCTGAGACATAGAGAGGGAAATGGGTGCTAATAGTCTGCGGGAGATCCGCTGAGACATAGAGAGGGAAATGGGTGCTAATAGGCTGCGGGAGATCCGCTGAGACATAGAGAGGGAAATGGGAGCTAATAGGCTGCAGGAGATCTGCTGAGACATAGAAAGGGAAATGGGTGCTAATAGGCTGCAGGAGATCCGCTGAGACATAGAGAGGGAAATGGGTGCTAATAGGCTTCAGGAGATCCCCTGAGACATAGAGAAGGAAATGGGTGCTAATAGGCTGCAGGAGATCCGCTGAAACATACCGAGGGAAATGGGTGCTAATAGACTGCAGGAGATCTGCTGAAACACAGAAAGGGAAATGGGTGCTAATAGGATGCAGGAGATCTGCTGACACATAGAGAGGGAAATGGGAGCTAATAGGCTGCAGGAGATCTGCTGACACATAGAGAGGGAAATGTGAGCTAATAGGCTGCAGGAGATCCGCTGAGACATAGAGAGGGAAATGGGTGCTAATAGGCTGCGGGAGATCTGCTGAGACATAGAAAGGGAAATGGGAGCTAATAGGCTGCAGGAGATCCGCTGAGACATTGAGAGGGAAATGGGTGCTAATAGGCTGCAGGAGATCCGCTGAGACATAGAAAGGGAAATGGGCGCTAATAGGCTGCAGGAGATCTGCTGAGACAATGAAATGTGTATGAAATGGATGGATGTGCAGACACTCCCAGAAGATGATGTCATTATGAGTGGATTGATATATATTTTGCATTGTCCCCCCAGAAGGATCAGGTTTGGCGGGATCGCTCTCATTAGCTATACATTTGTATTTTGTGTTCTGTGTTTGTAAGACTTTTCTATATGTAATAAGAGATGTTTGTTGAACAGTTGGTTACATAAGAGTTACATTTATTTCTTCTTCCTTTATTCAGTAATGTTTCATCTCCCGTAGTATCCCTGTAAGGTACATATTATACAGGAAGGGGGATTATGGGATGGATCTCGGGGCTGCAGTTCCTCTGAACTCCACAAGGTGGGGATCTCACCTATACTCACACAGGAAGTCTCTATGGAATGCAGACAGGAAGTGATGTCAGGTACAGACAGGAAGTGATGTCAGGCACAGACAGGAAGTGATGTCAGGTACAGACAGGAAGTGATGTCAGGCACAGACAGGAAGTTCCAGATGAGAGGTGAGGCGGGAAGAAGTATAGAGGAGACGTTGGTGGAAGTGGCAGCAGAGGAGGTAATAAGATGTTATTTCCTATTTACAACAAATGTATATAAATCTGAGGCTCTTTTAGGAATGTTGGGGGCTGTAAAAAACTAAAGGCGCTTTATAGCAACTTAAATGTGTAATATGTGTAACATTCGCTGTTTATCTCCTCCTCCCCTCCCCCGCCTGTCTCCAGCACTGCACCCAGGACTAGCAGGGAGGGGAGACTCCTTACAGTGTAATGAGAACCGATTGGCTGCTCCTCAGGAAAGGGGAGTGTCCTGCTTATTTTTCTCCCTTTCACTCCCAGAGCCATTTTGGCATTTTTTGCACATTTAAAAAATCATTTTATCCTGAAGATGACACAAAACCCCCAAAATATCGATTTTCTGAAAGTAGAGACTTTAGAGAATAAAATAGCGGCAGTTCTAATTTTTATGTCACAAAATATCACAAAGATCTAGGAAATTTCAGTAAAAAATTATTATTATTATTACATGGAGTTTATATAGCGCCAAAGGGTTTGCTCAGCGCTGTACAATAGAGGGGGGGGACAATACATGAAACAGTACAGTAACTACAAACAGCACACGAGGGGTAAGAGGGCCCTACTCTTAGGAGCTTACAATCTAGGAGGGAGGGGGTAGTGGTACAGGAGGAAGTGGCTGTGGGGGATGGAGTGATAGGAGGAATGAAGAACGGCTGTTAGGTGAGGGTGGGGTAGGCTTCCCTGAAGAGGTGGGTTTTCAGGGAGCGCCTGAAGGTAAGGAGGGAAGGTGACAGTCTGATGGATTGAGGTAGTGAGTTCCAGAGGATGGGGGAGGACCTGGAAAAGTCCTGCAGTCGTGCATGAGAGGAGGAGACCAGGGAGCAAGATAGAAGGAGGTCCTGTGAAGAGTGAAGGGTACGGGTAGGGTGGTACTTGGGGATCAGGTCGGTGAGGTAGTTAGGGGCAGTGTTATGAATGGCTTTGTAGGTCAGAGTGAGTAGTTTGAATTTGATGCGTTGGGCAATCGGGAGCCAGTGGAGGGAATGACAGAGGGGGGTGGCAGAGGTGGAGCGGTTGGTGAGGTGGATGAGTCTGGCCGCTGAGTTCAGGATGGTCTGAAGTGGGGAGAGCCTGCACTGGGGTAGGCCGGTGAGGAGGGAGTTGCAGTAGTCCAGACGTGAGATAATCAGGGAGTGTACGAGTAGTTTAGTGGTGTCTGGGGTAAGGAAGGTACGTATCTTGGCGATGTTGCGGAGGTGGAGCCTGCATGTGTTTGTGAGTGATTTGACATGAGGTTGGAAGGAAAGGTTAGAGTCCAGAATGACGCCAACGACTTTGGCTTGCGAGGCGGGAATGATAGTGGTGTTGTTGGTGGTGATGGATAGGCTGGGGGGGGGGGGGGGGTGTGGGCAGGGGGAAAGACGAGAAGCTCAGTTTTGGAGAGGTTAAGCTTGAGGAAATGGAGCGACATCCAGTCAGAGATGTCGTTTAGGAGGTGAGTGATGCGGGCGAAGAATGTGGGGGTGAGGAGAGGGGTGGAGAGGTAAATTTGAGTGTCATCAGCGTAGAGGTGGTAGTTGAAGCCGTGGGAGTGTATGAGTTTGCCCAGGGAGGAGGTGTAGATGGAGAATAGAAGGGGTCCAAGGACAGAGTCTTGGGGGACCCCAACAGAGAGGGGTAGGGAGGGGGAGGTGGCACCGTTGTAGGAATTGCTGAAGGAGCATCAGGATAGGTAAGAGGAGAACCAGGAGAGAGCGGTGTCTCTGATGCCAAGGGAGAGTAGTTTATTAAGGAGGAGGGGGTGGTGGACTGTGTCGTAGGCCACAGAGAGGTCCAGGAGAAGGAGGACAGAGTAGTTGGCTTTGGCGGTTAGTAGGTCGTTAGTGATTTTGAGGAGGGCGGTTTCGGTGGAGTGTAGGGGATGGAAGCCAGACTGTAGTGGATCAAGGAGGTTGTTGTCAGTGAGGTGGGTGCTTAAGCGGTCGTAGACTAAGCGCTCAAGGAGCTTGGAAGTGAGTGGCAACAGGGAGATGGGTCTGAGGTTGTTTGGGTCAGTGGGGTCTAGGGAGGGCTTTTTGAGTATGGGGGTGATGTGCGCATGCTTTAGGGGGGAGGGGAATGCGCCAGTAGAGAGGGAGAGATTGAAGATGTGGGTGAGGGAGCGGATGAGGGAAGAGGGGGGTGACTGGAGGAGTTGAGAGGGGATAGGGTCCAGGGGGCAGGTAGTGAGGCGGGCTTCTGAGAAGACCCTGGTGACTTCCTCAGTGGTAGCGGGGCTGAAGGAGTACAGTGCTGGGGGGGTTACAGTAAGCGGGGCCTTGGGTGTGGTGGGGGGCAGTGCGGTTGCGAGGTCAAGGGAGGGGAGAGAAGAGGGGGTGATAGGGGGAGGCTAGGTGGGGAGGTAGATTGCGAGTTGACTATGTCCTTACGGATTGCGTCAATCTTGTGAAAATGAGTGGCAATCTCGTGGGCGGTGAGTGAGGTACTGAGTGGAGGAGGGGGGAGAGAGCAGGGAGTTGAAGGTGGAGAAGAGTCGGTGAGGGCAGGAGGAGAGGGTGTTGATCAGGTTTACGAAGTAGGCTTGCTTGGCGGCGTGGAGGGAGGTGGTTTAAGTGAGGAAGGCAGATTTGTAGAGGGAGAACGCATGAGGGGACCTGGTTTTGCGCCATAGTCTCTCCAGCGCGTGACTGCGACGTTTGAGGTGTTTAGTATGGTCATTCTGCCATGGTTGAAGCAGTCTAGGTTTGATGTTGCGTGTGGTAAGGGGTGCCAGAGAGTCTAGGGTAGCTGACAGAGAGTCGTTGTACATGGTGGTGGCTATGTCAGGACATGACAGTGGAAAGATGCTGTCATGTAGGCGGTCTGCAGCCAAGTGGAGGGGGGCCGGGTTCAGGTTGCGGAGGTTGTGGCTGGTGATGGTTTGGCGCTTTTGGGGGGGAGTTGGGGGAAGGGGAGGCGGAGAACATGAGGAGGTGGTGGTCGGAGAGAGGGAAGGGGGTGTTAGTGAACTGGTTGAGGGTACAGAGGTGGGAGAAGACGAGGTCCAGGGTGTTCCCATCGATGTGGGTGGAGGATTGAGTGTATTGTGTGAGTGCGAAGGAGGATACAGTTAAGTTAATTTCAGGGAACAAAAAAGCAATAAATGACCCATTTATGTGTAAAAATATAAAAGCCGAGGTTGCAGCGAGTAAATAGATATCCAACATGTCAGACCTTAAGTTGTGTGTGCTGAAATGGTGACAACCTTTAGTCCCGGTATTATCTATAGGGGACACATTTATAGCCCCTTCTAGGTCATCAGTATAGAGTACGGAGGAGGTCTGCTCCTAGAATTATCCTCTCATTCTGGTGTGACCGGCGATATGTAACGTGTATCACAATCAATGTTATCACGTGTAGGCGCTCCAGCGTGTGCTCTTACATTTGGGTGCGCATATATGTGGGGGAGGGGGGGTCTTAAAATTTTTCAAGGGGAGGAGTTATGTACTTGGGTGTAACTTTAATTCTTTACAATTAAAAAAAAACATTTTACTTAAGGGGACAAAGTCCTCTATGTGATGACATTTGATGAGAGGTTCTCTTTATTGAGACATCCAAGGTCTAAAAGACCCCCAATGTCACCCCTGTACTCCACTGGATGTAATGCAGAGCACATCACACCGCATTACATTCTTTGCCGTCCTCGATGGTCAGGAAATCTGTCATAACGTCACTTCTGGGTCAGTACAAGAAGGGAGTGAACATCTCCTCCGTCCCCTCTACCCTCCGGGACCCACTGAACCGGGTCCACAAATGGGCAAGCAGAGCCAGGGAAGCATAGTAGGTACAGGAGAGGTTCACACACACGGGGTGGCAGAGGCTGGCACCTGAAAGGAGAGCCCTGTGGCTTGCCCTCAGCAGGGACAAAGATTAAAAACAATACTTGCCCGGTGGGGCTACAATACCTCTGGTGGGGCTCAGCCCCGCTGTTCTTCATGACTAAATCATGGAGTAAATAAGGAAGTGCAGTACTTCTTGAGTTGGTTAGATGACAATGAGTGATAGAGGGGGTGGGGACCCTCGTCCTATAATCCCCTCATCACTGTCCCTCCTATAAAAGACAGTTCTGGTTGTTTCCTCACTCTCTGACCTCTGGTGGGGCTCAGCCCCGCTGTTCTTCATGATTAAATCATGAAGTAAATAAGGAACTGCAGTACTTGTGTTGAGAAGATGGCAATGAGTAATAGAGGGGGTGGGGACCCTCGTCCTATAATCCCCTCTTCACTGTCCCTCCTATAAAAGACAGTTCTGGTTGTTTCTTCACTCTCTGACCTCTGGTGGGGCTCAGCCCCGCTGTTCTTCATGACTAAATCATGGAGTAAATAAGGAAGTGCAGTACTTCTTATGTTGGGCAGATGGCAATGAGTGATAGAGGGGGTGGCAGCTCCCTCAGGCCTCTGCAAAGCCTTCTCCGTCCTCCGGCACAGTGAGTACCTGTTCTCCTATTCCCCACTCTGACAGCCATGCAGAGGTTCCTGAACCCCCAGAACCATCGCTGAAAGAGACATTAACAGCAGTCCACACTCATGGCACATCGCTCACACAGCTTACTGTGGAATATAAACGCATAAAAGAGGACATTTTATTTATCCGCCATGATATGCACAAGATGAGAGAGAGGGCGACCACCATTGAAGGCAGGGTGAGCACATTGGAGGATGAACTCCCTCCATTGTAACAAGATGTACATTCTAACACCATGAAAACATCTGAGCACCTGGCCAGATCAGAGGACATGGAGAATCACCTACGTAGGAGCAACCTTCGCCTGGTAGGCTTGCCTGAGAAAGCTGAGGGAAAGAATCCTGTGGGATTTATTGAGACTTGGTTACTGAATACATTCGGCAATGATGACCTAACACCTTTTTTCTCAGTGGAAAGAGCCTATCGGGTCCCACCCCATCCTCCTCCAACGGGGGCCCCTGACAGACCTTGTCTACTGAAACTTTTACATTACAAGGATAGAGATGTCATCCTCCATCTTGCTAGACAACCACCTGCCATGGAAATACAAGGTGCAAAAATATCTATATTTCCAGATTTCTCAGCTGAATTCCAGCGTAAGTGAGCCAGATCTACTGATGTTAAATGCCGCCTACGTGTGATCCAAGTGTCTTACTCCATGATTTATCCTGAGAAGCTACGAGTCATAACAGATGGCTCCGTACAATTCTATGACTCCCCTGCAGCAGCAGCTACCTGGCTGGATAGGAATGAAAGGCGCTTATGTCCAGCTCCAGTATGACTTATCCATTGCCCGGCGTTCCCAACTCAAATTTCTCCTTGTCTCTCCCTTAGTATGAAAGCGGAGTTCAGGGATGAGTAGATTGCCTGTTTTGCTTTAGTAACAGATGACTCTCATGGCTACACCCTTTGGAATGTCACATATAGTCCCTTTGCTTTCCCCTTCTGTTACCCTGCGGGGCGTTTTTGAGTTGACTCAGGTTTGCCCATGTTTTGGCCTAAGCTGGTATTTTTTCTATTTTTTTCACTTGCTATGCTGTCTCTGGACCGGAAAACATCCTACACCAATTATCGCCTACTGGAGTGTGAGAGGAGATCTATCGTCTCTGGGTGTTCCCTATAATTGTATATATCGTGCTGACGATATCCCACCAAACACTTCCTTGGGACACGGAACACTACCCCGGAGGAATCACACTCCTAGTCTTCATAACCTCCTTCATAACTATGAGTAATCAAAAGGATATTGTCCTTTCTTGGAATGTCCATGGCCTGCATGACCCAAAGAAGAGAACGTCTGTCTCCACATTCCTCAGCCATCAAAACCCTTCCATTGTATGCCTTCAGGAGACTCACATGACTTTGGATACTCTTCACCTTTTGAAACGCTCTGAGTTCCCCCTTCAGTTCCATGCTGCACACTCTCAGTACTCTAGGGGCATGAGTATAATGGTTGTCGGAGTACCTTTCATGGTTCTCATCCAAAATAGATCCGTTGGGTCGTTATATATTTCTGTTATACAGTTGGGACTCTCATTTATGTGTTCTTGCAAATATGTATGTACCTCCACCATTTCATATGGAGATGGTGAGATGTCTGTTTCAATTTATAGCCACCCATCCACAAACACCATTATTGGTAATGGGGGACATTAACACAGTTTTGGATACTTCCTTAGATCTCTTAAAAAATTATCCCCACTTGGCCCTAGACAAATCACTCCTTTGGAACGCCATATGAAGGAAAAAGGACTCCGGGACTTATGGCAATCCCTCCACCCACTAGATGCTCAATTTTCATGTCACTCAAGCTCCCACTCCTCTCTATCCCGTATAGATTTGGCATTGGGTTCCAATCTGATTCTACCATATACACCTCAGGTGACCTCTTTAGCCAGGAGCCTATCTGATCATTCCCCAATGCATGTATCCTTGTCCCTGAAAAGGTCCTCTACATTTACATTGTGGAAGCTCAATCCATTCTGGATAACTCTCTTCACTGACTTAATGCATAAACAATTACAGGGCTTTCTACTTGGATACAGACATTCAACATCTCCTATGATTGTTTGGGATGCTTTGAAAGCATATATTAGAGGCACGTGTATCAAAGACATTTCCAGAATGAAGACCAACTCCAGACAATGGGAGGTTGAGGCCGGCCAATCTGTAACTAAGGCAGAACAAGCCTATCTTAGCAATACCAACCCTGATACAGAGAGGTGGTACTTGCGGCACAACAGTTTCTGCGCACTGTCCAACTTCAGCATGCTGAAAACAAACATTTTTTCTTCTCAAACCTTGAGGAGACGGAAAAGACGGGTCATATTCTCACAATCATTGCAAAAGCTCAGTGACCATCTTCTCATATCTCTTCTTTAAAACTGTCCTCGACTCAATTGGTCACAGATACCCCCTCCATCTTACAAGGCTTTAGATCTTTTCATGAAACGCTCTACTCTCCCAAAGTGTCTTCTGATGACTAGCATGCGGGAGTTTTTAACACTTCCTCAACTTACTATTCATCAAAGGCAAAAGCTTAATACACCTCTCACTCCTGAAGACTTGCAGATGGCTGGAGCTTCATACCCCAATTCCAAGGCTCCCGGCGGAGATGGGCTGCCCATGGAAATTTACAAATCTTTTGGGGGAATACTTCTACCTGAACTACTTAAAATACTCCAGGTGGCATTGGAACAGAACTCCCTCCCCATGTATGAGGCAATAATAGTCGTACTTGAAGGCGGGGAGGGACCCAACCTTAGCAGAATCCTACCGGCCCATATCGCTATTGACCTCAGACCTCATAATTATTACTGAAGTACTGGTGACCAGACTGACTAGGGTTATCTCTACACTTATTCACCCGGATCAGTCGGGTTTCATTCAGATCTACAGCAATCAATAGTCATAGGCTTTATCTTAACCTTCAAATCCCTTCTGATAATATGGGTGATGGCGATTTTGTCTCCCGATGCTCCTAAGGTGTTTGGCTGTGTAGAATGGAGATACCTTTGGCAAGTCCTTGTGAAATGTAACCCTGGGGGACACTTTCATTTTGTGGATTGAATTATTCTATTGTGCCCATTCGGGTTAACAATGCCCTGTCGGCCCGCATTCGGGTTAACAATGCCCTGTCCATCTCATTCACACTAGGCAGAGGGACACGGCAGGGCTGTCCTCTCTCCCCGCTGTTATTCGCTATAGTGATAGAACCTCTGGTGGCTGCCATTGGAGAGGATCCGGGTTTATGGTTTTTGTAGAGGAGAGCAGATGGAGAAAGTAGCGTTCTATGGTGATGACACCCTTCTGTTTTTGGGTGATACATTTGCGTGTCATTGACACACCTAATGACATTAATCAGTGAATTTGGCTCCTTCTCCGGCTTCTCAATAAATTGGGATAAGTCCACCCTTCTCCCACTGGACACCCTTACACATCCCATACCACCTGAAGCTGTGCAGATTGAAATAGTGGCCTCCTTTATATATCTGGGTATTATCATTCACCCCACTCTATCGAAATATACAGATCTAAACTGACTTCCTCTCATTAAAACATTTCAACAGAAAACAACTAGCTGGACTAAACTCCCTCGATCCGTGGTAGGGAGGTGTAACTTCATCAGAATGATCTGGGCCCCTCAATGACTTTATATTCTGCACAACATCCCTGTTTGGATTCCTATACGGATCTTTAGAAGATTTGATATGGTGTTTGGCTCCTTAATCTGGTGGATGCCACGCCTCGGATTGAACTAGAAACTCTACAGGAGGCTAAATATATGGGAGGCCCTGAGGTTCCCAATCCTTCTCTTTATTATATTGTGGCCCAGTTACAACACTTTCCAGCCTGGCGGGACAATCCACACCCAGACCCGGTCAGTTCACTTCTTCTAGGGATTGTGTCCACAGATCATTTAGTGGAATGCCTGGAAGCAGGTGAGTTCAAAGCCCTAGCACAGTTCCCCACTCTAGCACTGATTGACAGAATTTGCAGCAAGGCCAAATATTATTTCCAATCTCAAGGTTCCAATCTCACACGTATCCTTAATAACCAGAACTACCCAGAGCTTCTTAACCATTTCCATACCGGGCACTTTTACCCCCTTCCTGCCCAGGTCAATTTTCAGGTTTCAGCGCTCTCACACTTTGAATGACAATTGCGCGGTCATACAACATTGTACCCAAACTAAAATATTATCATTTTCTTCACATAACTAGAGCTTTCTTTTGGTGGTATTTAATCACCGCTGGGGTTTTTAATTTTTGCTAAATTAACAAAAAAAGACTGAAAATTTTGAAAAAAAAACATGTTTTTTTGTTTATGTTATAAAAGTTTGCAAATAAATAATTGTTCTTCATAAATTTAGGCCGCGATGTATTCTGCTACATGTCTTTGGTGAAAATAACCCAAATTAGTATTTATGATTTATTCTGTAGGGAAGTTATAGAGTTCACAAACTATGGGAGATATCTGAAAATTGATCAATCCTGAAGTACTGACAGCCAATCTATTTTCTTGAGGTCCAAGAATATCAGAACAGTACAGATATCCCCCAAATGTCAGGACGGTACAGGTATCCCCCAAATGTCAGAACGGTACAGATATCCCCCAAATGTCAGGACGGTACAGATATCCCCCAAATGTCAGGACGGTACAGATATCCCCCAAATGTCAGGACGGTACAGATATCCCCCAAATGTCAGGACGGTACAGATATCCCCCAAATGTCAGGAGAGTACAGATATCCCCCAAATGTCAGGAGAGTACAGATATCCCCCAAATGTCAGGACGGGACAGATATCCCCCAAATGTCAGGAGAGTACAGATATCCCCCAAATGTCAGGAGAGTACAGATATCCCCCAAATGTCAGGACGGTACAGATATCCCCCAAATGTCAGGACGGTACAGATATCCCCCAAATGTCAGGACGGTACAGATATCCCCCAAATGTCAGGACGGTACAGATATCCCCCAAATGTCAGGACGGTACAGATATCCCCCAAATGTCAGGACGGTACAGATATCCCCCAAATGTCAGGACGGTACAGGTATCCCCCAAATGTCAGAACGGTACAGATATCCCCCAAATGTCAGGACGGTACAGATATCCCCCAAATGTCAGGACGGTACAGATATCCCCCAAATGTCAGGACGGTACAGATATCCCCCAAATGTCAGGACGGTACAGATATCCCCCAAATGTCAGGACGGTACAGATATCCCCCAAATGTCAGGAGAGTACAGATATCCCCCAAATGTCAGGACGGGACAGATATCCCCCAAATGTCAGGACGGGACAGATATCCCCCAAATGTCAGGAGAGTACAGATATCCCCCAAATGTCAGGAGAGTACAGATATCCCCCAAATGTCAGGACGGTACAGATATCCCCCAAATGTCAGGACGGTACAGATATCCCCCAAATGTCAGGACGGTACAGATATCCCCCAAATGTCAGGACGGTACAGATATCCCCCAAATGTCAGGACGGTACAGATATCCCCCAAATGTCAGGACGGTACAGATATCCCCCAAATGTCAGGACGGTACAGATATCCCCCAAATGTCAGGACGGTACAGATATCCCCCAAATGTCAGAACGGTACAGATATCCCCCAAATGTCAGAACGGTACAGATATCCCCCCAAATGTCAGAACGGTACAGATATCCCCCCAAATATCAGGACGGTACAGATATCCCCCAAATGTCAGGACAGTACAGATATCCCCAAATGACCCCTTTTTGCAGAGTAGACAACATATTTCATAAGAGGCATGACGAGTTTTTTGAAGTTGTATTTTTTTGTCAGAATTTTTCAGAAAATGAAAAAATTAAAAAAAATTATTTTCACTATTTATTTTTACATCCTGTCACCAGTGCAGTACAGCGTCATCATATAACTGGTATGGTGGTGATCAGGGAACTGACTGGTGACAGTATGAAAAAAAAAATATATATATATTTTTTTATTAGTTTTAATTTTTTATTACATTTTTTTCCTTTTTTAATATTTTTTTTTTCTTATTTCACTATGTCCAAAGTAGTATAATGTTAGCATAGTAACATTGTACTACTTTGGGGAAGTGATCAGTATTTTGTTTTTTGGTATTTTTTTTTTTTTTACACAATTTGCTTATAGCAAATAATTACTTTGCTATAAGCCAGCATTTACCTGAATGACATCGATTCATTCAGGGTTTTTTTTTTGTGCTTAGCTGTGATTTGGCCACAGCTAATCACATGACATGTGCATGTGATCGCTCTGACCATTCACAGCTAGACACACTAGTATACAATGGATGGCACGAATGAAGCCATCCATTGTATATAACTGTCATGTGAAGTGCTGTGATTGGTCACAGCAGGTCACATGGTACCAGCAACTGGGGCTGGTACACAGATCTGTCATCGGCCATGTTCGAGGTACACGGCCGGTGACAGATAGCTCCGCTGTGCGCTCTGCAAGTGCAAAAACTGTGCATGTGTGGGAGGACGCCATATGGCTTCCACCTGGAAATCTACAGCCTTTTCCTGGCCACCAAACAGCTATTGGCCGGATGGCTATTGGTTAAAAATGGCATGGGGGTCCCCCCAAAATCCATACCAGACCCTTATCTGAGTATGCAGCCCGGCAGGTCAGGAAAGGGGTGGTGAGCGTCCCCCTTCCTGAACCATACCAGGATACATGCCCTCAGCATGGAGGGGTGCCTTGGGCCAGGAGCCCCCCAAAGCACCTTGTCCACATATTGATGGGGACAAGGGCCTCTTTCCGACATCCGTAGCCTGTGGTTGTGGGGGTCTGTAGCCTGGGGGGCTTATTGGAATCTGGAAGCCCCCTTTAACAAGGGGGCCCCAAGATCCCGGCCCCCTCCTATGTGAATGAGTAGGCAGTATATGGTACCGCTACCCATTCACAAAAAAAAGTGTAGTGTAAAAAGTGATAGGAGTCAGTCTTTGACAAGTCCTTTATTAAAAAAAACATTTTAAAAAATGTCCCCCAAAGTAGCTCCAACGTCAATCACGATCCTGACACCATCGCTACCCAAAAAAGGGGAAAAAAGCTCTGCTTGTGATGCTGGCTCCCGGCTGTCTGACAGCTGGGGCCGTGAAAACAGTTTTTATATACCCCGCCCCCTTGTGACATCACCACGCACTGTGATTGGTCAAAGTATTACACCTGACTTGTGGTTAGGTGCATTGCTTTGTCCAATCACAATGCATTGTCAGGGCGCAGTGCATTGTGGGGCATGGTGAGCAAACACCCCACTGAATGACCGTACTATTTGTGTTTGCTGAACACACGAACGGCCCATGTTCAAATCAAACTTAGGTTCAACTCGACCATGAAGCCCATCCCTACAAACAAACAATCATCAAACCACAAGAACAGCCAACAATCTCCGGATTCTTATTGTTATTAATAGACTCCAATGGGAAATATCTAAACACCAAACGGCTCTTCCCAGGAACAAGAGACAACAAAATTCAAGTCCAACAACTGAACAAGCGATAGGAGTCATCAATGATCCGTATTTCACCGACCCCAAACATATCATCATACACACCGACCCAAACATATCATCATACACACCGACCCAAACATATCATCATACACACCGACCCAAACATATCATCATACACACCGACCCAAACATATCATCATACACACCGACCCAAACATATCATCATACACACCGACCCAAACGTATCATCATACACACCGACCCAAACATATCATCATACACACCGACCCAAACGTATCATCATACACACCGACCCAAACATATCATCATACACACCGACCCAAACATCCTCCAGGGACAAAAGGAAACCTCTGAGAATAAACTATTACAACTAACAGAGACCGCACAACAAAAATGTCCTCACTCCAACATCATACTGTCCTCCCTAATTCCAAGGATGGACATAACAAACAATAGAAAACTCAGCGAATCAACACAGAGCTGGCAGATAAAACCAGGTCAGAGCCTACCATTCACCTGACACAACATCATTCCATCATGACCCAACACCTCTATGACTACAAACACCTCAACTAACAAGGGGGCAGTCAACTAGCAAGAGAACCCAAAGACATTGTACTGAATGGAACTCACAACCCGGGATCTGCCACAAACCATCTCAGATGGACACAATGGGGCTGATTTACTAAAACTGGAGTGTGCAAAATCTGGGGCAGCTGTGCATGGGAGCCAATCAGGTTCTGACTTCAGCTTGTTCAATTAAGCTTTGACCATAAACCTGGAAGCTGATTGGTTCCCATGCAGAGCTGCACCAGACTTTGCACTCTCCAGTGTCTCATTGTCATCACATGCTGTGTCCATAATGACCACCCATCCCCCCTTATCAGCTGGCTTCAATGTTATATCTCCCCTTGCTGCTAATGATGGCAATGCACCTTTCTCCTCAATGGTCCCATTATTAGGATATGACCCCAGAGTTCCTGATTATAGACTGTCATACGTCACCATCTTTATCATCCAAATGAAGAAACATTTCTGCTGCTGCATATGTAGTGGGTGGTGGAAACTTCCATTTTGTCTGGAAACCTCAGACAGACCTACTCAGTGATGTGACTACAGATGATCCCTCAATATCACCTCTCCAAGAATAATGTCCCTTCAATCTAATATTCCTAAAACATCTATACAAGTCCTGAGCCAACAACAACTTCTTCATGATACCTTTAGGGCTAAAGCCCAAACCTTTCCCCAGAAGGTCCATCTTCCCCGATGTCAGTCCAGCTGAGGAGAAGGTGACAATTCCGTCTATTTCTGTTGATGAATCATCTGTTGGGATGGTTGGATGAGTGGGAGATCCCTTGTTGCAGTGTTGATGTTTCCTACCTCCCCTGTGGCCGGATCTCTGCTGTTTCCTTGATTCCGATGTACAATATGAGGTGGGTGTTGTCCCTCTATAGATCCTAATAAAGTGCCTCCAGCAGAGGAGGGAAGTGATGGGTCAGAGGCTGTAGAAGAAGCTCTAGTGAGCAGTCTAGATGGATGAGGTGAGTCTTGTGTAGGTGGTGCTCCAAGAGTACGCCTGATTAGTAGACGTTTAGATGTTGGACTCCTTCAGCTGCTCGGCTGACAATGCAGACTGCAGTGTAGACTCCACCTGTGTGATCTGTACAGCCAGAACAGGTTCTTCCTTCTGGAGAAATTAAACTCCGAGAACAATGGAGCTCTTGTTTAGGACTTGTGTAAACAGACCACTGGACTCCTCCCTGTCCACAAAGAGACCACTGGACTCCTCCCTGTCCGCAAACAGACCACTGGACTCCTCCCTGTCCGTAAACAGACCACTGGACTCCTCCCTGTCCGTAAACAGACCACTGGACTCCTCCCTGTCCGTAAACAGACCACTGGACTCCTCCCTGTCTGCAAACAGACCACTGGACTCCTCCCTGTCTGCAAACAGACCACTGGACTCCTCCCTGTCTGCAAACAGACCACTGGACTCCTCCCTGTCCGCAAACAGACCACTGGACTCCTCCCTGTCCGCAAACTAAGCTGGGGCCAGTTTACCTCCTAGCCCCCTCAGAATACGCCGTGCTTTCTAATATTCAGCTAAAGTTATATTTTTACATAGACAAGACAGTTGTTTTTTTAGGAACTTCTCAGGAGGACTTTGATCTGGTGTCATTTACCCAACAAACCCTTCCCCTCCTCCACTAAGAACTCCCCCTTTCCCACCCACAGAGGACACCCCTCCCCCACTAAAGACACCCTCTCCACTGAAGATACTCCATTCCCCTCTTTTCCTCCTTTGAAGACACCCCTTCCCCTTCCTTTCCTGCACTGGGGACACCCTTCCCCCTCCCCTTCCGAGGACACTCTCTCCCCTAGTGTTGTCACCCCTCCCCCACTCAAGACACTCTTTCCACTGAGATCACCCCCTCCAGTTTAACACGTTGCCACCCAGCCTATAGGCAGATGGTGGCTGGATGAAAAGCTCATCCATCCGGGTGGATATCATATGGCGTCCTTTCCGGAGCACACATTGCGCATGCCCACTGCGGTGCGATCTGTCACCAGCTGTGTACCTCAGATACGGCCGATGACAGATCTGTGTACCGGCCCCTTTGCCAGTACCATGTGACCTGCTGTGACCAATCTGCAGGTCACATGCCAGTTATATACAATGGATGGCTTCATTTCACGCCATCCATTGTATACAAGTGTGTCTAGCTGTGAATGGTCACATAGATCACATGCACAAGCTGGGCCAATCACAGCCCAGCTGTGTCATGTGATTAGCCTTGGCCAAATCACAGCTAAGCACAAAAAAAACCCTGAATGAATTGATGTCATGCAGGTAAATGCTTGCTTATAGCAAAGTAATTCTTTGCTATAAGCAAATTGTGTAAAAAAAAAAAATACTGATTACTTCCCCAAAGTAGTACAATGTTACTATGGTATTATACTACTTTGGTCATAGTGAAAAATGAAAAAAAATCATAAAAAGAGAAAAAAATGTAATAAAAAATTAAAAATAATAAAACAATTGAAAAAAATTATATATTTTTTTTTCGTGCTGTCACCAGTCAGTGTCCCTGATCACCGCCATGCCAGTTATATGATGACACTGTACTGCACTGGTGACAGGATGTAAAAAAAAAAAAATAGTGAAAATCATTTTTTTTCATTTTTTCATTTCCTGAAAATTATGACAAAAAAATTACAACTTCAAAAAACTTGCCGTGCCTCTTATGAAATACGTCAGACTACTTTGAAAAAAGAGGTCATTTGGGGGATATCTGTCCCGTCCTGACATTTGGGGGATATCTGTCCCGTCCTGACATTTGGGGGATATCTGTACCGTCCTGACATTTGGGGGATATCTGTACCGTCCTGACATTTGGGGGATATCTGTACCGTCCTGACATTTGGGGGATATCTGTACCGTCCTGACATTTGGGGGATATCTGTACCGTCCTGACATTTGGGGGATATCTGTACCGTCCGAGACTTATCTCTCTTCGGCAGAACTGGCTGGATACTCCGGTACTCACTCCCCATACTTCATTTGTCATAGCTTTTTATAGGTTTAACTTTTTTAGGCCCCTAAAAATGGACCAGCCAACTGTACCCTACTAAATGGTGACTACATTGGAGGCCGATACTTGGTGTATGATCCTGTAGACACAGGCCTACTTGAACGGAGTCAGCTATCTATGTATGTACTGGAGAGAGTTACTTGCCATGTACAGGTGAATTGTTCTACGTTGCTTCTTTTTTCTCTTTTCATTTGTTTATAGAAAGTAAAAGTGACACCAGAGACAAAGCAAGTTATTGTTCTGTATGATCTGTAACATTGCCACAACTGCCTATACATTAGAATGTATGACTCCATTGTCTGGGCTGAATGTTGGATATACTGTGTGCACTTAAAAACTTAAACAATACAATTTAGTTTAATTAAAAAAAAAATATTATATATATATATATATATATATATATATATATCAGTGATGGCGAACCTATGGCACGCAGAGCCATCTCAGTGGGCACGCCAGGAAGAAGAGGAAGATGAGCACACATGGACCACGCACAGTGACCGGCCATCCAGATCTCGTCCACACTGGACCCCCATCGAACTACATCTCCCACATGTCTCTGGGGCCAGGGTGGGCATGGATGAGAGGAAACGGCTCCTATGCGGATCTGGCACCAGGGGTGATGTAGCGGGGATGGGCGTGGAAGAGAGGAAGAGGCTCCCACACTGCTCCGGGCCAGGGGCGACGTGTTCAGCGTGGATGGGAATGAGCTGCTGGGTTGGAAGCTACACAGACACTCCCAGAGGTGAGATTAACTACTTGCCGACCGCAGATAGCCGAATGATGGCTGCACTGCGGCCGGCCAGTTCTGGGAGGGCGTAATATGACGTCCTCCCAGAACGCGCTCTCCTGCGCGCCCCTAGGGGCGCGCACTGGGCGCAGCTGATCACGTTACGTGGTGAAAGGCCAATCACAGCTGCCTTTTACCACGTGATCAACCGTGTCCAATGACACGCTGATCACTGGGAAATGCAAATGCCAGTTTTCGGCTGCACTTTCCTCACGGTGTCAGATCGTGAGGAAAGTACTGCCGAAAACCAGCAGTTGTCAGAGCGGGGATCAGCACCAATCATCAGGGCACTGATCATCAGTGATGATCGGTGCCCAGCAGTGCCACACACAAGTTCCGCCCACCTGTGCCCAGCAATGCACCCACCTGTGCCCTCCTGTGCCGCCTGCCTGTGCCCAGAAGTGCCACCTGCCTGTGCCCAGTAGTTCCACCCACCTGTGCCACCCACCAGTGCCCATCAGTGCAGCCCAGCAGTGCTGCCAGTCAGTGCCACCAGTCAATGCCCAGTGGTTGTGCCAGTCAGTGCCCAGCAGTGATGTCAGTCAGTGCCACCTATCAGTGCTCTCTATCAGTACCCATTATCAGTGTGGCCTATCAGTGCCGCATATCAGCGCCACCTATTTGTGACACCTCATTAGTGCTGCCTATCAGTACCGCCTATCCGTGCCACCTCATTAGTGCCGCCTATCAATGCCACCTATCAGTGCCCTTCAGTGCTGCCTATCAGTGCCGCCTATCAGTGCCCATAAGTGCTGCCTCATCAACGCACATCAGTGAAGGAGAAAAATTACCTGTTTGAAAAATGTTATAATCGAAACAAAGAAACTTTTTTTTTTTCAAAATTTTTTGCAGTTTTTTTGCTTATAGCACAAAAAGTAAAGTTCCCAGCAGCAACTGAATACCACCAAAAGAAAGCTCTATTTGTGAAAAAAAAATGATAAAAATTTCATATGGGTACAATCTTGCATGACTGCGCAATTGTCAATCAAAGTGTGACAGCGCTGACAGCTGAAAATTGGCCTGGTAAGGAAGGGGGTAGAAGTGTTCTGTAGGCAGGAAGGGGGTAGAAGTGCCCAGTAGGCAGGAAGGGGGTAGAAGTGCCCAGTAGGCAGGAAGGGGGTAGAAGTGCCCTGTAGGCAGGAAGGGGGTAGAAGTGCCCTGTAGGCAGGAAGGGGGTAGAAGTGCCCTGTAGGCAGGAAGGGGGTAGAAGTGCCCGGTAGGCAGGAAGGGGGTAGAAGTGCCCTGTAGGCAGGAAGGGGGTAGAAGTGCCCTGTAGGCAGGAAGGGGGTAGAAGTGCCCTGTAGGCAGGAAGGGGGTAGAAGTGCCCGGTAGGCAGGAAGGGGGTGGAAGTGCTCTGTAGGCAGGAAGGGGGTAGAAGTGCCCGGTAGGCAGGAAGGGGGTGGAAGTGCCCTGTAGGCAGGAAGGGGGTGGAAGTGCCCAGTAGGCAGGAAGGGGGTAGAAGTGCCCGGTAGGCAGGAAGGGGGTAGAAGTGTCCTGTAGGCAGGAAGGGGGTAGAAGTGTCCTGTAGGCAGGAAGGGGGTAGAAGTGCTCTGTAGGCAGGAAGGGGGTAGAAGTGCCCGGTAGGCAGGAAGGGGGTAGAAGTGCCCGGTGGGCAGGAAGGGGGTAGAAGTGCCCGGGGGGCAGGAAGGGGGTAGAAGTGCTCTGTAGGCAGGAAGGGGGTAGAAGTGTCCTGTAGGCAGGAAGGAGGTAGAAGTGCCCTGTAGTCAGGAAAGGGGTTTAAGTGCTCTGTAGGCAGGAAGGGGGTAGAAGTGCCCTGTAGGCAGGAAGGGGGTTTAAGTGCCCTGTAGGCAGGAAGGGGGTAGAAGTGCCCTGTAGGCAGGAAGGGGGTAGAAGTGCCCTGTAGGCAGGGAGGGGGTAGAAGTGCCCAGTAGGCAGGGAGGGGGTAGAAGTGCCCTGTAGGCAGGGAGGGGGTAGAAGTGCCCTGTAGGCAGGAAGGGGGTAGAAGTGCCCTGTAGGCAGGAAGGGGGTAGAAGTGCCTGTAGGCAGGAAGGGGGTAGAAGTGCCCTGTAGGCAGGAAGGGGGTAGAAGTGCCCGGTAGGCAGGAAGGGGGTAGAAGTGCTCTGTAGGCAAGTGGTTAACTGCTTGCCAACCATGCTATAGCCAAAAGATGGCTACAGCACGGTTGTCTAGTTCTGGGAGGGCGTCCCACAACGCGAACCCAGTGGCACACACCCTGCACTGCCAGTGATCGCTGTGTCCTACGGATACAGCTGATCACGTGATAAGGTAAAAGGCCAATTACAGCAGCCTTTTACCACGTGATCAACTCTATCCAATGACACAGCTGATCACAGTGTAAATAGAGTTTCTGGTTATCGGCTGCACGCTGTCACAGATTGAAGAAAGTACTGCAGATAACCGGCAAATGTGACGGGAAATCTGCACTAATAATCAGAGCACTGATTATCTGTGCCATTCAGAAGGGCCCAGCAATGCCGCCCAGCAGTGTCATCCATCAGTGCCCAGCGGAGTCGCCTGTCAGTGCTGCCCAGCAGTGCCACTTGTCAGTGCCGCCCATCAGTGCTGCCCATCAGTGCCGCCCATCAGTGCCACCCATCAATGATGCCCAGCAGTTCCGCCAGTCAGTGCCGTCTGTCAGTGCCTCCAGTTGGTGCTATCAGTCAGTGCCGGTTATCAGTGCCCATCATTTCCTTCATATCAGTGCATCACCAGTGCCGCCTCATCAGTGCTACCTATCTGTGCCGCCTCATTAATGCCCATCAGTGCTGCCTAGCAGTGCAGCCTCACCAACGCACATCAAAGAAGAAATATTACCTGTTTGCAAAATTTTAGAATAGAAGCAAAGGAAACCTTTTATGTTTTTAATTTTTTGCTCTTTTTTCATTTATAGTGCAAAAAATAAAACACCCAGTGGTGATTAAATACCACCAAAAAAAGCTCTATTTGTGTGAAAAAAAATGATAAAAATTGCATATGAATACAGTGTTGCATGACCGCACAATTGTCATTGTTAAGTGCAACAGCACTGAAAGCTGAAAATTGTCCTGGGCAGGAAGGGGGTAGAAGTGCCCGGTAGGGAAAGCAATTGTCTGGAAGTGACAATTGCTTTACAGTAAAGTCCAGCCCGTGTATACATAAGAGGAGTCATTTCAAGCGATTTCTTGTTTGGAACGTGACAGAGATTTTACAATGGAGGCAAAACATATCGCACACCAGAAGGTTCACACTGTAGAGAACCCATATCAGTGTTCTGAATGTGACAAAGCTTTTACATGGAAGTCAAATCTTATCAGACACCAGAAGGCTCACACTGTAGAGAAGTCATATCAGTGTTCTGCATGTGACAAAGCTTTTACACAGAAGTCATATCTTATATCACACCAGAGGATCCACACTGGAGAGAAGCCATATCAGTGTTCTGAATGTGATAAAGCTTTTACACACAAGTCACATCTTATCATACACCAGAGGATCCACACTGGAGAGAAGTCATATCAGTGTTCTGAATGTGATAAAGCTTTTACACACAAGTCACATCTTATCATACACCAGAGGATCCACACTGGAGAGAAGCCATATCAGTGTTCTGAGTGTGACAAAGCTTTTACACACAAGTCAAATCTTTTCATACACCAGAGGGTTCACACTGGAGAGAAGTCATATCAGTGTTCTGAATGTGACAAAACTTTTACACACAAGTCAAATCTTATCATACACCGGAGGATGCACACTGGAGAGAAGCCATATCAATGTTCTGAATGTGACAAAGCTTTTTTAACCAAGAAAGAGCTTATCATACACCAGAGGGTTCACACTGGAGAGAAGTCATATCAGTGTTCTGAATGTGACAAAGCTTTTACACACAAGTCAAATCTTTTCATACACCAGAGGATCCACACTGGAGAGAAGTCATATCAGTGTTCTGAATGTGACAAAGCTTTTACACAGAAGTCACATCTTATCACACACCAGAGGATTCACACTGGAGAGAAGCCATATCAGTGTTCTGAATGTGACAAAGCTTTTACACACAAGTCATATCTTATCACACACCAGAGGATCCACACTGGAGAGAAACCACATCAATGTTCTGAATGTGATAAAACTTTTAAACAGAGAGGAAACCTTGTCATACATGAGAGGGTTCACACTGGAGAGAATCCATATCAATGTTCAGAATGTGATAAAGCTTTTACAGGTAATGCCGGGCTAATCTATCACCAGAGGATTCACAAGCTTGAGCTGCATAGAGGAAACTCCAGAAGAAGGGGCAATATTAAAGAAGTCACAGCTGTCCCATTAGGCTCACAGGCCCAATGTCTTCCCACAAACTAGGGAAGACATGATGCTACTTAAAAAAACAACTTTGAAGAAACAGGACTCTAATGATCGGATTCATTGGGTTTAGTGATTATGTCCATCAGAAACACATCTAGAAGGCCTGTGAATATTTTACCTTTGGACATTTCTTCAGACAAGCAGCAATGACTGAACTGTATTCCTCATCATTCTCATCTTTATCCTTTTTTATGGAGCATTGACTGAACATGTAATGCATTTTCATCATTCACTAACTGAGCTATGTTCCCATGTGTTTTCTTCATTGCCAGAATCTGACCAACCAATACATGACCAACATTGCCTCAGTACCAGAGTCTAGGATGGGGTCCAATGGCTTCTTGCCAAGCCTCTGAAAACTCATTAGGAGAGTCCATTCCAGGTTCTTTTGAGAACTGATACATCATAAGCTAGGCTTGAGGGCTCCAGCTAAGCCCACCTTGACCACAACGCCCATTACATGTTCCACCTCCTCTCCCATGATCAATGCCTCCTTTCCATGTTCCATCTCCTCTCATGGATGACAGCTTTGCAGGCAGGTCTGTAGCTGAGATACCAGCCAGATAGATGTCTGTTTGGTTAGAGAGTAACTTCTTAAGCTGGTGTAGGCCTTCCAACAAGGAGTTAATGCTGTTTTAGGGGACGTATTCAACAGTACCACCTACTCCCAGCTGGCCACTTATGTTTCATCTGGTTTTCTCAAAAGTGATCCTATCAGGTGAAGATTGGATGTCCTTGTTATCTTTTTTTTTTTGTCCAGCTATTGCTCATCTCCATAAACTATTCACACGGTACAACTGCAAGAGATCTGAACTTACAAAGTGCTAAGTGTGCGGTCATATTCCTACCACTTCTTCTGGGAGACTGAAATTCCTCTTATTGGGGTTCACCTTAATGACTCTGAATGAACGGGTCCCTTTTTGGGGCAAAGTTAGCAAAGAGTGCTAATTATTCCTGGAAATGCTAAGACATCGGCACTAAAGTGTAACAATGGGCAAAATCAATAATTACATAAATGGTGTAATCTGTCATTAGCATAAATGTTTTATGTTTTTCCAAGTCTCCACTCATAACATTTTTATTACCTGTTGACCCTCCCAGTAGATCTGTTTTTTTCTGCTTCTTGTAGAAGGCCAAGCTATTTGGCAAAAATGAAAGTTGGGGGGTTAGGAAACACCATATAACACTGCTGGGGGTGCTTACAACTGTCATCTTCCATTCATATGGGGGGTTGGACCTTATAGAGAACCTGGTGCTGTAACTGCTGTAGAAGCGTTAGCTGAAGTTGGACTTTACTTGTTGTGTGTCTTACTTATAATCTATCTAAGACTTCCCTGTACAGGGTGACAACGCTGCTGTGTAATGTTCCTGCAGACTGATCAGGGTTGTCACCCTGTTACAGAAGGTGGGGAAATAACAGTTCTACAGACAGGACCAACAACTGATACAACTATGTTGCAGAGGGAACTCTGAGAATGCTAATGACAGATTGCATTACACATTCAGTTAGCAGACTTCCTGCTGTTGGTCTGATGTTTGAATTGTGTTCTGATATTTACTGTCCTGCTGTAAAAGGTGTAAATGATTGCCCACATGTTTCCTGTATAGCAGGGACTACAACCTCATATCAGGAACAGTAGGATGGGTACTTACCCAAGGGGGGTCACTTTTTTTTGATTTGGAAGAAACATTTTACATGGTTTCTGAAATTCCATTAATGACACCGACAAGGGGAGTCTTACTTGCTGCTCTAACAATAGGAGAGCCAATCACAGGCCAGTAACATTTCATGGTTTCTCAATGTAATTGCAGAATGTTTAATCCCCATTGGTCCAATGGATTCCTAGTCCTTCCAGATAACATTTGCTTCTTTTGTGGAAGGAGCACCCTAAAATGGCTTCCCTTCAATTCCACCCATAGCTGTACTTTAGGTTATGTTGCCCCTCCCCCCATATCTGCAAGGGAAAGCCTCAATTTCTCCCAATACTCCCCTGGCCTTCCAGTGAGAAGAAACATTTTCTCTGGATTGGAGATGTTTTATGCAGTGACCCCTTCATAGACGGGATGGGGAATCTAAGATAAGTAAGATGAACCGGTGTACTGGAGTCATGGATCAGATAACCAATGACACCATTGATGTTATAGCAGAGCTGACAGCAGAAGTGGCTCCACCACCTAAGGTGGTGTCACAGAACTGCTTGGCAGCTGACTATCTCTTGGCAGACCAAGGTGGAGTCTACAAATGGTGTCAGAGTGTTGTACATTTATATTAGATCATGAGGATCTCAGAAGGAGATATCTACACAAGATAAAGGAGTTCCAACAGGAACCTGGGTGGGGGGAGGTGGGATCCAATGTTTTGATGGGTTTAGTTGGAACCTGGTTGAGTAATATGGTGGGTTTGCTTCTTAAGCCATTTGTTGCTACTATAGTTTTGATTTTAAAATGTTATATATTGCTGTATTTTCTTTTTACTGTTTTTTTTTGCTTTTGTTTTTAGTTAAATTCACATTTCAGGCCATATGATTAGTTAAACCCCAAACATTTCTTTTATTATCTGAAAGCAGAGACTCTGGAGAATATAATGGTGGTAGTTGCCATTTTTCATGTCACAGAATATTAGCACAGCTGTTTATCAAATGCATATTTTCTGTAAAAAACACTAAAGATAATGTTAGTGCACAAAGAACACAATATATGACCCAGTTTGGTTGGTGAAATATAAAATATGGGGTTGTCATCAAGTATATAGATACCAAACATGTCAAACTTTACACATTGTGCATACTTGTGAAATGGTGACAAACTTCAGTACCAAAAATTGTTCAAAGGTGACGCTTTAAGAGCCTTTATAGGTTATCAGTTCAGATAGTTACCCGTGAACGATGGCCTCAGAATGATTGTTCTCACTCTCGCTTGTGCAATGATATGTAAAATGTGTTGTGTGATTTGTTTTGTATTTTTTAAAATTTTTATAGTGTTACTTACATTTTTTCAACTATTTTTTCACTTAACATGGCTTCTATCAGATGGGGGTTGATAGCCCCCCTATGATACATATTTCTGGTCACAGGTCCTCTTTAAAGAGACATCAGAACATTATTAGACCCCCAATGTCACCTCTGTACCCCGAGAAAGATGGTCAAGCACAGATCATGCCTAATCAGCTCCTTCCCAAACCATAGTGACTGGAGAATGACAGCGCTGAACCCAGAAATGACATAATCTCCCACCTCCCACATCCATTCACTGAAGGGGAGATCAGAGATCAGATGTTTGCTGATCTCCTTCTGCTCTCACCGCTGACACCCACCTTGTCTGTCTTGGGCTTGCAGGAGGGACAGCTGAGCCCGGTATACATGGTGGGGGGAGGACCTTCAGTGTGGCTGAATCACTTCCACCAGAAAGCCGACAGTCGGCCTAACAAATGTAGACAACCCCCGGGTGCTGTAGCTATAAGGCCGTGCTGCTGCTGATGGAAACCTTACATTGGCCGGAGTGAAAGGGTTCCACTAATGTACATCTGCCAAATCTGTATCTGAGGAGACCATAGAAGCAGCATTAGAAAGAAATGTGAGCTTGGCTTCAGTCAGGCGATGGTCCTGGTGGTCCTGGTCTTGTTCTCCATCAGGTCCTCTCACCTTGTAGATGGTGACATGGACTTGTGTGGGAATGAGTAGGAGGGGCTCGGGGTTCTCTTGTACCCAATCAGCTTGTTATGGATAAAAGATGAAAGTGTCTTCTGGGAATTTACAGGGATTTGGATGTTTAGAGGGATACATAAGTGGGCGTGGCTTGTGTTAATGAGGGGTGTGTCATATGTTAATCAGTTTTTTAGAATAGATGATATAAATGGTATAAATAGATCCTTGAAATGTAAACTTTTTACCTCTTTCCTTCTGTTGTTAAAGTGTCACATATATATGATTAATAAAGTTGAATTATAATTTCATCACACAATACCGTGGTCTGGGTTCTTCTACAACACATCCCCCCATACATGTCCTCTTACAGTTATAGGGGTCTGGTAGAATGGGACACCAGCTGATGGTATCTCTTAGGCCCCTTGTACATGGGGGGTCCAGCCCCCGTGGGTGCAATGCTGGCATTATAATACACCTGGTAGGCACAGGTACAGCGTCCAGCCCCACTGCCTGCAGCCTGTCAAAGTCTACACTACAGCTGGACGGGGCTCAATGCTGCACCACGTTTACCTCGTGTTTAGGGCGCTCCGTGTTCAGGGAGAAATGACCGCCATCCTGATCAGACAAACCATAAAGAAGATGTAGGCAGGTGCAGTCTGCTTCTTCTACTGTAGGGGGCACCCAACCAGGGGGACATCCCAGCCTGGAGAGGAAGTCGGGGGACACTTGGTTTCTCTGTGGTTTCCCGGTTCCTGGAGACTGTGTGGAATGAAGGGGTCCATGGAGTCCTGGAGACATTTTTAATTCTTTTGTTTACATGTTTTAAAAATAATTTATACCTTAAAATTACTTAAATCCCCAAATATTATATATATTTCTTCACAACAGCAGACACACTAGAGGATAAATTGTTAGTAGTTCTGATGTTTTATGAGTTTTATTATTTTACACAATATTAGTGCAATGATTTATGAAAGGTACAATTTCAGTTAAAAATACAGCAGATGAGAATTCAGAGAAAGCTCCACCCTCATTCATTCTCCACCAATCAAGGATCTCACTCCAGTTACCCAGTCACAGTGGGCATGATTTCCTTGACATCCATCATTGGTGTCAGTGAGATAAATAAGCCCCATTGTTGGTGTCAGTGAGATAAATAAGCCCCATTGTTGGTGTCAGTGAGATAAAATAAGCCCCATTGTTGGTGTCAGTGAGATAAAATAAGCCGCATTGTTGGTGTCAATGAGAATGAGATAAATAAGCCCCATTGTTGGTGTCAGTGAGATAAATAATCCCCATTGTTGGTGTCAGTGAGATAAAATAAGCTTCATTGTTGGTGTCAGTGAGATAAAACAAATGCCATTGTTGGTGTCAGTGAGTATAAAGTGTACCCCCAGCCCAGCATTGGTGGTCAGTGGTGGTATTTACCTGATCCCACCCTCCCTCTGCCTCTCTGCTGATGTCACAATTATACTTTTACTGTAGGAAAGGAGATGCCGGCTCCCAGCAGTCGGGTATAATTGCAGTGCCTGGTGATGGAACCCAGAGAGTGTTCCGGAGTCATCACCTCACTGCTACTCTGAAGAGTCCTGGAACCTGCCAGACATGGACATGAACATTCCAGAACACTTGGAAACAACAACAAGGTTCAAACTATGAGACATTTCTTAGAGCTGCAGTTCCTCTGAGCTCCACCACATGGTGAGCACCCTTCTACCCAGACAGGAAGTGATACCAGTTACAGACAGAAAGTGATGACAGGTACAGATGGGAAGTGATGACAGGTACAGATGGGAAGTGATGTCAGGTACAGACGGGAAGTGATGTCAGGTATAGACGGGAAGTGATGTCAGGTATAGACGGTAAGTGATGTCAGGTACACATGAGAAGTGATGTCAGGTACACATGGGAAATGATGTTAGGTACATACAGGAAGTGATGTCAGGTACAGACGGGAAGTTATGTCAGGTACAGACAGGAGGCTCTGGGTGAGGTAAGTCGGGAGGAAGTAGAGAGGAGACATTGCTGTGTCTCCCAGCAGACAGAAGATGTCAGTAATGAGGCTCCACCTGATGCTGGCTGCTGGGAAGGTATATAATCCCCCCGTAGTTTTCATCAGTGCCTCAGTGTTCTGCCTGTGAGCCGCTTCCCTGCTGGATCCTGCGTCCTGTATCTTGTATACTTTCCCTGATTCTGGTTTCCTGCATCCTGTTCCCCCATCTCTGCTCCCCTGATTCCCAGTCCTGGTTCTGCCCGGTGTATGTCAGCTTCCCTCCATTGTACACAGTGTATTATAGTCAGGTTGTTGGGTTGGTTATTTGCTGTCACATTTATTTGTCACTTTTGCTTTGTTTATGGTCTGTGGGTGTCGGAGGGTGTCATGTCCATTAGTAAACTCCACTTAAAGCGATTGTAAAGGCAACATTTTTTTTCTTTTAAAACAAACATGTCATACTTACTGCTGTGTGTGATGGGTTTGCACAGAGCAGCCTGGATCCTCCTCTTCTCAGGTCCCCCACAGGTGCTCCTGGCCCCTCCCTCCTGTTGAGTGCCCCCACAGCAAGCATCTTGTTATGGGAGTAATTTAGTCCGGACTAAGTGTCCGACGATTATCTGTTCCTGTCCTAATTAATCATGCTAGCTCTTTAGTGCACGCACATGAAGAAAGCCACAATGACACGTGTAGTCTGTGAAAACTTCTAGTTTATTGGAATGAAAAAGTGAGTTTATATATGCAAGATAATGCAAGGGTGGTGAGCAGTGTTACTAGGCTACGTACAGTCAGGTCCATAAATATTGGGACATCGACACAATTCTAACATTTTTGGCTCTATACACCACCACAATGGATTTGAAATGAAGCTAACAAGATGTGCTTTAACTGCAGACTGTCAGCTTTAGTTTGAGGGTATTTACATCCAAATCAGGTGAACGGTGTAGGAATTACAACAGTTTGCGTATGTGCCTCCCACTTGTTAAGGGACCAAATGTAATGGGACAATTGGCTTCTCAGCCGTTCCATGGCCAGGTGTGTGTTATTCCCTCATTATCCCAATTACAATGAGCAGTTAAAAGGTCCAGAGTTAATTTTAAGTGTGCTATTTGCATTTGGAATCTGTTGCTGTCAACTCTCAAGATGAGATCCAAAGAGCTGTCACTATCAGTGAAGCCATCATTAGGCTGAAAAAACAAAACAAACCCATCAGTGAGATAGCAAAAACATTAGGCGTGGCCAAAACAACTGTTTGGAACATTCTTAAAAAGAAGGAACGCAGCGGTGAGCTCAGCAACACCAAAAGACCCGGAAGACCACGGAAAACAACTGTGGTGGATGACCAAAGAATTCTTTCCCTGGTGAAGAAAACACCCTTCACAACAGTTGGCCAGATCAAGAACACTCTCCAGGAGGTAGGTGTATGTGTGTCAAAGTCACCAATCAAGAGAAGACTTCACCAGAGTGAATACAGAGGGTTCACCACAAGATGGAAACCATTGGTGAGCCTCAAACACAGGAAGGCCAGATTAGAGTTTGCCAAACGACATGTAAAAAAGCCTTCACAGTTCTGGAACAACATCCTATGGACAGAGGAGACCGACATCAACTTGTACCAGAGTGATGGGAAGAGAAGAGTATGGAGAAGGAAAGGAACTGCTCATGATCCTAAGCATACCACCTCATCAGTGATCATGGTGGTGGTAGTGTCATGGCGTGGGCATGTATGGCTGCCAATGGAACTGCTTCTCTTGTATTCATTGATGATGTGACTGCTGACAAAAGCAGCCGGATGAATTCTGAAGTGTTTCGGGAATATTATCTGCTCATATTCAGCCAAATGCTTCAGAACTCATTGGACGCTTCACAGTGCAGATGGACAATGACCCAAAGCAGACTGCAAAAGCAACCAAAGAGTTTTTTAAGGGAAAGAAGTGGAATGTTCTGCAATGGCCAAGTCAATCACCTGACCTGAATCCGATTGAGCATTTCACTTGCTGAAGACAAAACTGAAGGGAAAATGTCCCAAGAACAAGCAGGAACTGAAGACAGTTGCAGTAGAGGCCTGGCAGAGCATCACCAGGGATGAAACCCAGTGTCTGGTGATGTCTATGCGTTCCAGACTTCAGGCTGTAATTGACTGCAAAGGATTTTCAACCAAGTATTAAAAAGTGAAAGTTTGATTTATGATTATTATTCTGTCCCATTACTTTTGGTCCCTTAACAAGTGGGAGGCACATATGCAAACTGTTGTAATTCCTACACCGTTCACCTGATTTGGATGTCAAATTAAAGCTGACAGTCTGCAGTTATAGCACATCTTGTTCGTTTCATTTCAAATCCATTGTGGTGGTGTATAGAGCCAAAAATGTTAGAATTGTGTCCATGTCCCAATATTTATGGACCTGACTGTATACGCTTCTAATTGGTCATGTCTAGAGATGAGCGAATCGAACATGACGAAGTGGAATTCGTTTCAAAGATTTGGAAAAATTTGATTCGCGACGAATCCGAAGATTAGCAAACTTCGGATGCACGAATCGAATTTTCCCAAAAATGGCGGCGACATGTGTGGCGACGGAGCGGGGATCTCTGGGAAGGCACGCAGACAAGGCGCGCTGACCCATAATGCATTCATTCATGACATGTGATCACATTAGCCAATCAGCAGCCAGCCAGCCAGCACTGTGTAATGGTGGAGCTATAAATCGCGGCCATCTTAGAATTCTCCATTAGCCTCCGGTCATTCAAGAGAGACAGACCTGTGTCTATTAAGGGACAGAGTTAGGGCCACAGAGACTTTAGGGCCACAGAATCGTTACTCAGGGCCACAGAATCGTTACTCAGGGACACAGAATCTTTACTCAGGGACACAGAATTGTTACTCAGGGACACAGAATTGTTACTCAGGGACTCAGAATCGTTACTCAGGGACACAGAATCGTTACTCAGGGACACAGAATTGTTACTCAGGGACACAGAATCGTTACTCAGGGACACAGAATCGTTACTCAGGGACAAAGAATTGTTACTCAGGGACATAGAATCGTTACTCAGGGACACAGAATCGTTACTCAGGGACACAGAATTGTTACTCAGGGACACAGAATCGTTACTCAGGGACACAGAATCGTTACTCAGGGACACAGAATCGTTACTCAGGGACACAGAATTGTTACTCAGGGACACAGAATTGTTACTCAGGGACACAGAATTGTTATTCAGGGACACATAATTGTTACTCAGGGACACAGAATCGTTACTCAGGGACACAGAATCGTTACTCAGGGACACAGAATCGTTACTCAGGGACACAGAATCGTTACTTAGGGCCACAGCTATCAAAGAATCGAAAATTTAAAGTGACATACACCCTTTTTTTTTTGGTGGCTGTCGTGCACAGTTGGTGCTGCAGTTTGCCGATTGTGCAAAATAAACTGACTTTCTGCTTCACAACCACTATTGTACGTTCAAAGAGTTAAATCCATTTACACGCCGGCTGGCGGTAATATTTTTTGGGTGATTAGTGCATTCCAGTGACACAAACATACAGTTTCCAGCCAACGGCAAGCTGCAATTGACCGATTGTGTACAATAAACTGACTTTCTGCTTCACAACCACTATTGTACGTTCAAAGAGTTAGATCCATTTACACGCCGGGTGGCGGTAATATTTTTTGGGTGATTAGTGCATTCCAGTGACAGAAACGTACAGTTTACAGCCAACGGCAAGCTGCAATTGACCGATTGTGCTAAATAAACTGACTTCCTGCTTCACAACCACTATTGTACGTTCAAAGAGTTAGATCCATTTACACGCCGGGTGGCGGTAATATTTTTTGGGTGATTAGTGCATTCCAGTGACAGAAACGTACAGTTTACAGCCAACGGCAAGCTGCAATTGACCGATTGTGCTAAATAAACTGACTTCCTGCTTCACAACCACTATTGTACGTTCAAAGAGTTAAATCCGGTTTTATTTTTGGGGTGCTTATTGAATTAAAGAGTATGTCAGACAACACGCAGAGGAGTGGCAGCAGAGGAAGGGGTCGAGGCAGCACTAGTCGCAGCCAGAGGCCAGTGCTCCCGGTGTCATCCAGCGGTCGTGTCTCCACCGACAACCCTGCCGTCATCGATTGGTTGACTCGGTCGTCTTCCTCTTCCCAGGTCACCTCTGACACCTACAGCCAACGGTCGGTGGGTACGTCAGACACAACCGTTAGTTGGCATGGCCCGGGAGCAAGCCCACTGAAATCACGTGTCCTTGACCTGCCCCTGTCCTTTGGTGTTCCCTCACCAAGCGAAGTTTCGCATGCTGTGGGCTCAGCCCCACTGTACAGTGAGGAAGAGCTAACAGAGGGCGGTCAGGAACGGGGGGAGACATCCGCCTCTTCAGCAGCCAGGCGAAGAAGTACTGGCAAGGAGAGTGGCTCGGTAGCCGGTCTAGAGACAGGTCTGTCTCCTGACCCAGACGCAGCCGAGGGGGCTAGTAGTGAGGCGGAGACCCTAATTGATGATGAGGAGGTTGATCGCACTTGGCAGCCTCGTCGTCATCAGGCTATTGCTTCCGCATCATCAGGAGAAGAGGGTGCCAGCTTGCCAGCGAGCAAAACAGTCGGTGTGTTGCCCAGGAGGCAGCAGGGTCGCAGCAGTGTCAGTGGAGCCAAACGGCCACGGAGTAGAGCACCAGCTCCACTGCAGCCTACCACCACGGCCAGTAGTGGTGCCGGTGTGCTTGGAGGAAGTAGCAGTCAGCCAGTGAGGAGTAGCGGGGGCAAAGTTTCCTACTCGGCGGTACGGCAATTTTTCGTCACGCCGCCCGAGGAAGTAAACGTAGCCGTATGTCGACTATGTGGCCAGAAAGTCAAGCGTGGCCAGGGGGCCCATGTTGGGACTACAGCGTTGCGTCAGCATATGCAGCGTCGCCATTCGGTGGCCTGGGAAAACCGTGATAAAGATACGGCGGTTCTGCCTGCCCCAGCCCCCGCTCCATCACCTGCTCCGTTACTTGCTCCGTCACCCGACGTCAATCACCCTCTATCAGCCAGTCAAGGCTCCAACACCTCTGCTGAGGGGAGTTGTCGCTCGTTGGCATCTTCCGCTCGTTCAGATGCTCCTTCTCCTGCTACTCCTCTTCTCGGATTCCGTCAGCAGTCTTTCTTGGAATCCGTTTCCAAGAGACAACAGTTTGCGAGCACGCACCCGACGGTGCAAAAGCTGAACGTCCTCCTGTCCAAGTTGCTGGTGCTGCAGTCCCTCCCTTTCCAAGTGGTGGACTCAGCACCTTTCCGAGAAATGATGGCTTGTGCCGAGCCGCAGTGGAGAGTGCCAAGCCGGCATTTCTTCGCCAAAAAGGCAGTGCCAGCCCTGCATTCACATGTAGAAGAGATGGTGGGCCAGTCTTTGAGCATGTCGGTCTCTGCCAAAGTGCACGGCAGCGCCGACGTGTGGAGCTGTAACTACGGTCAGGGACAGTACATGTCATTTACGGCCCACTGGGTGAACGTGGTGCCGGCACAGCCGCACCAGCAACTTGGACAGGTCACGCCGCATTTGCCTCCACGTTTGCACGTCCTTGGTCCAGCAAACATGTCCGCCTCTACCACCTCTTCTTCCGCCGTGTCCTCAGCCGCCACCCCTGTGCCAAGTCCCATTACCCGACCGGCATATCACATGTGCAGGGCGCAACGGTGTCACGCTGTGCTGCACCTGGTATGCCTTGGCGAACGTAGTCACACAGGGGAGGAACTTCTGAGTGTAATGAACAGAGAAATCGACAGATGGCTGTCTCCGCGCAAACTGAAAATCGGAACCATGTTGACCGACAACGGAAAGAACATGGTGTCTGCTCTGCGTCAAGGAAGGTTGTGCCATGCGCCATGCATGGCTCACGTGTTCAATCTGGTTGTCAAGCGGTTCCTAAAATCCACCATCCTACTGCAAGACATCCTTAAAATGTCACGTAAACTTTGCATGCATTTCAGCCATTCCTACACCGCAAAGCACACCCTCCTTGAGCTGCAGCGGCAGAACGGAATTCCACAGCATCGCCTGATCTGCGACGTTGCAACAAGGTGGAATTCAACCCTACATATGTTAGACCGCCTTTACGAACAGCGAAAGGCCATCACCGATTTCCTGATGTTACAAGCGGATAAAGGTACTCCCCTGTGTAACTTCGATGTCAGCCATTGGCAGCTCATGCGTGACACCTGCCGCTTGCTCAGGCCCTTTGAGGAGGCCACGCTATTCGTGAGTCGGCAGGACTATGGGATGAACGACGTCATTCCTCTGTTGCACATCCTGGAACAAATGCTGTTAACAATGGCTGGTCAGGGTGCGGTAGACGTGGCGCACAGATCTCAACGCCACATGACCCCTGTGGGGGCAGGACAGGAAGAAGAGGAGGAGGTAGAGGAGGACATTGGTGCTCAGGAATTATTGAGTGAAATGGGTGGTTTTTCCACTCAGCGGACAGGAGTGGAGGAGCAGGAGCATCTGGTAGAGGAGGAGGAGGAGACAGAGGACCCAAACGCACCGTGGCAGTATGCTGTGGAGATGGAGGCAGGGAGTCCCTCGCATTCCTTGGCACAAATGGCCCATAGCATGCTCGGTTGCTTGCGTAGCGACAGCCGAATAATAACCATCAGACAGAGGGATGACTTTTGGCTGTCCACCTTGTTGGACCCTCGCTACCGTTCAAAAATGGTGGCCTTTTTCACACCTGCTGAGAGGGAGGCCAAAATAAAGTACTATAAAAACCACCTATGTAGTCATGCAGTATATAGCCCTATCGGCCACTTTCTGGCATCCAGTTGCTGTAGCCCCCATCACCACACTGTGCCACGGGCCCCTGTACCGCCTTCTCATACTGCTGCCAGATCCATCCTCTGCCATGTGCGTCTTTGTCGTCTGCTCACGCTGCTGTTTTAAACCTAGGCCTGTGTATGGCTTCCGAATACTGCTGCCTCCACCGCCACCCTGCGCCATGTGCCTCTGTCGTCTGCTCACGCTGCTGACGGCTTCCGCTTTTTAACCTAGGCCTGTGTATGGCTTCCGAATACTGCTGCCTCCACCGCCACCCTGCGCCATGTGCCTCTGTCGTCTGCTCACGCTGCTGACGGCTTCCGCTTTTTAACTGAGGCCTGTGTTTGGCTTCCGAATACTGCTGCATCCACCGCCACCCTGCGCCATGTGTCTCTGTCGTCTGCTCACGCTGCTGACGGCTTCCGCTTTTTAACCTAGGCCTGTGTATGGCCTTCAATTGAAGCTGCTTCTGCTCCGCCACTCTGCCATTGGACTCTTGATAGTCGTCTCCCCACGCTGCTGCTGGGGGGACTTTTTAACATAGGCCTCTGTATGGCCTTCAATTTTAGCTGCTTACGCTCCGCCACTCTGCCATGGGCCCCTGTACCGCCTCCTCATGCTGCTGCCAGGCCCGTAATCTGCCATGGGCCCCCGTACCGACTCCTCATGCTGCTGCCAGGCCCGTAATCTGTCATGGGCCCCTGTACCGCCTCCTCATGCTGCTGCCAGGTCCAGAGTGTGTCATGGGTCCCTGTACGGCCTCCCATTGCTGCTGTCTCCATCGCCACACTCTGCCATGTGCCACTTTCAGGTCTCCTCACACTGCTGGTGGGTTCCATTTTGTCATAGGGTGCTGTATGGCCTCCCATTGCTGCTGCCAGGCCCGTAATCTGCCATGGGCCCCCATACCGACTCCTCATGCTGCTGCCAGGCCCGTAATCTGTCATGGGCCCCTGTACCGCCTCCTCATGCTGCTGCCAGGTCCAGAGTGTGTCATGGGTCCCTGTACGGCCTCCCATTGCTGCTGTCTCCATCGCCACACTCTGCCATGTGCCACTTTCAGGTCTCCTCACACTGCTGGTGGGTTCCATTTTGTCATAGGGTGCTGTATGGCCTCCCATTGCTGCTGCCTCCACCGCCACACTGTGGCTCCACACTCTGGTTTTGGCCCCGTGACTGCCCAAATGAGTGAAGTGTGCGGTGATTCTAAGATCGACGGCACTCATCTGCATGTCATACTGACTGACAGTATTATTTCTCTTCCCCAGCAGACTCCAAGGACATTTAAATTAAAGGTACAGTGTTCTGCACTAATATAAAGGCTCTCTGAAGCCTAGAAACACCCTTTTATAAGTTAAATTCGCAGCGAATATATTCGCCTCGAATCTAATTTATTCCGCGAATTCGGCAAATCAGCCGAATCGAATTTTTGAATAATTCGCTCATCTCTAGTCATGTCCATACAAGGCAAACTTCCTTCAGGGCTCGTGGTGATCTCCTCTTAGGTGTTATCTTGGAAAGAAAATATTTTTGTTCTTCAAGTTCACTCGATGGGAGGGATTGCCAAGCAGCCATTTTTTGAGCAAGGATATCTTAAAGTACCACAAAGCCCAGCAGGGAAAAGATATACACACAACATATATATATATATTCATACAAAGCATTTAGAAAAATAAAAAGTATAAAAGTAGATATGTATAGAAAAATGTAAATATTCAACAGGAAACCAAATAGGCATTTTACCATATCCATCACAGGGGCATCCAAGCAGGCTCAGGAGCAAGCCGCTGCTCTGTGTCCACAGAGTCCCCTCTCCCTCCTCCTTGGCTCACTAGATGTGATTGACAGCATCAGGAGCCAATGGCCCCTGCTCCTGCCTCAGCCAATGAGGAGGGAGAGTCCCCAGACTGCTGAGGATCTTGTGCACATTGCTGGACCAGGATGGGGCTCAGGTGAGTATTGGGGGGGCTGCTGCACAGAGAAGGGTATTTACCTTCATATATAGAATGCATGGAGGTAACAAACCTCCTGATTTTACACCCCCTGTAATCACACTCCTCCTACTCCGTCTTATTCCACATTTCATAGGCATAGCCCACCGATCTGGTCATCCCTGCTGTCACTGGATACCTGCATTCCTTACAAGGGTTTATATTCCTCACCAGTGTACTCTGTATACCGGGCTGTATACCACAACATCCTGACCATTGTACTATGCATGCTGGGCTGTATATGACATACTCCTGACCACTGCACCATATATACAGGGCAGTTTATGACATACTCCTGACCACTGCGCTCTATACACAGGGCAGTTTATGAAATGTTCCTGACCACTGCGCTCTGTACACAGGCCTAAGATATAATCCTGACCACTGTACACAAGGCTGTATATGATATATTCATGGCCACTGTGCTCTATACACAGGGCTGTATCTGATATACTCCTGACCACTGCACTCTGTACATAGGGCTGTATATGATATACTCCTGACCACTGCACTCTGTACACAGGCCTAAAATATAACACTGACCACTGCACTCTGTAGACAGGGCTGTATATGATATACTCTTGACCACTGCACTCTGTACACAGGGCTGTATATGATATAGTCCTGACCACTGCACTCTGTACACAGAGCTGTATATGATATACTCCTGAACATTGCACTCTGTACACAGACCTAAGATATAAACCTGACCATTGCACTCTGTACAAAAGGCTGTACATGACAGGTTCCTGACCTCTACACTCTGTACACGGGCCTAAGATGTACTCCTGACCACTGCACTCTGTACACAGAGCTGTATATTATGTGCTCCTGACCACTGAACTCTGTATGATGGGCTGTACATGACATGTTCCTAACCACTACATTCTTTTTTCTGAGCCGTGCATGACATGCTCCTGACCGATGACCACTTCTAAATGCTGGGCTGTATAAGACATGATCTTACCCACTGTGCCCTGTACATGACATACTACTTCTGACTACTTCACTCTGTATAGGGACTGTATATCATATACTCCTGACCACTACACTCCTCGATGTAAATCACATACTCCTGACCAGTACACTCGGTACTCTGGGATGTAAATCACATACTCCTGACCACTACACTCTGTACTCTGGGATGGAAATCACATACTCCTGACCACTACACTCTGCACTCCGGGATGTAAATCACATACTCCTGGCCACTACACTCTGTACTCTGGGATGGAAATCACATACTCCTGACCACTACACTCTGTACTCTGGGATTAAATCACATACTCCTGACCACTACATTCTGTACTCTGGGATGTAAATCACATACTCCTGACCACTGCACTCTGTACTCTGGGATGTAAATCACATACTCCTGACCACTACACTCTGTACTCTGGGATGTAAATCACATACTCCTGACCACTACACTCTGCACTCCGGGATGTAAATCACATACTCCTGGCCACTACACTCTATACTCTGGGATGGAAATCACATACTCCTGACCACTACACTCTATACTCTGGGATGGAAATCACATACTCCTGACCACTACACTCTGGGATGGAAATCACATACTCCTGACCACTACACTCTGTACTCTGGGATGGAAATCACATACTCCTGACCACTACACTCTGTATTCTGGGATGTAAATCACATACTCCTGACCACTGCACTCTGGGATGTAAATCACATACTCCTGACCACTACATTCTGTACTCTGGGATGTAAATCACATACTCCTGACCACTGCACTCTATACTCTGGGATGTAAATCACATACTCCTGACCACTACACTCTGGGATGTAAATCACATACTCCTGACCACTACACTCTGTACTCTGGGATGTAAATCACATACTCCTGACCACTACACTCTGTACTCTGGGATGTAAATCACATACTCCTGACCACTACACTCTGTACTCTGGGATGTAAATCACATACTCCTGACCACTGCACTCTGTACTCTGGGATGTAAATCACATACTCCTGACCACTGCACTCTGTACTCTGGGATGTAAATCACATACTCCTGACCACTGCACTCTGTACTCTGGGATTGAAATCATATACTCCTGACCACTGCACTCTGGGATGTAACTCCTGACCACTGCACGTTGTTTGCAGGGCTGTATGAAGTAGTCTCCTGACCCCTGCACTCTGGGCCATTATTCATGATGAACCAGAAACTGGATGACCTGTAAAGGCTTGTAAAGTGTCTCCTGTGAGAAATGTTTGGGCCCCAAAGATCCCCATCATGGCCCCGACACACACAATTCTTTTCACTCAATAAATTCTTTATTATAGTTTTACTTCTAACAAGATTGTAATCATAGAATCAGGAAATAACAAAGGGAGGAATCTGATTGGTCAGGAAGATCCCTTGTCTGGAATGTGGGGGCGGAGTCATTATTATTGGTGTACAATACAATACACAACGTGTTCCATTATTATAACAAAGTATTGTAGAAAAGATCCCAACATGTGACATGGCTGAATGAATGCTGGTCATATTAGTTCATCTATTCTCTAAGTGGGGCGGTATCTATTGGGCCAATCCCTTTTACAAACCACACATAATATCGCCCTTCAAAGTGAAAACAGAAACGATTTGCACAAAATCAGAGTAGAAATATTTTCCGGTGGATCCCCTCTACCCAGACCCCATATGTAGACATAGAACAACAAGCTGTGTTCCCTCTCGTGCCGCACTCCTCCAACCACCCAAACCCACACAGAAGCCAAGGGAAATAATGAGAGGAAAGTTCCCCCCTAGTTTGGGGCGGAGTTCTCCTTCCCTCCTGTTGGGGGATGGGAGAAGGATGGACTGAAGACAGAGAGACGCTTCGGGGTCACCACTGTTCTGTAGAGCCTTGAAATGAAGGACATCAACTTCAGAAGTTCTTGTTGTCTGTGTAAAGTTCCCCGATAACGAGATCTGGGCTCTCCCGGCTTCTAGCTCTGTAACCCGCTATATCATTATCAGGAAACGCAACTCCGACACCCAAGAAGGGCTGAAGTTGTGTCCTTCATTTCCAGGATCTACTGACCACTCTGCACCCCGACATTTACTGCACTTCATCCATGTCTTTGGGGGCCTCTCATCTCCTTATCAACTGTTTCTTCCATGATGAAGATCAGCCATGGAGTATATCTGAGGTGTATATCAGGGTGTGCTTCTTCCCCACATGAGAGCTGGGATGTCCAGCAACATTCATCTAGAAGACATTTCCCGCACTCAAGGCACTAATACACCTCCAGGGTTGTGTGGGACCCCTCATGTACAGGAAGACAGGACTTCAGTGAGGAACATTTCCCTCACTCAGGACAGGAAAGTGGCTTCTCCCCTGTGTGACATCTCTGATGTCTGGAAAGATGGGATTTCCGTGAAAAACATTTTCCACACTCAGGACAGGAATACGGCTTCTCCCCTGTGTGAGATCTCTGATGTTTGTAAAGATTGGACTTCACTGAAAAACATTTCCCACACTCAGAACAGGAATACGGCTTCTCCTCCATGTGAGATCTTTTATGCACATTAAGATGGGATTTAGAACTGAAACATTTCCCGCACTCAGGACAGGAATATGGCTTCTCCCCCGTGTGAGAATTTTTATGCACATTAAGATGGTATGTAGAATGGAACCTCTTCCCGCACTCAGTACAGGAGAAGCTCTTCCTTGTTGGAAAACAGGCCCGGTCCCGCACAGTCTGAGGTTCCTCAGGATACGAGGAATCCGATGGTCCATCTACACTGGGTGGTGCCGGATGGACATTGGAGGGAGCCGGGTTTTCTCCTGGACTATACTGTGTGATGTCCTCATCTTCTACTTTCCAGTCTGGAGACAAAGTGAGACAATCCTCGGAGGTTTTCCTCATCTCCCGGCCATGGACTAAAATACAAAGACAAAGAGGATTACTAGACAGGAGCTGATTGGTTCCCCCAAACCAGGACTCCGCCCACATCAGGCAACTTGGTCTCTGAGGAGCTTACAATTCCACCCTCAAGGGAACTAGGAAATGGCTCCTCTGATCTCCTACCAGGTCATTTCTTTATTCATGGACCTTAGTCAGAGAGTGAGGAAACAACCAGGACTGTCTTTTATAGGAGGGACAGTGATGAGGGGATTATAGGACGAGGGTCCCCACCCCCTCTATCACTCATCGCCATCTTCCCAACACAAGAAGTACTGCACTTCCTTATTTAGTCCATGATTTAGTCATGAAGAACAGCGGGGCTGAGCCCCACCAGAGGTCAGAGAGTGAGGATGGGGGGAGAACAACCAAGATGAAGACTGGACTGATCCTGAAGACCACCATCATTGGGGTATTGACTCCTCCCTCATTATCACTTTCTGTTTAAGGGTCCAAAGTTGGAGGATGTTATCACATTATTATCACCATGTAAAAGTCTGTGCTCCAATCACATCATCCGATATAAAATGTCCAGCTGGGAGGAAATGGGTGTAACAAAAGAGAATCCATATTATGTGTATATATAGCAGTGGGGGGAGGGGGAGAGCAGAAGTCAGGACTATGGAATGTACAACACAGAGTATATAGTGCAGGGGTCAGGAGGATGTAATGTACAACATAGAGTATATAGTGCAGGGGTCAGGAGTATGTAACGTACAACATAGAGTATATAGTGCAGGGGTCAGGAGTATGTAATGTACAACATGGAGTATATAGTGCAGGGGTCAGGAGTATGTAATGTACAACATAGAGTATATAGTGCAGGGGTCAGGAGTATGTAATGTACAACATAGAGTATATAGTGCAGGGGTCAGGAGTATGTAATGTACAACACAGAGTATATAGTGCAGGGGTCAGGAGTATGTAATGTACAACATAGAGTATATAGTGCAGGGTCAGGAGAATGTAATGTACAACAGAGTATATAGTGCAGGGGTCAGGAGTATGTAATGTACAACATAGAGTATATAGTGCAGGGGTCAGGAGTATGTAATGTACAACATAGAGTATATAGTGCAGGGGTCAGGAGTATGTAATGTACAACAGAGTATATAGTGCAGGGGTCAGGAGTATGTAATGTACAACAGAGTATATAATGCAGGGGTCAGGAGTATGGAATGTACAACATAGAGTATATAGTGCAGGGGTCAGGAGTATGGAATGTACAACATAGAGTATATAGTGCAGGGGTCAGGAGTATGTAATGTACAACATAGAGTATATGGTGCAGGGGTCAGGAGTATGGAATGTACAACACAGAGTATATAGTGCAGGGGTCAGGAATATGTAATGTACAACACAGAGTATATAGTGCAGGGGTCAGGAGTATGTAATGTACAACACAGAGTATATAGTGCAGGGGTCAGGAATATGTAATGTACAACATAGAGTATATGGTGCAGGGGTCAGGAGTATGTAATGTACAACATAGAGTATATAGTGCAGGGTCAGGAGAATGTAATGTACAACAGAGTATATAGTGCAGGGGTCAGGAGTATGAAATGTACAACATAGAGTATATAGTGCAGGGGTCAGGAGTATGTAATGTACAACAGAGTATATAGTGCAGGGGTCAGGAGTATGTAATGTACAACATAGAGTATATAGTGCAGGGGCCAGGAGTATGGAATGTACAACATAGAGTATATAGTGCAGGGGTCAGGAGTATGTAATGTACAACATAGAGTATATGGTGCAGGGGTCAGGAGTATGGAATGTACAACAGAGAGTATATAGTGCAGGGGTCAGGAGTATGTAATGTACAACATAGAGTATATAGTGCAGGGGTCAGGAGTATGTAATGTACAACATAGAGTATATAGTGCAGGGGTCAGGAGTATGTAATGTACAACATAGAGTATATAGTGCAGGGGTCAGGAGTATGTAATGTACAACAGAGTATATAGTGCAGGGGTCAGGAGTATGTAATATACAACATAGAGTATATAGTGCAGGGGTCAGGAGGATGTAATGTACAACAGAGTATATAGTGCAGGGGTCAGGAGTATGTAATGTACAACATAGAGTATATAGTGCAGGGGCAGGAGGATGTAATGTACAACACAGAGTATATAGTGCAGGGGTCAGGAATATGTAATGTACAACACAGAGTATATAGTGCAGGGGTCAGGAGTATGTAATGTACAACATAGAGTATATAGTGCAGGGTCAGGAGTATGGAATGTACAACACAGAGTATATAGTGCAGGGTCAGGAGTATGGAATGTACAACAGAGTATATAGTGCAGGGGTCAGGAGTATGTAATGTACAACACAGAGTATATAGTGCAGGGTCAGGAGTATGGAATGTACAACAGAGTATATAGTGCAGGGGTCAGGAGTATGTAATGTACAACATAGAGTATATAGTGCAGGGGTCAGGAGTATGTAATGTACAACAGAGTATATAGTGCAGGGGTCAGGAGGATGTAATGTACAACAGAGTATATAGTGCAGGGGTCAGGAGTATGTAATGTACAACATAGAGTATATAGTGCAGGGGTCAGGAGGATGTAATGTACAACATAGAGTATATAGTGCAGGGGTCAGGAGTATGTAATGTACAACATAGAGTATATAGTGCAGGGGTCAGGAGTATGTAATGTACAACAGAGTATATAGTGCAGGGGTCAGGAGTATGTAATGTACAACATAGAGTATATAGTGCAGGGGTCAGGAGGATGTAATGTACAACAGAGTATATAGTGCAGGGGTCAGGAGTATGTAATGTACAACATAGAGTATATAGTGCAGGGGTCAGGAGGATGTAATGTACAACATAGAGTATATAGTGCAGGGGTCAGGACTCATAATATTGTATTCAGTAATCAGTGGAAGGTTAAATGTTTACTGTAGACAAGTTGCAGAGATCCCACACCGCTGCCTCCCATCTCCTGAGACTGCACTCAGTGACTTGGGTCTGAGACACTACAGACATATCCCTCCACCCGGCACAGCCAGCAGACTACAGAGCAAGGAACCATGGGAGACTTGTTCTGTCAGAGATCTTACTAGACCCGTACATGGGGAAGAAGAAAAAAATCACACACCCCAGGTGCCTAGGTCTAGTAACGTCTATGGTGAAAATCAACATTTTCCTGCCAGCTGAACCCCAGAACCTCCATAAATCCAGTCTAGATACATAAATTGTGTCTGCAGCACAGAGAAGGAAGATTATCCGAGAGAAATCCAGGAATACAGGACGGGGAACACAGCTCAGTGTATGTGCAGAGTTCCTCTATTTCTGACAGTTCTCTGACAGCTCCTTCACATGTACAGTGGTTGAAACATCTGTATCCTAAATGTAAACTAATAGATACAATGTTTCAACCGCTAAACATGTGTTCCTTCTGTCAGAGAACTGTCAGAAATAGCGGAGCTCACTGCAGGGACACTTTTGCCGGCTGATCGGGAAATGTTCGATTCGCGCACCCGAAGTAGGCAAAATTTCGGTTTCGACGCGAATCGAATATTTCCTGAAATTCGACTCGAATTCCGGTTCGCCTAGTTCGATTCGCTCATCTCTAGTAATAATCCTCCGTTCCCTGGTGTATTGCAGAGCGCTCAGCAAGTAATAATCCTCTGTTCCCTGGTGTATTGCAGAGCGCTCAGCGGGTATTAATTCTCCGTTCCCTGGTGTATTGCAGAGCGCTCAGTGGGTAATAATCCTCTATTCCTGGTGTATTGCAGAGCGCTCAGTGGGTAATAATCCTCTGTTCCCTGATGTATTGCAGAGTGCTCAGCGGGTAATAATCCTCTATTCCCTGGTGTATTGCAGAGCGCTCAGCGGGTAATAATCCTCTGTTCCCTGGTGTATTGCAGAGTGCTCAGCGGGTAATAATCCTCCATTCCCTGGTGTATTGCAGAGCGCTCAGTGGGTAATAATCCTCTATTCCTGGTGTATTGCAGAGCGCTCAGCGGGTAATAATCCTCTATTCCCTGGGGTATTGCAGAGTGCTCAGCGGGTAATAATCCTCCATTCCCTGGTGTATTGCAGAGCGCTCAGCGGGTAATAATCCTCTATTCCCTGGGGTATTGCAGAGCGCTCAGCGGGTAATAATCCTCTGTTCCCTGGTGTATTGCAGAGCGCTCAGCGGGTAATAATCCTCTGTTCCCTGGTGTATTGCAGAGCGCTCAGTGGGTAATAATCCTCTATTCCTGGTGTATTGCAGAGTTCTCAGCTGGTAATAATCCTCTATTCCCTGGTGTATAGCAGAGCGCTCAGCGGGTAAAAATCCTCTATTCCCTGGTGTATTGCAGAGCGCTCAGCGGGTAATAATCCTCTATTCCCTGGGGTATTGCAGAGCGCTCAGAGGGTAATAATCCTCTATTCCTGGTGTATTGCAGAGCGCTCAGCAGGTAATAATCCTCTTGTTCCCTGGTGTATTGCAGAGCGCTCAGCGGGTAATAATCCTCTATTCCTGGTGTATTGCTGAGCACTCAGCGGGTAATAATCCTCTATTCCCTGGTGTATTGCAGAGCACTCAGCGGGTAATAATCCTCTATTCCCTGGTGTATTGCTGAGCGCTCAGCGGGTAATAATCCTCTATTCCTGGTGTATTGCAGAGCGCTCAGCGGGTAATAATCCTCTATTCCTGGTGTATTGCAGAGTGCTCAGCGGGTAATAATCCTCTATTCCCTGGTGTATTGCAGAGCGCTCAGCGGGTAATAATCCTCTATTCCCTGGTGTATTGCAGAGCGCTCAGCGGGTAATAATCCTCTATTCCTGGTGTATTGCAGAGCGCTCAGCGGGTAATAATCCTCTGTTCCCTGGTGTATTGCAGAGCGCTCAGCGGGTATTAATCCTCCATTCCCTGGTGTATTGCAGAGCGCTCAGCGGGTAATAATCCTCCGTTCCCTGGTGTATTGAAGAGCGCTCAGTGGGTAATAATCCTCTATTCCTGGTGTATTGCAGAGCGCTCAGTGGGTAATAATCCTCTGTTCCCTGGTGTATTGCAGAGCGCTCAGCGGGTAATAATCCTCCATTCCCTGGTGTATTGCAGAGCGCTCAGTGGGTAATAATCCTCTATTCCTGGTGTATTGCAGAGTGCTCAGCGGGTAATAATCCTCCGTTCCCTGGTGTATTGCAGAGCGCTCAGTGGGTAATAATCCTCTATTCCTGGTGTATTGCAGAGCGCTCAGCGGGTAATAATCCTCTTTTCCCTGGTGTATTGCAGAGTGGCTGCGGGGGTCTCACCTCAGCGTAGACCTCCCAGCAGCTGGCAGCGGACAGGGCAACCAGGAGAGCCCTGCATCAGCCTTCTTAAGGCTTTGTAGGATGCTCCCTGTTGTCCTGGCAACGTTGGGTGGCATGCCTCTTTGCCTGGCAACGAGGCACGCCCCCTTGACACGGGCCGTGCTCTCAAGAGCGTGGCCTTTGTCTTCAGCGGGTGCAGGCGCGGGAAACCTTATGCCTCCCTGCACCCGCTGGGGGGGCATGTGGCGTCAAGCCGGCGGCCCTGTCCTGGAACCTCCCGGTGGGAGGTCACCCCTCTCCAGGCTGTATGACCAGGAGAGGTGTGAATCTCGCCGCAGGGGGGTCATCTTCCTCCCACCCAGGTGCGCGGGGTTGGGGGGAAGATGACCGTGGCAGGGTGTGAGAAGTAACACTTCTCATCCTTCGTGGCTGGGCTTCAAAGGGCCGTGACAGGATGAGAAGGGGGGGTGTAGTGACACAGGACATGGGCACTAGGAGGGGGGGTGGGGGGAAGCTTCTGCAGGCACACCGTGACAACTTCTCCCCCCTCCATTTCACAAGTGCCGGGAAGGGGGACCTGACCTGGTCCCCTTGAAGGCACTTGTGGGCCCTAACTTATCTATTGTGAGTCTTGCTGGCGGGACATCCCATCTATACTGAATGGTGAAGTTGTAGGGCTGAAGGGCGAGGCTCCATCTTAGGAGGCGCCCGTTGTCCCCGGATACTCTATTTAACCATGTGAGGGGGTTGTGATCAGTGACTATGGTGAACTCCCAGCTGTACAAGTAGGGTTGCAATTTAGCTCCCAGACTATGGCCAGGCACTCTTTTTCTACGGTGGTGTAAGCGACTTCCCTGTCTAGCAGTTTGCAGCTGAGGAAGGCAACGGGGTGTTCCTCCCCAACCTCATTTACTTGGCTGAGAACAGCCCCAAGGCCGTAGATGGAGGCGTTGGTCTGCACCAGGAAGCGTCTGCTGTGTTCAGGGGCAGCCAGGACTGGGTTGCTTGCCAGGGCCGACTTGAGGTCATGGAAGGCGGAGTCGCAGGCCAAGGTCCAGTTCACTATTCTAGGGCTGTTCTTCCGGGTCAGGTTGGTCAGGGGTTGGGCCACGGAGCTGAAATTAGGTACAAATTTATGATAGTAACTGGTGGTACCGAGGAACACCATCACTTGTTTCTTAGTCTGGGGAGTTGGCCAGTCATGGATGGCTTGGACCTTGGCAGGCTTGGGTTTCAGTTTCCCCCGTACTCTGTGTCCGAGGTACTGCACCTCAGCCATTCCTAGTTGGCATTTGTCCAGCCTCACCGTCAGCCTAGCCCCTCATATATGCTATCCAGGATGGTCCCCACATGTAACAGGTGCTCCTCCCACTGTCACTGAAGATGGCCGTGTCATCTAGGTAGGCAGACGCAAACTCTTAGCATCCCTCTAGTAGCTGGTCCAAGACCCGTTGAATGGTGGTGAGGGCGTTTTTCATGCCAAAGGGCATGACGAGGAATTCGTACAGGCCGAACGGGGTAATGAAGGCGGAGTGCTCAGTGCTCTCCCTGGTGAGGGCGATCTGCCAGTAGCCCTTACTGAGATCTAGGGAGCTGACACACTGAGCCCCAGCGAGACGGTCTAGCAGGTCGTCTATGTGGGGCATGGGGTAGGCGTCACTGATGGTGTAGTCATTCAGTCTCCTGTAGTCAACGCAAAAGCGGGTGCTCCTGTCCTTTTTTGGCACCAGCATCACCGAGGAGGCCCAGGGACTGCGAGAGGGCCGAATGATGCCCAGCTGAAGCATCTCTGAGAGCTCCGCCCAGATGGCCATCTTCACGGATTCAGGGACTCGGTAGGGGGCCTGCTGGATGGGTTTTTGACCGTGGGTCTCCACATGGTGGAGGGCTAATCCAGTGCGGCCCGGGGTGGCCAAGAAGGTGACAGCCCATTCCACTAGCACGGCCCACATTTGGGTCATTTGGCAGGGGCTCAGCCAAGCCTCCATGGGAATTTAGCGGGTGGTGGCTTTGGTGGCTTGTAGGAGGTCGGGCAGGGCCCCCTCATTGGCCTCCCCCGTGGAGGTGGGGCAAATGGCTAGCACGGGCAGGGTCCTATCATGATACTCTTTCAGCATGTTGATGTAGACCATGCGCTGCTGGCGGTCCCGGGCATCGAGGCTAATGACATAGCTGGTCTCGTCTATTTTACAAAGGACCTTGTAGGGTCCTTCCCAGGTGTTCTGGAGCTTATTCTGGGGGTGGGGGACTATCTTAAGGACCTGTTGGCTTTCGGCGAACTCACGTCCGCGCACCCTGCAGTCGTACCACGCTTTCTGGTAAGTCTGGGCCACGGCGGCCAGGCGGGTCAGTCGTTCCCTCAACTTGAGTACGTAGGGGATGACCGGGGTACCCGTATCCTCTATTTTTGCTTCCCAATGTTCCCGGAGCAGGGACAGGGGACCTCGGACCTTCCGCCCGTATAGGAGTTGAAATGAGGAAAACCCCGTTGACTCCTGCGGTACCTCCCGGTATGCAAACAGCAGATGAGGGAGGAGCCTCTCCCAGTCCGCCTCCCCATCAACAAAGGACCTCAGCATGCCCTTCAGGGTCCCATTAAAGCGCTCACAGAGGCCATTAGTCTGGGGATAATTGGGAGTGGCCCTGATTACCTGTACCCTGCACGTGCACCATAGGGATTAGACTACCGTCGGACATAAACTGGGTACCCTGGTCAGTCAAGATCTCACTGGGGAAGCCTACCTGGGCAAAAACAGTGACCAGAGCCTCTGCCACCTTAGGGGCAGAGATGTTGGACAGGGTGACTGCCTCTTGGCAGCAGGTTGCGTAATCCACTAACTTGAGGATGTATTTTTTCCCCCAACTTACTGGGGTGGGCCAGGGGTCCTATGATGTCTATGGCTACTCTCTGAAGGGGCTCCTCAATGATGGGCAGGTGGAGGAGCGGGGGTGTATAGCAGAGTGCTCAGCGGGTAATAATCCTCTATTCCCTGGTGTATTGCAGAGTGCTCAGTGGGTAATAATCCTCTATTCCCTGATGTATTGCAGAGTGGCTGCGGGGGTCTCGCCTTAGCGTAGACCTCCCAGGAGCTGGCAGCGGACAACACAACCAGGGAAGCCCTGCATCAGCCTTCTTTTTTTTTTTTTTAAAGAATATTTATTGGGTTGTGACAGTTGCACAAGTCATAATGGCGAGACAGTTAACATACAATTGCCACATCAAGTCTAGTCGGAAAGGTGGAGGTGCAGCATAAAGAGATGTCATATACACAACATATTGATAGCAGTTATTAGAAGGCATTCATAGAACATCGCATTATAAAGTCGGCATGAGTAAGTCATGGAGAAAGTAGTACATGTGAGTGATGGGCAGATAGATTATGTAGGTGAGGGGATAATAGACGCCAATAGAGAGTGTGTGATCGTAGAGGAAGATGAAGATGACGTTTGCCAGTAAATACTGTTAGGTGATTTAGATGTCACAGATGACATTTGCGATCCACCAACAACCTACCAGAAGAGAGCGATAAAAGAAGTGTCTGTGGATTTGGGATCTGGGATTAGATAAGAAGGTAAGAGAAGAGGAACACAAGAGGAAAATAGAGGAGAAAGGAGGTATTACCCGGGGACCTAGTTAGGTTAGATTAGAGAGAGAGATGAGGAGGAAGGTAGAGGAGAAAGGAGGTATTACCCAGGGACCTAGTTAGGTTAGATTAGAGAGAGAGAGATGAGGAGGAAGGTGGAGGAGAGAGGAGAGGGAAGCCAGTGTTTACGGGTTCCACCGTGAGTAATGTCGTGGAAATGTCATGTTGCCGGTACTTAAGGTAGATCTATGTTGTAAATCTGGTGTCTGGTGGGTATATGATCCTTAGATAAGAGGTTAGACATAAGGTCATGGTATTGATGAAAATGGAGGTAGAAATGAGATGCATGGGAGAAAAGGGTGAGGACAAAGGAGAAACAAGATTGCATTATAACAGCTCGTCAGTCAAAATCAATATCAAATAAGTTAGTAGACAGTGACTCCAATATTGCCGGGATCGATGGAGTTTTCATTGGATGGTTTATTAAGTGGGGATTCTAGAGATAAAATGTCTGTTCCTGTGCAGATAGGGATCCCGTGATGTAGGATTCCCATTTATGGAAATAAGAGGACTCCTTTGAGGAGGTCAGAGAGGTGATTAGGTTGAGTCTGTCGAGGCGTAGGAGAGAGTGAAGCTCCTGCTTGATGTGCGTTAAGGTTGGAGGACAGTTGGAGACCCATTTCCAAAGAATGGCCCGTCTTGCTATTAGAAGTGTTGGATATCCACAGCTTGTTTCTGAAAGATGACATTTGAGAAGAGAAGAGGCCAATGGCTGGCTGTTCCAAAAGGCATAAGGTGAGTGGTAGTGGGTTCATGGGTAGTTGGATGGTAGTGATTATGGTTATGAAGTTGACCACATGTTTCCAAAATGTGGAAATAGCCGAGCATAGCCAGAATCTGTGTGGCAATCATGGTTTTTGACTGCCACAGAGATGGCAAGTAGATAGCCGGATCAGTTTTTGAGTAGAGACAGGGCATATAGGCACGGTGGAGAATCTTGAGTTGTTGTTCCTGCCAGAATTCATTGTGGTTGAAGACACATGTGGAGTTGTAACCTGACAGTCGATGGTCAGCTGTGAATGCATTTTCAAAATCTTTGACCCAGGATTTCACAGCGTTGAATGTCTCAAAAGGTTTGGCATACAGTAGATTTACAGGTCTGTATATGTTCAATATTTTATATTTTTAAGAGGTCGCCAAGGTCTCGATGAATGTAGATTGAAATCTTGTAGACCTTGTAGGCCCCACAGAGTTGACAAAGTTTCTTACTTGAAGCAAGTAAAAAAGTGGTGTGTTGGTAGACCGTAGGTGTGTAGGACAGTATTAAGAGGTTTTGGGGAACCCGTAGTGGTGTCATATAAGTGCTGTACCAAAGTTAGGTCTTGAATCTTCCAAGTATCATAAGCTTCATATATTTGAGGGGAATAAAGGAAGGGTTATGGTGAATAAGAAGGAAACGAGAAAGACACGGAGATACCCTCAGTTTACGCCTGACTTCCCTCCATGTAATAAGGGTGTCGCGAATGAGTAGATTATGTTTTAGATGAGGTGGAAGAGAATTAACATTGGAATGTAGTAAGGCCGATAGATCGTAGGGATGCGCTAGTGCGGATTCAATGTGGTGGTTGGAATAACTGGAAGAATGGGTGAGCCAGTCCAGGCATATACGGAGTAGACATGAGAGATTATAGGCTCGGACATTTAGGAGACAGGATCCTCATTCGCTTCGTGGCAAAAATAATTTGGCAAGTGCTATACGGGGATGTTTACCTTTCCATAAACAATTTGTGATTGCTCGATATAGCCTTGTTATGTCGCTGTGTCTAAGTAGGAGAGGTATGGTCTGGAGTGGGTAGAGAAGTTTCGGGAAACTCACCATCTTAAAGGGGTGTGATCTGCCCAGGACTGAGAGTGGTAGATCTTTCCACATTTCCAGTTCCCCAATAATTTTAGTGACCGTGGGCGCATAATTTAGCTCATAAACAGATGAAGCTAGTTTCCCTATCTTGATGCCTAGATAAGTGATATACTTGGTGGCAATTTTACAGCTCGAATTCTGCATCTACACCAGGAGGCGAGAGTGAAATAATGGAAGCACTTCACTTTTAGAGAAGTTTATACGGAGCCCTGAACAAAGGCGAAAGGATGAAAAAAATCTTTTGAATGTATGGGAGATCGAGAGATGGCCACGAGGTAAAGATTAGTATGTCGTCTGTAAACAAGGCGAGCCTCAACTCCTGTTGTCCTATTGTGATACCATGAAGATCAGAGTGAAATAATAGGAAGCGTGCTAGTGGTTCCAGGGCCAAGTTAAAAAGTAGAAGGGATAGAGGACAACCCTGTCTGGTGCCCTTGTGAAGTTTGATGGGGTTAGATATGTGTCCTGCTGCTATGACCTTGGCTGTAGGGGATGAATACATGGCTTGGATCAGATGCAGAAAAGGGCCCTCGAATCCAAACTTCCATAGTGCTAGGAAGAGCCATTCAAAGTTGACGTTGTCAAATGCCTTTTCGGCGTCTAGTGAGATGATTGCTGCGTCTAGATTTGTGTCATTAGAAGCCTGACTCAGGGCAGATGTCACCTTGTGAATATTTGAAGCCACAGAACGGCCCTGTATAAACCCCGCTTGTGATGGATGGATAAGGAAAGGTAAGATAACTGCTAGTCGAGAGGCGATAATCTTTGACAGGAGTTTTGCGTCGAGATTCAGAAGGGATATTGGCCGATATGATCCAGGTTCCGTCACGTCTTTGTCTTTTTTGGAAATCAATTTAATGTGGGCTTGAAAGCCTGAGGGAAGGTAACCCCTCCCTCCTGGATGGCTTGGTATACCAATTGTAGGGTAGGAGAAAGGGTTTCGGCCATGAGTTTGTAGAATTCGGCTGTATAGCCATCTGGCCCCGGGGCTTTACCAATCGTAAGTGATTTAATGGCTAAGGATATATCTGCCTGAGTGATGGGAGCATTCAAGGCTTGTAGTGCGGTTGGGTCTAACTGTGGCAGTGGAATAAGATGGAGGAAGGAAGTGGCCTTAGCCGTGTCTATAGGGTCCGAGCCATATAGAGTTTGGTAGTAATTTTCTAGAATGGAGATAATGTCTGTAGGGTCACATTTTAGTGTTCCCTGCGTATCCCTCAAAGATGTAAAGAGGGTAGGTGTAAATGGTTTTCTGCATAACCGGGCTAGCAGCTTGCCCGGCTTGTTGCTGAATTTATGGAATAGTAGGTCACTGTGGGATTGGTGTGCAGCTTCCTGAGCTGCTGCCCATGTGTCAAAGTATTTGTTGGCCTCTGACCATGCTTTCCTGTTTTCATGGGAGTTGAGACTTGCCAAGTCTTTTTGCGCCTGTCTTAGGCGGAGGCTGGTGTCTTTGAAATTTCAGAGGAGGTTTTTCTTGTAAGTGGAAGTAAACGCAATGATTGTACCTCGTAGTACCGCTTTGCCTGTCTCCTAAAAAAGATCAGGGTTAGTTTGGTGCTCTGCATTTGTGCTGCAGAACTCACTCCAGGCAGTATTTAGTACCTGTAATAGATCCTGATTGTTTGCCAGGAAAGAAGGGAAATGCCATGTATGTGAGTGTTGGTTGTTCTGTGGGTGTTGTATAAATATGGAGATCGGGGAATGGTCGGAAATCGCTGTCATGTATTTCGGAGTCTTTGATGTTTTGTAATAGGATGTTGTTAACAAAGAAGTAATCTTTCCTGGACAGGGTATGGTGGACGGGGGAAAAGAAGGTAAATTCTCTTCCTTCAGGATGAGTTAGGCGCCATACATCCATGAGCTGCAGTGCTTCTGTGAAGTTGTTCAGTAGTGTGTGTGTGTTGGTGAGGGGGAGGGGCGGAAGGAATGGGCAATTTGGGTTAGAGGGTTTTGATTTATCTTCTTGCACGTTCATAAATTGGTTGAAATCCCCTCCCAACACCAATGGAAGATGTAAAAAATGTGATAAATTCGAGGACAGATCTTGGAAGAATGGCTTAGGTGAGGAGTTTGGGGCATATATGTTAACCAATACCAGTGGGGAAGAGTCTATTTGCTGTGTGCAGCGACATAACGTCCTTCCTCATCTGTAGCTATGTTTATGTCAGGGGTGAGGCGTTTATGTATGAGGATGATTACTCCTGCTTTGCCACTGGGCAAGAGTGATCCAAGCACCTGTCCCAACCACAGCTTTTTCATGCACGTGAAATCGGTTTGTTTTAAGTGAGTTTCTTGAAGAAACTCAAAATCTGTTTTCATACGTTTAAGATGATGGACGGCCATGGGTTTATGGGGTGATCTCAATCCCTTAACGTTCCATGATACTACTCGAGTCATGGGTGTGCGAATATGAAGGTGCTCAGACAAGAATTAGAATCTTCCCTATGGGGCAGCGGTTCTGCAACCTCATCACTATGGTCCCTATTTTCTCATTGCCTTATAAGAGAGTCGGGTGTAGTGGGGTCTCCGGGTGAATGTGAAATGGAGAGAAGGAAGGAAGGAAAAGGAGAGAATGGGGGGAAAACAGATAACAGGGGGACCCAACAGGGGTCTATTGCAAAAGTAACAATAAACTGCATAGGCATCGTGAACTTCACCGTATTCCGTATGTTGTCTCCTATCTTTGACCTGCATTACTGGAAATGAAAGGGTGTAAATCCTGTACCAGGGGGTTGTGTAATTAGGTACAGAGAGAGGAGGGCCCCGTTAGTGGCGCGGGTCACCATTGATGGATGGGTCAGCTCACCCTATTATTAACAGCAGAGCAGCAGCCAAGGATCATATTAAGGCATTACAGTCATCAATTTAAAGCAAGGTAAGAACAAGAATGTGAGAACATGAGAGTCATCAGAACATCTCAACTGATGAAGTACTATATGCAACATAGAAATACTTCAATATAAGTAATTAACAACTCACAAAAGGTAGTCGAATGAGGTGGGTGTCGACCATCAGGATGGTTTCTGCTTTGCCGAGGTATAATTGACACGTTGGCACTTTGGTGGCTTCTCTGGTCTCGTGGGCCGGGGTCTCATGGGGAATGTTGTGGCTGTGGAGGGTCCATGACGTCAGATTGTTTTGAAAGTACTGTAGGGCCTCCTCTGGGTGCATGAATGATTTGGGTCCCCCTGCGGGCGCACTGAAGCGGAGTGTGGCAGGGTATGCTAGAGTGAATTTGACCCCTTTTTGAAATAGTGTGGTGCAGATTTGTTGGAATGCGTTTCTTTTGCGGGATACTTCTTGCGAGTAGTCAGTGAACAGCAGTAACTTATGCCCATCCTAGCTGTAAGGATCGAGAACATTGAAACGCATTGAGTATAGCTGCCCGCTCCGCGTAGTTGAGATATTTGACAATTATTGGGCGCTGCGTACGTCTGTCATTTGAGGTGCACCTAAGCGGTTTGCCCTTTCGACCTGGAAGGGTGCCGTGATGCCCAATATCACAGGAATGAGTTTAGAGCAGATATGGGATAAGAGACCCGAATTGTAGGATTCTGGGAGGCCTACGACACGCAAATTGTTCCTGCGGGAGCGGTTTTCTAGGTCATCCAGATTATCCAGTATATTCTGTTGCTCACGTTTGGATTGTGTAACACTCGCCTGCATGGCTTGAACTTCATCCTCTAAGTCGGAAAGGCGATGTTCAGCTTCTGTTATGTGTTTGGCGTTGTCCCCCAGGTCACTTCTAAGCTGTTCTATGCCCTGTGTCACTGCTCTGTCTATTGCCTGAGTAATGGTGGGTAGCAGCAGAGAAGCCACAGCCTGTGCAGTCTTTTCATATTGGTCTGTGGGACTACTGACATCAGCATGTCCTGTTGATGGAGTGTGGGGCGGCTGTGCCTCTCTACTACCTGTTCCGGGGTCTGGCTCTGTGTCCATGTTATCCATCCTAGCAGTGGAGCTGCTGTCATTGTGGAAGTATTTATTTGAAGGTTTAATGCTGCTGCCAGCAGTGTGATCGGCGGCCATCTTGGATGCTGCAGGGGGAGACCTGTCCCTCAAGGCTCGAGGAGCGGGATCGGGACTGGGTGTCGCCGGTCTCATGTAACGATCCATGATGGATCAGGTAGGGTGTTTTCCAGGGGCACTCCCATGCCTTTTATCTCTGTGCTCTGGTGCAGGAGTCAGTATTTCTAAGCTTGTAAGCCCGGAGCAACAGGAAGCCATCCCTACCTCATGCGGCGCCAGAACCGGAAGTCATCAGCCTTCTTAAGGCTTTGCAGTATGCTCCTGGTTGTCCTGGCAACGTCAGGCGGCGTGCCTCATTGCCTGGGCAACGAGGCATGCCCCTTTGACACAGGCCACACTCTCAAGAGTGTGGCCTTTGTCTCAAGTGGGTGCAGGCGAGGGAAACCACGTGCCCGCACCTGCCGCGGGGGGCATGCGGCGTCAAGCCGGAGGCCCTGTCCTGGGACCTCCCGGTGGGAGATCACCCCTCTCCAGGCCATATGGCTAGGGGAGGTGTGAATCTCGCCACAGGGGTCATCTTCCTCCTGCCCGGCTGCGCCAGTTGGGGGTAAGATGACCAAGGCTGGGTGTGAGAAGAAACACTTCTCGTCCTGTGTGGTCCGGCTTCAAAGGGCAGTGACAGGATGAGAAGGGGGGTGTAGTGACACAGGACACAGAAGGAGGGGTGTGGGGAAAGCTTCTACAGGCACACCCCTGCACTATATACTCTATGTTGTACATTACATACTCCTGACCCCTGCACTATATACTCTATGTTGTAGATTACATACTCCTGACCCCTGCACTATACACTCTATGTTGTACATTACATACTCCTGACCCCTGCACTATATACTCTGTTGTACATTACATACTCCTGACCCCTGCACTATATACTCTATGTTGTACATTACATCCTCCTGACCCCTGCACTATATACTCTATGTTGTACATTGCATTCTCCTGACCCCTGCACTATATACTCTGTTGTACATTACATACTCCTGACCCCTGCACTATATACTCTATGCTGTACATTACATACTCCTGACCCCTGCACTATATACTCTATATTGTACATTACATACTCCTGACCCCTGCACTATATACTCTATGTTGTACTTTACATACTCCTGACCCCTGCACTATATACTCTATGTTGTGCATTACATACTCCTGACCTCTGCACTATATACTCTATGTTGTACATTCCATACTCCTGACCCCTGCACTATATACTCTATGTTGTACTTTACATAGTCCTGACTTCTGCTCTCCCCCCTCCCCCACTGCTATATATACACACATAATGTGGATTCTCTTTTGTTCCCCCATTTCCTACCAGCTGGACATTTTATATCGGATGATGTGATTGGAGCACAGACTTTTACATGGTGATAATAATGTGATCACATCCTCCAACTTTGGACCCTTAAACAGAAAGTGATATGAGGGAGGAGTCAATACCCCAATGATGGTGGTCTTCAGGATCAGTCCAGTCTTCATCTTGGTTGTTCTCCCCCATCCTCACTCTCTGACCTCTGGTGGGGCTCAGCCCCGCTGTTCTTCATGACTAAATCATGGACTAAATAAGGAAGTGCAGTACTTCTTGTGTTGGGAAGATGGCGATGAGTGATAGAGGGGGTGGGGACCCTCGTCCTATAATCCCCTCATCACTGTCCCTCCTATAAAAGACAGTTCTGGTTGTTTCCTCACTCTCTGACTAAGGTCCATGAATAAAGAAATGACCTGGTAGGAGATCAGAGGAGCCATTTCCTAGTTCCCTTGAGGGTGGAATTGTAAGCTCCTCAGAGCCCAAGCTGCCTGATGTGGGCGGAGTCCTGGTTTGGGGGAACCAATCAGCTGCTGTCTAGTAATCCTCTTTGTCTTTTAGTCCATAGCCGGGAGATGAGGAAAACCTCCGAGGATTGTCTCACTTTGTCTCCAGACTGGAAAGTAGAAGATGAGGACATCACACAGTATAGTCCAGGAGAAAACCCGGCTCTCTCCAATGTCCATCCGCCACCACCCAGTGTAGATGGACCATCGGATTCCTCGTATCCTGAGGAACCTCAGACTGTGCGGGTCCGGGCCGGCCTTCCAACAGGGAAGAGCTTCTCCTGTACTGAGTGGCAGAAGAGCTTCTGTTCTAAATTCCGTCTTAATCAGCATAAAAGATCTCATACGGGGGAGAAGCCATATTCCTGTCCTGAGTGCGGGAAATGTTTTTCACAGAAGTCCAATCTTTACACACATCAGAGATCTCACACAGGGGAAAAGCAGTATTCCTGTTCTGAGTGTGGGAAAGGGTTTTCAGACAAGTCTAGTCTTCATATACATCAGAGATCTCACACAGGGGAGAAGCCATATTCCTGTCCTGAGTGTGGGAAATGTTTTTCACAGAAGTCCAATCTTTACACACATCAGAGATCTCACACAGGGTTAAAGCCGTATTCCTGTTCTGAGTGTGGGAAATGTTTTTTAGTGAAGTCCTATCTTTCCACACATCAGAGATCTCACACGGGGGAGAAGCCGTATTCGTGTCCTGAGTGCAGGAAATGTTTTTCAGACAAGTCTAGTCTTCATACACATCAGAGATCTCACACAGGGGAGAAGCCATATTCCTGTCCTGAGTGTGGGAAATGTTTTTCACAGAAGTCCAATCTTTACACACATCAGAGATCTCACACAGGGGAAAAGCCGTATTCGTGTCCTGAGTGTGGGAAATGTTTTTCACATAAGTACCATCTTTCCACACATCAGAGATCGCACACAAAGGAGAAGCCATATTTATGTCCCGAGTGCGGGAAATGTTTTTCATAGAAGTCCAGTCTTTACACACATCAGAGAACTCACACGGGGGAGAAGCCTTATTCCTGTTCCGAGTGCAGGAAATGTTTTTCAGAGGAGTCCAGTCTTTATACACATCAGAGAACTCACACAGGGGAGAAGCCATTTTCCTGTCCTGAGTGCGGGAAATGTTTTGCACATATGTCAAATCTTTCCAGTCATCAGAGATCTCACACGGGGGAGAAGCCATATTCCTGTCCTGAGTGCAGAAAATGTTATTCACAGAAGTCCCATCTTTCCAGACATCAGAGATCTCACGCAGGGGAGAAGCCACTTTCCTGTCCTGAGTGAGGGGAATGTTTGTCACTGAAGTCCTGTCTTCCTGTACATCAGGGATCCCACACAACCCTGGAGGTGTATTAGTGCCTTGAGTGCGGGAAATGTCTTCTAGATGAATGTTGCTGGACATCCCAGCTCTCATGTGGGGAAGAAGCACACCCTGATATACACCTCAGATATACTCCATGGCTGATCATCATGGAAGAAACAGTTCATAAGGAGATCAGAGGTCCCCAAAGACATGGATGAAGTGTGGGATCGGGTTGGTCATTGATGGTAGGAGAAGAATAAAAATGGAGTTCTGACCTGTGATTGGCTGAGTACATTTTGTGGCGGGAGGTTTCACAAATACTTGGATGTTTATGGAGAACAATGTTGAACGGATGTGACCAGCATTCTTCAGCTGGGAGGAGTTTTGGCCATATTTTATTTCTTATGATCATTGGCTCCATCTAGTGGCCATAATATCATATTGGCTAGTTTTACTGATGGAGATATTTCAGAAAAACCACCTCATTGTGGCCACTAGATGGAGCCGGCGATCATAGGAAATCACTGTGTTACTTAATATAGGGCCAGATGTTGTCACAGCTGGAGGAATGATTGTCTCATTGGTCCAATGAATGTTCTATAAATAGAGCCCTTGGTTTCCTTCATCAGACACAGCTCCATACTAATCCCTGAGGTCACACTCCCGCACTCTGAGGTCACGCTCCCGCACTCTGAGTCCTGGACACACTGAAGGAGATCAGGGAAAGTGGATGGAGTCCTTGTAAAACAACACATTCTGTTAAACAGAGAAATGAAAGCAAAACATTTGTGTATATATATATATATATATATATACAGTGGGGATCGAAAGTTTGGGCACCCCAGCTAAAAATATGTATTAATGTGCATAAAGAAGCCAAGGAAAGATGGAAAAATCTCCAAAAGGCATCAAATTACAGATTAGACATTCTTATAATATGTCAACAAAAGTTAGATTTTATTTCCATCATTTACACTTTCAAAATAACAGAAAACAAAAAAATGGCGTCTGCAAAAGTTTGGGCACCCTGCAGAATTTATAGCATGCACTGCCCCCTTTGCAAAGCTGAGACCTGCCAGTGTCATGGATTGTTCTCAATCATTGTCTGGGAAGACCAGGTGATGTCAATCTCAAAGGTTTTAAATGCCCAGACTGATCTGACCTTGCCCCAACAATCAGCACCATGGGTTCTTCTAAGCAGTTGTCTAGAAAACTGAAACTGAAAATAGTTGACGCTCACAAAGCTGGAGAAGGCTATAAGAAGATAGCAAAGCGTTTTCAGATGTCAATATCTTCTGTTCGGAATGTAATTAAGAAGTGGCAGTCATCAGGAACAGTGGAAGTTAAAGCAAGATCTGGAAGACCAAGAAAAATATCAGACAGAACAGCTCGCAGGATTGTGAGAAAAACAATTCAAAACCCACGTTTGACTGCACGATCCCTCCAGAAAGATCTGGCAGACACTGGAGTTGTGGTCACTATTCCACTATAAAGAGATACTTGTACAAATATGGTCTTCATGGAAGAGTCATCAGAAGAAAACCTCTTCTACGTCCTCACCACAAAAATCATCATTTGAACTTTGCAAATGAACATATAGACAAGCCTGATGCATTTTGGAAACAAGTTCTGTGGACCGATGAGGTTAAAATTGAACTTTTTGGCCGGAATGAGCAAAGGTATGTTTGGAGAAGAAGGGGCACAGAATTTAATGAAAAGAACCTCTGTCCAACTGTTAAGCATGGGGTTGGATCAATCATGCTTTGGGGTTGTGTTGCAGCCAGTGGCACAGGGAACATCTCACGAGTAGAAGGAAAAATGGATTCAATAAAATTTCAGCAAATTTTGGATGGTAACTTGATGCCATCTGTGAAAAAGCTGAAGTTAAAGAGAGGATGGCTTCTACAAATGGATAATGATCCTAAACACACCTCTCAATCCACGGGGGATTACATCAAGAGGCGTAAACTGAAGGTTTTGCCATGGCCTTCACAATCTCCTGACCTCAACATCATTGAAAATCTATGGATAGACCTTAAAAGAGCCGTGCGTGACAGACAGCCCAGAAATCTCAAAGAACTGGAAGACTTTTGTAAGGAAGAATGGGCAAAGATACCTCAAACAAGAATTGAAAGACTCTTGGCTGGCTACAAAAAGCGTTTACAAGCTGTGATACTTGCCAAAGGGGGCAGTACAAGATATTAACTCTGCAGGGGGCCCAAACTTTTGCGGACGCCATTTTTTTGTTTTCTGTTATTTTGAAAGTGTAAATGATGGAAATAAAATCTAACTTTTGTTGACATATTATAAGAATGTCTAATCTGTAATTTGATGCCTTTTGGAGATTTTTCCATCTTTCCTTGGCTTCTTTATGCACATTAATACACATTTTTAGCTGGGGTGCCCAAACTTTCGATCCCCACTGTATATATTATAAATGATTTCCTCCTTTTCCTATAAGTGATCACATGACCTCTGTTCTCAGCTGCATAGAGAACTGGGGAGGAGAAACAGTAGCTCACTTGTCTTCTGTTCACTGGTCTTCCCAGTGAATAGCTGTGCAGGGAGGGGGGATCTCAGGACAAGTCTGATGATTAGAGGAGAGCAGACTGAGCTCCCAGCACAGCTAGAGCACTGACCACACTGAGCTCTCATGCCTAGTGTGGTCAGTTTTAATAGGAAGTCAAAGGGACTGGCAGGATCACCGGGGATCTCACACAAAGGAAGCAATACAGAGAGAGGAGGAGACGTCTTCATACCAGGACATGGGACATCCGGCACAGATCAGGAATAGGACATGTTGGAGGAACATATTATTTGAAGGAGAAGTTCAGGCAAAGCTCTTTTGTCTGTACTTCTCCTGTGGATCAGAGGAGTGCAGTTCATTCTGAACTCCTGTGACCCATTTTCAGGTGAAGCCCGCTGTCAGCTGATGTCACTCAGCTGGTCCAGGCTGGAGAAAGATCCCGACATCAGAGTCTGGACCAGCCGCTCCCTCCCCCTCCACAGCCCAGTGAGTGTGGGGGGGCAGGGCAGAGAGCGGTGACTGACAGTCATCACTCTCTGCTCAGAATGGCTGTGAGAACTCATGGTCAGCAATGGATAGACTCTTTGGCCTCTCTGCTGCTTTCACCTGGTGGTCTGTCCTGCAAATAGTTTTCTCTGTTCCCCATCACACAAGTTCTCTGGCACATGTAGCGGTTGGCCATTATCTGCTAACCATTTGGCTGTCCCAAGGGAGCTTAGAATTCTCAGTGGACTCTGTGGGCAAGGCTAACGTTCCCCAATATGGGAACACACAATATTGCAGCTTGTTTTCTAAGTGTCGGCTAGCTTTTGTCTTTTTGGGGTGCTGATTTTGGCCAAGACTCCTGCATGGAACACTCACCCCCCCAGAGACTGACACTGCTGTCCAAATATGTTCCCTGTGCTACTTCATTGACACACACTATACAAGAAGTGTGTAATATCCAGGACACCAGGCGTGACACCAGGACACAACTTACACACAGTAAGCCTGCCAAGGAATGCTAGAGACACAGAAAAGTTGGGAGAATAAGAAGAAGGCCTTCTGTTGTTTGGACTATCATTATGCTGGACTAACTGGACCCAGACTAAGTTTGCTTTACACCCCGTGTAACATCTTGCCCCGAGATTGGTTGGGGAGCATAGGATCTTTAGCTGCCTGATTCTAGACGTGTGTGCCTATGGAATTTATGTGCTCAGTGGACACTTGTTCCTCACTTCATTCCCTCCCCACCTCTTGTTGCCAAAACACTGACATGTGAATGAGCAACAAGTTGGATCCAAGTGGTATGTGTGGAGCAGATAGACAATTTGCCCATTAGGGCCCCTTCTTTTCTGGGGGACATTGCATGTAACTGGTCTCATCCATAACTGATAGTCCTTCCAAGAGCAGCTTTCAAGTCATGTGACTTCTGTGTAATGCCAATCCCAACTAGAGATGAGGTGATGGGAGACATCTTGACAGAGTTGGGCCACAGGATCCCCCCCCCCCACATTGTCTACTTGGCTGCACCCCCCTTTTGGCAGTCTGCACAACTCCACTCCACCAAGCTATGTAGAAGTCCCTGGATGGAATGAAGAGCTACTCCAAACGTGAACAATGTAACGTGAATGGAGTGTTCTGTGTAAACTGTTGCAGCATTTCACAAGAGGAAGCAAACCAAGATTGGGAGTAGCTGCAGACAGCAAGCAGACAACTTCAATCTTTATGTATCCCAGCTTAGGATTGAAGGAGCTGGTTTACCTCTCGGAAACATGCAATCCTATCTGCTACAGTCCTAAAGCTGGACTTGCCAGAAAACACTTCGTTTGGACATTACCAGAAATTCCAGGTAAGCAAGATTGTCCAGTGCAGCTGGAGCTAGCAGAGTCCTGCAATGCTTTAGGGACATGCAGATCAGCTCCAACTGCAATGAAGAAGATTGCCGACCTGCAAAGGCTGAAGAAGACACAACACAGGGCACTGTCCAAGAGAAATAGAACATTTATTACCAACAATCAATAGAAAACTATAAAACATCATAAAACATTGTAACTAAACTAAAATTGCTGCCTGAAATAGTCTCCAAGGCTGGGCTGGTCCTCGTCTGGTTCCACCTCCAGGGCTTGCTCCAGGGCCTGGATCCAGCGGCACATCCAGCCCAGGAGGCCACGAATGTCAGGATCGGGGAACAATGTAGAAAAAGCCAAACAAAATGTATTATCTGTAATAAAAAAGGAGACAGACTTGCTTCACACAACAACAGCATGCAATGCTTGTCTACCTTTGTCCATTATCCTGAAAGCACTCTATGCTGTTGTCACCTCATAATTGGAACACAGAACTTACATTTCTTGCCTGGATGATATCATGGCCCAAGGAGTGAGCTTGGAATCCTTAGTCCTAGATTACCCGCTTCCCACCCACAATGTACTGTGGCCAGGTGGCAGCTACAGGCAAAGCAATGTACTTGTACGTCACTCTGGCTGTACTAACACAGGAGGCACATCACACACCCGAGCCGACACACAGCGCTCCCCTCCCCCCCGACTGCTGTGTCTGGTGGATACAGCGGAATGAAGATCCCAGTGATTGTGACCCGGTGATCATGTGATCTCTAGGTGATCCCAATGTAAGCAGTTATTATGAATCAATCTCATTCATAACAGCTCTGCTTCTCCTCCTAGTGAGCTATGATTGGCCCACAGCTGTCACATGATACATGGGGCCAATCACAGCACCCTGTACCATGTGACCAGCTCCAGCCAATCAGAGATCACTATCTTGAGCTGTCAAAAATCTAACTCACTGATGACAGTTGATGAATGAGTTCGGTTCTGACAGCAAGCTTTGCATTGCAGGAGAAATGACCGTTATTTCTACTGCAAAGCAAAGTGTGGAAACAAAATCCCTGATCACCCCCCTCCCCCCACAGTAGTACAATGGTTACTATGGTAACATCCTACTATTCTGATAAAAGTATTAAATAAAAAAAAGTGAAATATCATACTGAGAATTTTGGTTTTTAATTTTTTTAAGATTTTTTTTTTTTCTAACTACTTGCCAACCACTTACCTGCATTTTGTGGGTGAGCAGCAGCTCTTGGCAAAGTGGCGTAATCTGTATCACTTCCTGTTTTGGGGTGTCAACGCACCTGCACCCCCCCACTGCCCCCCCGGTTGGTCCAGGGAGAGAAGAGAGAACACGGCACCGAGTAAAAGCACCACTACATTGTACACACACAGGTTAGATTAGCACATTTAACCCTTTGATGGCCCCGTCACCCAGCCAGTGCCATTAGTACAGTGTCAGTATATAGAATGTATCACTGATCTCTGTATTCCTGCCACTAGTGACATCACATAGTGTCAGGGTCAGTAAGCCCCTCCCAGCCAGGGTCAGCTGGCGTTAGATTGGCCGCACACTGTCGCACTCACGCTATAGGTCGCTGATCACCGCCATTACTAGTATAGTGTTTGTACGGATCAATATATTGATCATGAACAGAACTATACTAGTGCCGGCTTTGTATAGTGTCCCCAATACTCAGTGTTAGCCGGATCGGCCCGGTCACTGCCAGCACTAGTGTTCAGCCCCTCCACTGTTCTTCACAGAAGATTTGTACCAATTGTGGGCCAAGGCAATTTATACACCACAATACATGGCCGCCCCCCAAATTCAGCTCTTGTCACACAATTCACATGGAACTCTATCACCGTTTATGAAATTAAAACTTATTGGGCCGAACCCCCAACATGGACATTACAGAAAAGAATGAATTGCAGTCATATTGGTCCGCAGACCCGATTCATCGTATGTCCGTGTTCTCTGCTGGTACATATATGTCCAACATGGACCAGCAATGTACAGGAACGTCGCTGGACTTGGAGTGGTTATACCGGGAGGATGCTTGCAGCTACAGGCACCATTCTAGTGCTGGTTTATTAGCTGGTGGGCGGCTTTCATGTAAAAGTAATCCTAGTGGCCAATTAGCTGCAGAATTGTTTTTACAAACAGCGAGATGGGACATCATTATAAATGATTTCCTATAGCAGCAAATCTGATGAGATGAATGAAGTGGGTGTAAAGTGGAAGCAGTGGATCTGCAGAGAGCAGCATCTTGAGCACAAAGCACTTTATGTTGTGGATGGATTTGCACACGGTTCAGTTTCCTTCATTTATTGATAAACCCCATAAGACCAATGAAGTGGGTGTAAAGTGGAAGCAGTGGATGTGCAGGGAGCAGCATCTTGAGCACAAAGCACTTTATGTTGTGGATGTTGGGGGGAATTATACCTCAGCCTGAAGTGGGGCTTTAATAAAATGGAGACCTGAATGGAGAGCTGAGGAGGATTCTGGGAATATCATTTGATGTGACTATTTGTGTTCAGATGTAGAGTTTTCCTCCTGTGAAGTCTGGAGATCATATGACATCACATTGCCTCCACCTCCCTCCCTGATAGAAGAGAGAAAGAAGAAGAAGATTCTAGAAGTCACCAGAGAGATCACTGAGCTGCTGACAGGAGAGGTGAGCGGTGCCGGGAATTCTGGGACATTCTCCAGTAACAGACAAGGGATGTGTCTGGATGGTGACTGTATCATTGTGTGTGTCAGGTTCCTATAAGGTGTCAGGGTGTCACTGTCTATTTCTCCATGGAGGAGTGGGAGTATTTAGAAGGACACAAGGATCTCTACAAGGACGTCATGATGGACAATCAGCCGCCCCTCACATCACCGGGTAAGAGGAGACTTTATTGTAAAGGAGAGAGCAGTACGGAGGATCCACCTAGATCCCCCATCATCTGATAAACACATAGAAACAATGGATTCAGTCAGTGTGTGTGTTTCCTACAGATGGATCCAGTCATGGGAACCCACCAGAGAGATGTCCCCGTCCTCTGTATTCCCGGGATTCCACACAGGAAGGTCGCACCATCCCTCACCATCATCAGGTAGATGATGACAATTATTGGTAGTTGTGATTTATACACAGCATGTTTGTTACAATGAATGTTTTATTATATCTTTCAGAGTGGAATCCTCGGGGATGATAATATTGATGTTAAAGAAGAGTATAAAGAGGAGGATGAGGAGTATGGAGTGATGGAGGAGTTTTCAGAAGGACACAAGGATATGATGGAGCCACCTAATACCAGGAACCCACCAGAGAGATGTCCCCGTCCTCTGTATTCCCGGGATTCCACACAGGAAGGTCACACCATCCCTCACTATTACAAGGTTGGTGGGATGGAGAATCTAGAACATGGACTTGTAGAGACAATGTGTGGAGTTTTTATGTGACCTTATATTTTACAGATGACATTTTCTCTCATTTCCTTGATTTAGAGTGGAGATCCAATCGATATAGAATTTGAGGTGAAAGCAGAAGAAGAAGAGACGTATGTGAGGGATGATCAGCAGTCTATGGAGGAGGATGGAATAACGGGGACATTTATAGAGGAGGACACTCCTACAGAGATCAGCACAGGTGGGTCATGAACACTAAATCCATTCCTCCACCCATACTGCTCACTGATTGGTCCAGAGTAGGGCGGGGACTGGGTGATATCAGCCTGTAATCCCCTGGTCACTTTCCTGAGCTGTGTTCCCCGTCCTGTATTCCTGGATTTCTCTCGGATAATCTTCCTTCTCTGTGCTGCAGACACAATTTATGTATCTAGACTGGATTTATGGAGGTTCTGGGGTTCAGCTGGCAGCAAAATGTTCATTTTCACCATAGATGTTACTAGACCTAGACACCTGGGGTGTGTGTGTGTCTTGGGTCTTCTGTCCCATGTCTGGGTCAGTAAGATCTCAGGCAGAACATTTCTCCCAGGGTTACTTGCTCTGTAGTCTGCTGGCTGTGCCGGGTGGAGGGATATGTCTGTATAGTCATCTAACCAAATCCTGGCCCTCCACCACCTCCCTCACCCACACAACACCCTCCCACCTCCACATCCTGCCGCAACCCCCGCAACTTAGTATCTGTCCCCCGCTCCCTAAAATCTCCCCCCCCCATTTTCATGTGCACTCCTGAACGCCCGATCGGTGTGCAACAATCTTACCGCCATCCACGACCTCTTTTTTTCCTGCTCCTTCAACCTCCTAGCGATTACGGAAACCTGGATCCAGCCCACTGACTCTACCTCCCCTGCTGCACTTTCCTATGGAGGTCTCACCTGGACCCACTCACCCAGGCCCAACGGTCGTAAAGGTGGTGGGGTTGGTCTGCTCCTGTCATTGCAGAGCACCTTCTGAGTCCTCCCAAACCCCCCCTCCCTATCCTTCTCCTCCTTCGAGGCCCACTGCGTCTGACTATTCTCCCCAACCCCCCTGAAGATTGCTGTGATATACCGGCCTCCTGGATCCATACCCCGCTTCCTGGATGACTTTTCCTCCTGGCTACCCTTCTTCCTCTCCTCTGAGTTACCCACCATCATCCTTGGGGATTTCAACATCCCTGTCAACCTCGACAACCCAGACACAGCCCGTCTCCTCCACTTAACCTCCTCCTTTGCACTTGCACAGTGCATACAATCCACCACCCACTCCAACGGTAATATCCTTGATCTTGTCTTCTCCAACCGCTGCGCTCCCCACAACCTCTCTAACACCCCCTTCCCTCTCTCTGACCACAACCTGATTACCTTCTCTATCTCCTCGTCCTCCTACGCCTACCCCTCCAAATGTCACACTACTACCAGCCGTAACCTCCGCAACCTTAACCATGCCCCCCTCCACTCTGCAGCTGATCAACTCCATGACAGCATCCTCCCCCTGTCCTGCCCCGACTTGGCTATGACCGCCTACAACAATGCGCTCTCAACAGCCCTTGACTCACTAGCGCCTTTAACCACACGCAACATCAGACCCCGACCGCTCCAGCCCTGGCAGACTGATCACACCAAAACCCTCAAACGACACAGTCGTGCCCTGGAGCGACTATGGCGCAAAACCAAATCCCAACAAGCCTTCACCCGCTACAAATCTGCCTTCCACACCTACACCTCCTCCCTCCATGCTGCCAAACAGGCCTACTTCTTGACCCTCATCAAGGCCCTCTCCTCCAATCCTCGCCGACTCTTCTCCACCTTCAACTCTCTACTCTCACCACCCCCACCTCCACCCAGCACCTCACTCACCGCCCTTGAGATTGCCAATCACTTCAAAAACAAGATTGACACAATTCGCAAGGACATCGCCGCAACTCACATGCCCCCTCAACCCGTCCCCTCTCACACAGCTACCCCCTCATCCGCCCTCCCCCTCGACATAACCCGCAGGGACTTCGTCGCTGCTCAAATTCCCTCCAACCCGTTCCCCCTCACTCAGCTACCCCCTCATCACCCCTCTCCCATGGCCCCACCACTGCTCTGACCTCCACTTCCACCTCACCCTACATTCCTCATACTGAAGCCCCCCCAACACTTCACACCTTTGACCTTACTACCACCGAGGAAGTCTCCTAGATCCACTCTGATGCCCGCCTCACCACCTGCCCCCTCGACCCTATCCCCTCACAATTCCTTCGACCTCCCTCCCCCTCCATCCTACGCTCCCTCACCCACATCTTCAATCTCTCCCTCTCCTCCGGCACTTTCCCCTCCCCTCTGAAACATGCACACATCACCCCCATACTTAAAAAGCCCTCCCTGGACCCTAATGACCCGAACAACCTCAGACCCATCTCCCTGCTCCCATTTATATCCAAACTCCTCGAGCGCCTCGTCTACACCCGCCTAAGCTCTCACCTGAACGACAACCACCTCCTCGATCCCCTACAGTCCGGCTTCCGTCCCCTACACTCCACCGAAACTGCCTTACTCAAACTCTCCAACGACCTGCTAACCGCCAAAGCTAATGGCCACTATTCAGTGCTCCTACTCCTTGACCTCTCTGCGGCCTTTGACACAGTCGACCACCCCCTCCTCCTCAAAAAAACTACACTCCCTCGGCCTCAGAGATTCTGCTCTCTCCTGGCTCTCATCCTACCTGTCACAACACTCTTTCAGCGTTACCTATAATGCTACCACCTCCCCCTCACTCCCCCTCTCTGTTGGGGTCCCTCAAGGCTCCGTCCTCGGGCCCCTTCTCTTCTCCATCTACACTTCCTCCCTTGGCCAACTCATACACTCTCACGGCTTCAACTACCACCTCTATGCCGACGACACACAAATCTATCTCTCAACCCCCCACCTCACCCCCTCGGTCTCCGCTCAAATCACACACCTACTGAGCGACATATCAGACTGGATGTCGCTCTACTTCCTTAAACTGAACCTCTCCAAAACCGAGTTTCTTGTCTTCCCCCCAGCCTGGACCCCACCCCCCATTGACTTCTCCATCACATCCAACAACGCTACCATCAAACCTGCCCCGCAGGCCAAAGTACTTGGTGTCATTCTGGACTCCAACCTATCCTTCCAGCCCCAAGTCCAATCTTTAACAAGCTCGTGCAGACTCCACCTCCGCAACATGCAGACTCCACCTCCGCAACATGCAGACTCCACCTCCGCAACATCGCCAAAATCCGCACGTTCCTAACCCCAGAAACCATTAAACAGCTCATCCACTCCCTCATCATATCACGACTCGACTACTGCAACTCCCTCCTCACTGGCCTGCCTCACAACAGGCTATCCCCGCTTCAGTCCTGATTACGGCTGCCAGACTCATTCACCTTTCCAATCCCTCCACTGACCTCTACCCCCCCTCTGCCAATCCCTCCACTGGCTTCCGATTGCGCAACGGATCAAATTCAAAATCCTAACACTGACGTACAAAGCTGTCCACCATACTGCCCCGAACTACATCACTGACCTAATATCCAAGTACCGCCCAGCACGCACACTCCGCTCCTCACAAGACCCCCTTCTCTCTAGTTCCTTGGTCTCCTCCTCCCATGCCCGCCTCCAGGACTTCTCCAGGGTGTCACCCATCCTCTGGAACTCCCTGCCCCAACCCATCAGATTATCACCTACTCTCCTCTCCTTTAGGCGCACCCTGAAAACCCATCTCTTCAGGGAAGCCTACCCCACCCCCTGCTAACTTGACCGACCTCCTCCACTCTTCCTACCACTCCATCCCCCACAGCTATCTCCTCCTGTACCACCACCCCCTCCCTCCTAGATTGTAAGCTCCAAGGAGCCGGGCCCTCGATCCCCTCATGTATCACATTGTATTGGTATTGTTCTGTCACATGTTCTGTCCCCCTCTGTAATGTACAGCGCTGAGTGAACTATTGGCGCTTTATAAATACTGTATAATAATAATAATAGTCTCAGACCCAAGTCACTGAGTGCAGTCTCAGGAGATGGGAGGCAGCGGTGTGGGATCTCTGCAACTTGTCTACAGTAAACATTTAATGTTCCACTGATTACTGAATACAATATTATGAGTCCTGACCCTTACACTGTATAATTTATATTGTACATTACATACTCCTGACCCCTGCACTATATACTGTATGTTGTACATTACATACTCCTGACCCCTGCACTATATACTCTATGTTGTACATTACATACTCCTGACCCCTGCACTATATACTCTATGTTGTACATTACATACTCCTGACCCCTGCACTATATACTCTATGTTGTACATTACATACTCCTGACCCCTGCACTATATACTCTATGTTGTACATTACATACTCCTGACCCCTGCACTATATACTCTATGTTGTACATTACATACTCCTGACCCCTGCACTATATACTCTGTTGTACATTACATACTCCTGACCCCTGCACTATATACTCTGTGTTGTACATTACATACTCCTGACCCCTGCACTATATACTCTGTGTTGTACATTACATACTCCTGACCCCTGCACTATATACTCCGTGTTGTACACTACATACTCCTGACCCCTGCACTATATACTCCGTGTTGTACACTACATACTCCTGACCCCTGCACTATATACTCCGTGTTGTACATTCCATACTCCTGACCCCTGCACTATATACTCTGTTGTACATTACACACTCCTGACCCCTGCACTATATACTCTGTGTTGTACATTCCATACTTCTGGCCCCTGCACTATATACTCCGTGTTGTACATTACATACTTCTGACCCCTGCACTATATACTCCGTGTTGTACATTACATACTCCTGACCCCTGCACTATATACTCTATGTTGTACATTACATACTCCTGACCCCTGCACTATATACTCTGTGTTGTACATTACATCCTCCTGACCCCTGCACTATATACTCTATGTTGTACATTACATACTCCTGACCCCTGCACTATATACTCTATGTTGTACATTACATACTCCTGACCCCTGCACTATATACCCTGTTGTACATTACATACTCCTGACTTTTGCTCCCCCCTCCCCCCACTGCTTCTCTTTTGTTACACCCATTTCCTCCCAGCTGGACATTTAAATCGGATGATGTGATTGGAGCACAGACTGTTACATGGTGATAATAATGTGATAACATCCTCCAACTTTGGACCCTTAAACAGAAAGTGATAATGAGGGAGGAGTCAATACCCCAATGATGGTGGTCTTCAGGATCAGTCCAGTCTTCATCTTGGTTGTTCTCCCCCCATCCTCACTCTCTGACCGCTGGTGGGGCTCAGCCCCGATGTTCTTCATGACTAAATCATGGACTAAATAAGGAAGTGCAGTACTTCTTGTGTTGGGAAGATGGCGATGAGTGATAGAGGGGGTGGGGACCCTCGTCCTATAGTCCCCTCATCACTGTCCCTCCTATAAAAGACAGTTCTGGTTGTTTCCTCACTCTCTGACTAAGGTCCATGAATAAAGAAATGACCTGGTAGGAGATCAGAGGAGCCATTTCCTAGTTCCCTTGAGGGTGGAATTGTAAGCTCCTCAGAGACCAAGCTGCCTGATGTGGGCGGAGTCCTGGTTTGGGGGAACCAATCAGCTCCTGTCTAGTAATCCTCTTTGTCTTTGTATTTTAGTCCATGGCCGGGAGATGAGGAAAACCTCTGAGGATTGTCTCACTTTGTCTCCAGACTGGAAAGTAGAAGATGAGGACATCACACAGTATAGTCCAGGAGAAAACCCGGCTCCCTCCAATGTCCATCCGGCACCACCCAGTGTAGATGGACCATCGGATTCCTCGTATCCTGAGGAACCTCAGACTGTGCGGGACCGGGCTAGCCTTCCAACAGGGAAGAGCTTCTCCTGTACTGAGTGCGGGAAATGTTTCCGTTATAAATCCTATCTTAATAGGCATCAAAGATCTCACACGGGGGAAAAGCCGTATTCCTGTCCTGAGTGCGGGAAATGTTACCATTGTAAATCCAAACTTAATGTGCATAAAAGAACTCACACGGGGGAGATGCCATATTCTTGTACTGTGTGCGGGAAATGCTTTTCAGTCAAGTCCACTCTTTACATACATCAAAGATCTCACACAGGGGAGAAGTCATATTCATGTCCTGAGTGCGGGAAATGTTTTTCACAGTTGTTCGATCTTTACATACATCAGAGAACTCACACGGGGGAGAAGCCTTATTCCTGTCCTGAGTGCGGGAAATGTTTTTCACAGAAGTCCAGTCTTAACAAACATCAGAGATCTCACACAGGGGAGAAGCCGTATTCCTGTCCTGAGTGCGGGAAATGTTTTTCACTGAAGTCCAATTTTTACAGACATCAGAGAACTCACACGGGGGAGAAGCCGTATTCCTGTGCTGAGTGCGAGAAATGTTTTTCAGAGAAGTCCGATCTTCACAAACATCAGAGATCTCACACAGGAGAGAAGCCGTATTCCTGTCCTGAGTGCGGGAAATGTTTTTCACAGAAGTCCCATATTTCCAGCCATCAGAGATGTCATACGGGGGAGAAGCCTTATTCTTGTCCTGAGTGCAAGAACTGTTTTTCAGACAAGTCCAGTCTTCATAAACATCAGAGATCTCACACGGGGGAGAAGCCTTATTCCTGTTCTGAGTGTGGGAAATGTTTTGTACAAAAATCAAAACTTGAAACACATCAGAGATCTCACACGGGGGAGAGGCCATATTCTTGTCCTGAGTGTGGGAAATGTTTTTCACAGAAGTCCATTCTTTACACACATCAAAGATCTCACATGGAGGAGAAACCGTATTCCTGTCCTGAGTGTGGGAAATGTTTTTCAGACAAGTCAAACCTTTCCAGACATCAGCGATCTCACACAGGGGAGAGGCCGTATTCTTGTCCGGAGTGTGGGAAATGTTTTTCACAGAAGGCCCATCTTTACAAACATCAGAGATCTCACACGGGGGAGAAGCCACTTTCCTGTCCTGAGTGAGGGAAATGTTCCTCACTGAAGTCCTGTCTTCCTGTACATCAGGAGTCCCACACAACCCTGGAGGTGTATTAATGCCTTGAGTGCGGGAAATGTCTTCTAGATGAATGTTGCTGGACATCCCAGCTCTCATGTGGGGAAGAAGCACACCCTGATATACACCTCAGATATACACCATGGCTGATCTTCATCATGGAAGAAACAGTCCATAAGGAGATCAGAGGTCCCCAAAGACATGGATGAAGTGTGGGACCGGGTTGGCCAGTGATGGCAGGAGAATAAAAATGGAGTCCTGCCCTGTGATTGGCTGAGTACATTTTGTGGTGGGAGATTTCACAAACACTTATAGATCTATTAAATAAAAGTTTAATAAATGTGACCGGCATTCACCCGGCTGTGACATATTTTGGCCACATTTTATTTCATATGATCATTGGCTCCAAATAGGGACCATCATTTCATATTCTGTGACTTTTACTGATGGAGATATTTCAGGAAAATACTGCATTATGACCACTAGATGGAGCCGACAATCAAAGGAAATCACTGTGTTAAATCACATAGGTCCAGAATTTGTCATGTCTGGATTGACACTTGTCTCTTCCGTCCAATGAATGTTCTATAAGTGGAGCCCTTAGTTCCCTTCATCAGGCATGGATTCATCTCCATCACTGAGGTCATCCTCATCACTTGTGAGTACAGAACACACTGAAGGATAGAAGGTCATCCAAGCAGCAATAATAAACCAACCATTCATTTACAGCTGAAAATGTGCATTCCGCCATTAGATGGCACAACGTTTTATAGGAATTAGTGTCATCTAGTGAACAAATGCAATATTTTACCCAAAAACAGGAAAAAAAGGAGGTTGTGCTGAGTAACTAGATACCCAACATGTCCAGCCCTACAATGGTGTGATGATGAAACCAGGACAAACTTTGTCCTCAGAAATGGCCCCTAGGGGGCGCTATAAAAGCCTTTCCAGGTCCTCAGTGTAGAGGTGACCCTGAATCATGGATGGAGAATGATTGCTCTCACTGCGGCATGCATGGCGTGATGTAATGTGTGGTGCCATCCATGATCTTGTATGTAGGCACAGGTGGAATATTGGTTAGTATGTATGTGGGAATTCAATGATTAGGGGGCGGGGTTTTAGGTGTTTGGGTGCACCTTTCATTTTTTCACAATGCCAACATATAAGGAACCAATATCCCCCATATGATCGCATTTTGTGGTGACGGGTTCTCTTTAATGAGACATCAAGACCCTGATTTACTATTGTGCCTAGGCACATTTCCGTGTGCTAACATCTACCTTTTAATAGCGACCGTCTACTTTTAGACTGCAAAGACATTTACTAAAGAGAAGCATCAACAAGTAGACGCCAAATCGAATTTACTAACCAGGAATCAGACTCAAAAAGCAGACTTGCTAAGAAGCACGTCTAACACCATGAAAAATCACTGCAGAGACGTTCACATTGAAATTTGCTTTCCCAAATATCAGGACTTCACTTTAAACAATATCTGACATTTCCAAAAAATTTTAAAATGTATAAAAAATAGTTTTTCAAAGAAAGTCGTGACAGTGAAGAACTAGACGCTTTTCCAACATCTATGGCTGATATAAATGCGCATGTGCAGAACACATTTTAGACGTCCTCTGTGGGCGCTTGCTTTTTAGCCGCTGCTCAGTAATAAATCTCAGTGTGGAGTCCTCTGACAGCCGGCACTCGGTCACATCTCCTGTGTGTGGAGTCCTCTGACAGACGGCACTCAGTCGCGTCTCCTGTGTGTGGAGTCCTCTGACAGCCGGCACTCGGTGGCGTCTCCTGTGTGTGGAGTCCTCTGACAGCCGGCACTCGGTCGCGTCTCCTGTGTGTGGAGTCCTCTGACAGCCGGCACTCGGTCGCGTCTCCTGTGTGTGGAGTCCTCTGACAGCCGGCACTCGGTCGCGTCTCCTGTGTGTGGAGTCCTCTGACAGCCGGCACTCGGTCACGTCTCCTGTGTGTGGAATCCTCTGACAGCCGGCACTCGGTCACGTCTCCTGTGTGTGGATTCCTCTGACAGCCGGAACTCGGTCACGTCTCCTGTGTGTGGAGTCCTCTGACAGCCGGCACTCGGTCACGTCTCCTGTGTGTGGAGTCCTCTGACAGCCGGCACTCGGTCACATCTCCTGTGTGTAGAGTCCTCTGACAGCCGGCACTCGGTCACGTCTCCTGTGTGTGGAGTCCTCTGACAGCCGGCACTCGGTCGCGTCTCCTGTGTGTGTAGTCCTCTGACAGCCGGCACTCGGTCGCGTCTCCTGTGTGTGGAGTCCTCTGACAGCCGGCACTCGGTGGCATCTCCTGTGTGTGGAGTCCTCTGACAGCCGGCACTCGGTCACGTCTCCTGTGTGTGGAGTCCTCTGACAGCCGGCACTCGGTCACGTCTCCTGTGTGTGGAGTCCTCTGACAGCCGGAACTCGGTCGCGTCTCCTGTGTGTGGAGTCCTCTGACAGCCGGCACTCGGTCACGTCTCCTGTGTGTGGAGTCCTCTGACAGCCGGCACTCGGTCACGTCTCCTGTGTGTGGATTCCTCTGACAGCCGGAACTCGGTCACGTCTCCTGTGTGTGGAGTCCTCTGACAGCCGGCACTCGGTCACGTCTCCTGTGTGTGGAGTCCTCTGACAGCCGGCACTCGGTCACGTCTCCTGTGTGTGGAGTCCTCTGACAGCCGGCACTCGGTCACGTCTCCTGTGTGTGGAGTCCTCTGACAGACGGCACTCGGTCACGTCTCCTGTGTGTGGATTCCTCTGACAGCCGACACTCGGTCACGTCTCCTGTGTGTGACAACCAGCACTCGGCAGATCTTTATGTAATCTAATTAGATTTCCTTAGTTCTAGTGATTCTATTTTTGTTTCTTATCCTTTATAATTATTTCTGTAATGATTTTACTTATTTCGAAGGTCTAGATAATTTTTATTTTGACAGCTGAATCTAAAAATAAACGTCTGCAAAAAAAAAAAAAAACAGCATGGGGTCCCCCCTCCCATCCATACCAGGCCCTTCGGGTCTGTATGGATGTTAAGGGGTAAAAAAAAAATGGCGTGGGGTCCCCCCCAAAATCCATACCAGACCCTTATCCGAGCATGCAGCCTGGCAGGTCAGGAAAGGGGGGGATGAGTGAGTGCCCCACCCTCCTGAACCATACCAGGCCACATACCCTCAACATGGGGGGTTGCTTTGGGGCAGGGGGGCTCCCCCCCCAGAGCACTTGTCCCCATGTTGATGGGGACAAGGGCCTCTTCCCCACAACCCTGTCTGGTAGTTGTGGGGGTCTGCAGGTGGGGGGCTTATCAGAATCTGGATGCCCCCTTTAACAAGGGGATCCCCAGATCCTGGCATCCCCCTACGTGAATTAGTATGTGGTACATGGTTCCGCTACTAATTCACAAAAAAAAAGTGTAGTGTAAAAAAAAACCCAGTACAAGGTCTTTGACAAGTCCTTTAACCACAAGCCTACAGGGCACGTATGCCCCCTTCCTGTCCAGGCTAATTTCCAGCTTTCAGCGCTGTCACACTTTGAATGACAATTGCGCGGTCATGCAACACTGTACCCATATGATATTTTTATCATTTTTTTTGTGACAGATAGAGCTTTATTTTGGTGGTATTTAATCACCTCTGGGTTTTTTATTTTTCTTAAACCAAAAATCACTGAAAATTTTGAAAAAAAAAGTTTTTTCTTTTTGTTATAGAATTTTGTAAATAAGTGATTTTTCTCTTTCACTGATGTGCACTAATGAGACTGCACTGATGGGCACTGATAAGCTGCACTGATGGACACTGATAGGCTGCACTGATGGACACTGATGTGGTGGCACTGATGGGCATTTACAGGCAGCACTGATATATAGCACTGTTTGGCGGCACTGACTGGCACTGTTAGGCGGCACTGACCGGCACTGTTAGGCGGCACTGATAGGCGCATGAAAAGTAGTGTATTCATTACTTTAGAAATTGTTGCATCTCCAACCAAGTTTGAACCACACCAATATGAACGCTCTAATAGCGGTTACACTGAGTGCGACTTGGCATGTGATTTGCATGACAAGCGAGTTGCAAATCGTATGCCAAGTCGCACCCTATTGTCTGCTATTAGAGCGGTCACATGGGTGCGTTTCCAACACTGATTTCTATAGTAGTACATGTACTACTTTTGTGGTGATTTACATAGAGATCTGTGTCAGAAGTCTTTCAAATCGCAGGGAAATCGGCATCTTCACTGTACGTCGCACAATTTCTATATCGGCTTTGATGTGACCGGGGTGTAAGGCCTTTTTATGTTTGATTTCCTGAGTGTTTTTCGATTTATGGGAAATTCTGCATACTAGTAAAAGTGAATTGACATTTTCAGTATTGCATGCGAGATGTGGTCATGCGATAATCTGCAGTGAATTGTGCCCATAGGGCCAAGAAATATTGCCAATAGGGTTCCCTTCCACATCCCTGTTCAATGTTCTGTTGTATGCTGCACAGGTACACGTCACTGTGGCTTTCTTTCTGACTCTGATTTGTGGGGCCTGTATACCAAGGGTTAACGCAGGTGGGAAGAGGATTCATCAGGTGCAAACACTTTCTCTGACCCAATGAATGGCAGTGGTGGGTGTGGCCTACCTTATATAAAGAGATGCAGTAGTGGCTAATTTATGCCTTGTACAGGCCACATTATTTTCTGCAAGTCCTTGTCTGTGGTGGTTTGGGGAGGAAGAGATATTGTGGTGAATTGCCCCAGGCCACACTCACGCTGTGTTTGGGGGAGGAAGAGATATTGTGGTGAATTGCCCCAGGCCACACTCACGCTGTGTTTGGGGGGGAAGAGATATTGTGGTGAATTGCCCCCAGGCCACACTCACGCTGGGTTTTGATGTGGGCTGTAAATGTTTTGCATGTTCTTCCTTCTAAGGTGTTTGTGTGTTATTGTACAATAATTGTGTTTATTACCTTTGCATTGTAATCCTAACACATGTCCATTGCTCTGCTCTTCCAAGTTTGCTTTATTTAGAATGAAATGCAGTTTTCAGACAAACATGGTGAGAAATGTATGTGTGGGGGATTTGGGGAGGTGGGAGGTGTTTTATTTGGCACGTATGTATTTTTATATTGATATTTTGATCTGCAGCCTGTTTTGGGGATAGATAAGCCTACTACATGATTCTTATTAACCATTTGTTTCCTGCTGTAACCTGTGAAAGCACAGTTCATTAGAAGTATAATCTTTTAGATTGTAAGCTCTTATGAGCAGGACCGTTCTATTTTAGCGACATCAAACCTGCTTCTTTTTTGTTCCACCAAGAAATTGAATGTACCTACTTGTTGCTGCTGTGCAAATAAATTTGGAATGTGTATTTGATCAATAAACATTTGGACTATGTTTATTTTTGGGTTAGTTTTTTCATGTTCAAGTTCAATATACTAGCACCCCTAACACTTATTTTTGCTAGTTATATAATATGCCCAAATCTTCCTTGTTAGAGCGCACATGTGCAAGTATGTCCAAACTAACCAACCAAAAGCCCCCTATTGCACCACAAGACCATGTTATGTACCAATGAATAGGTCGTGTTCAGTGTGCAGCTAGCTATTCTTTTTCTACAATCCTCTTAACAGTAATAAATTGGGCCCCCAATTTATGTTGACTTTGGGCCTTTACTGGCAGATATATATTCACCAATGTCATATACACAGTATAGCTGCAAGCATACATTCACCAATGTCATATACACAGTATAGCTGCAAGCATACATTCACCAATGTCATATACACAGTAGAGCTGCAAGCATACATTCACCAATGTCATATACACAGTAGAGCTGCAAGCATCCATTCACCAATGTCATATACACAGTAGAGCTGCAAGCATACATTCACCAATGTCATATACACAGTAGAGCTGCAAGCATATATTTTTGAATGTCATATACACAATGGAGCTGCATGTAAAATTGCTACGGTGCACAAATAAACGTCAAGATGGCTGTTGGAGGAGGCGCTGGAGCAGCTGTCATACCGGAAATACGTCATGACATTTGCGGAAGGACATTTGCACACACCCGGAAGTGGTAGTGGGGAGTGTAGTTAGAGTTTAGTGGTAATTTGCAAGTCTATTTTTTAGCTTTGTGAATTGTTCTTTTGTGGAATTCCAGACCACATCTAGACATGGCGAGATCGCTGTTCTCCACCGAGGAGCTGATCCTCATTTGCTGGGGAAACATTACTAATAATTGTATTTTCAGTTGAAAACATGTCCAATTCCTGGATCCATTAAGGTACATAGCAGAGGTTCAAGGTAATCCATAGAAGTTGTGACGGTCGTGGTGTCAGACCCCCAGCCCTTCTCCCAAACTCGTGACCAAAGGACTAGCCAATCTAAAACCGCGCTGTCATGTGCATAACAATGCCACGCCCAGCTGTACCCTGCACAAAGATTTTCCAGCCAATGGACAATAATCTATGTACCGCAGCCTCAGAGCGATTGTTACTGGGTCAGGTTAATTACGCAATTAACCCTTCACACTGTCATCACCACCTTTTGTACAGAGTAGGAGGAAACTCGCCAATATTAGCAATAACACTGAGCTGCGCTGAGCGAACTATTGGCGCTTTATAAATACTGTATAATAATAATAATAATAACACTGTGATGTTGGAATAAGCATGTGTATACACACTGTCACCACAGGCAAATGTATGCAGAAGTTTAAAACACACAGTAGCACTCTTCAGAGACAGGGATTCTTAGTTTGCATTAAAGAGCTTTAGAAACAGTTCAACACTTTTCAGAAAATAGGATTTATTACTAAAAAGGTCAAAATGGTGCAATAAAAATATTTATAGAAAAAGATGTAGCCAATATATATATATATATATATATATATATATATATATATATATATATAAATACAGAGAGCAATTACACAACAGAGAGATAACAGAAAGAAGTTTAGGGAGGTAGAATACTTGCCGTCAGCCTTGGTTTAAGCAGATCAAGTGTCAGAGCAAAAGGGTACCGTTCTACTAAGTTGGTTCCTGATGTTGAAAAGGGAGAATTCTTCATCTTACTTCTCTCAGGCCTGACAGCCTATTTTGTAGTCCCCCAGCAGGGGGTGTCTCTGAAGCCAAGGGCCAATGGCCTCATTTGGGGAGGGGGGTCTAGGCGGAGACCCAAGTTAGAACCAAAATGCCTCCAAGTTATACCATGGTCAATAACCTTCTCTAGGTACATGTAGCAGCCTAGACACTAGTAGATTAATATGCAGAATGATATCCTGAACGTCCAGACATCAAATATGCCATATCTTACTATTTCAGCTAGAACTATATGGTTTTCTGCTCTCCTGTAGACTTTAACTAGAGGTGTAAGGTATCAGATGACTTGTATTAAAGTGACCTCTCTGAATATATAGCTTTACGATCACCTCCAAATAAGAGTCTCAAAGACATACTGGGCCCAGGCTAATTTGGGTTTATAACCATGAAGCTATCCAGCTGGGCCTGATGCTTGTGAATTCAGCATACACACAGGCCACATTCCTGAGGGAGGGGTATTGGAGGGAAAGAGAATGATACAAGATGGAGGATTTTTAGCAAGATGGATGACCGCGTCCATCTCTGTATGTACAATTGCTACAGAAGTTATTGTTTTTCCTAACTTTACAGGTGGCACAGACACAAGCATACACCCAGGGCCACTGTTAGATATCACGGGGCCCCGTACAGCATACTTGACAGCCCCCCACCTCCAGAGAAAATATCCAAATTATATTTATGGCAAAAATACATTAAAAATATTATTAATGGACATAATCCCAACCATATTCCTGTGAAATCTAAATGATAAAACTGTACTGAGTTCATAAATAAAGCTGTGTGTGTAATGGAGGTCTTAGGGCTCATTCACATGGGTGCTGTGGCCTGTAGAGTGGGAATCAGTGGTTAGTTTTTGTGGCTATCGCCGTTTGCAGGCAACCTATGTTACACAATGGAAATGCTGCAGTTCATAATTTGACAAGCATATGGGTGCAGGTGTACAGCCCTGAACACAGACAGTGAGCATTCAGGGCCACTTCCCCACGACTTCACACCTGTCAGATGACAACCTGTGTTCATACAGCTGCTGTGTCCCCATAGTGTAACAGGTGTCTCCAGCCACATGAAAAACCCACTCATTCATGCTGTACAGGCCAGAGGACCTGTGTGAATGGGGCATTTTTTACTTTTTTTTCCTCAGCTCATTAATTTCAATGGGCTGCCTAACGTGTGGGAACATGCAAAAATGCTGCAGGAATATTATTTGCAAAGTGTGTTGCACCTAACTGCACAGTAGTGTGGTGCCATGCGTTTTTGTGGCTGTGAATGGGTCTGTTTTTAATAGACATGTGGAGGTGCAACAACGTTTTCATCATGGTACCTGCGCACATCTACAGAGGGCATTGCATTTCTTTGCTGTGCTGGAAAATGTGTGTTCTTGCATGTGTTTCTGCACCACCAATGGTGTGAACAAGTCCTGAGGGCCAGTTCACACTATAGAAACAGTCTAGATGTGTTCCTGATGCGTTTTTGCATGCCCTTTTGGCATGCATGTTTAGCATGTTCCAGTACATTTTGGATGCGTTTTGGACACGTTGCATTGCATTTTTGTATCCCTTCCAGTTAGTTTTTTCTACTTTCTTTTTATTCAATTTAATTAGGGACGTGTGCGTTTTAGTTCATTCAAGTGCGTTTCAACGCGTTCCAGTACAGTTCTATGCAGAAACAATGCAGTGTGGTCAACTTTTTTGACAGCACCTGCAATGCGCTTCAAATGCAAGCGCTGATGTGAACTATGACATTGACAACAATATAACCTTCTTTCTGTGCATTTGTGATGCCGAAAAAGCAACTGAAACACTTATAGTGTGAACTGGCCCTAAAGGTTATTAGAGGTCAGGGAACGGGACTGACCAGGAATTGTGAATTCAATCAGACTAGTGGTGAGATACAATCAGCAATCGTATAATAATGTGAGATCTGAGCTGTAGCTGATAGGAAATGAGACACATTAACAAGATCAGTAAATAAATAGTTAAAGAGTGGGGCGGTGATCCATAGATTTGCATATGGGACAGGTGATGATGGGGTGGGGGAGGGGGACAAGTTGTATAAGGAGACAGGTTTAAAACAAGAGAAAACAAATTACAATGAAATATACACAGCATGAAACTTGCGCATTTCAAACTTGTCAGAAGAACAGGACGCAGGGAAGATTCACCCCCTTTCCAATTTTTAGTCATTAGCCAAAATCTTAATTGATTGATCAGTATATTACTGGAACAACCCAGAAAATTGATCTCCTATTTTTAACATTCATAAATGTCAAGGAGCTTACAATCTAAGGGCAGAAACTCAGCCATGTACTAGGCCCAATGAAGCTAACAGCATGTCTTTGGAGTGTTGGCAGAAACACATCCATACAGGGAAAGCATGCAAACTGGGATGCAGCCATGACTGGGATTAGAACCCATGACCCAAGTGCTGTAAGTTCTGAGTTCTAATCACTCAGCCACTGTAGGAGACACAGTTTGAGCTGCAATGTAGAATAGTTACATTGTTTACAAATAATGATAAAGCGAGCGCTGGTCAAATGATATAGACTATTAAATGGTATTACACAAGATAAATATAAATCTAGGCATAGATATGAAGGTAGCAGCTAGCACTCAGGGTATTGGCAACAGTTCCAGAATAGAAATATGTTACAGTAATAGTGCAGCGCTATAAATGCATGTTATCAATCATAAACGCATGTAAAGTCAACAATGTGCAAATAAGTGCAATAATGATGTAAACTGGTAAATGGTGCTAAAAAAAGTTCATCTAATCATTCCTGAATAATGGAATGTCCTTGGTGTGAGAGTACCAACTCAGAGAGTGCCTATGAATGGCACGTGTGGTCTCTCCATGACGGACAGTAGTGCATGAACTCATGAAAGGTAATCCACCCTTGGGACTGGTCTACACTCACCAGAACAAAAGTATTAATGCGCATGGGTTATACACATCACACATCTGGGGGTGCAGCGGTATGCTGGCAGCTATGGGTTAGTCATCCAGCTCCATCCATCCATCCATCCATCCATCAGGGTGGGTGCCCAAATGGTCCTGGGGAGGAATTATCTCAGCCACAGGAGCCAGAAATGTGCTTAATAGTGTAGTACTTTATTATAATGGTCATGAGTAACAATTCAAAATATCCACGTGGAGTAATAAAATTAATAGCAAAGTGAGTACCAAGATGCCAGACGCTCCTCAATGGCGGCGGCGTGTCATCAGCAATAGGGCTCCACCCAATGCATTTCGTGTACCAACACGTCCTATTGGTGTGCCCCTGAGGACATGTTAGTGCACAAAATGCATTGCGTGGAGCCCTATTGCTGACGCCACACCACCGCCATTGAGGAGCGTCCGCCATACTGTCCATCACTGATAAACCATCTGCACTACTGTCCATCACGGATAAACCTCACGTGCCATTCATAGGCACTCTCTGACTTGGTACTCTCACACGAAGGACATTCCATTATTCAGGAATGAGTATATGAACTTTTTTTTAGCTCTATTTACCAGTTTACATCATTATTGCACTTATTTGCACTTTTTTGATTTTATATGCGTTCATGATTGATCACATGCATTTATAGCGCTGCACTATTACTTTAACATAGAATAGTTACATGATTAAAGAGAAGGAAGATATATCATTATATTGGGAACTTAGAACTAGACATTCCCAATTATTTGAGATATAAGTGTGAAAATGTTTGACATTTGAAAATAGAATGTATGACATTCATTAGGAAATGCATTAGTTGTCTGATCATTTTGGAGAAACAGCAACCCCCCCCCAAAAAAAAAAAAAAAAAAATATATATATACAGTAGGTGCACTTTTACTTTAAATTATAAGTATTCTCACATGGAAACAGAAAACCGCCAATGGTACAAAGCCCGCGGTTGTGTGCCATCTAGCGAACATATCCGGTATTGCATCTAGAAATGTGCTAGATGTGATTCCGGATTTACTAACAGGAAAGAGTCTACAAAGTGGATGCTTTTCAATGAGTTTGCTAGATGCCTTTCTGAAGACTGACAGGTCAAGATTGATTGAATGGAGTCTGCCTGAATTTTCAGCGTCTGCTGGTAGACTCAATTCTTAGTAAATCAGGCCCAGTAGGTCTCCCGGGAAGGAGGGTCAACCTCCAATTTATGAACTTTTGGAAGCCTATAAAAAACTGGTATCTGGATTTAACACCTTAAAGAAGGCCATGGTCTTTTTATCAATGATACCCTTCTCAAAAGCTTCCTCAATCACACCAAAGAGGATCTTCTGACCATTCTCCATGTTGATGGATGTTATCTTAGTGTACCATTTCTTATATCTAAAAATCTTTTGACACCTCAATACATATTTTTCTCGCTCCATGATGACAAGGCTCCACCCTTGTTGGCAGGCTTGATCACAATGTCACGGCCAGGGGCGGACTGACCATTTGGAAACTCAGGCACTGCCTGAGGGCCCGGGGTCAGTAGGGGGCCCCATGAGATGCCCCTGGTACCTTTTTCATAGGCTTTTTTGAGTGTGGGCAAGGACAGAGGTGCCCCATGATCCCCTATTGCCCGGGGGGCCCCATGAGTTGTCAGTCCACCCCTGGTCACGGAAGTTCTTAAGCTGTTCCAAAGCAACACATTCTTCTCCCATAAGATTATCATATGCCATCTTTCCAAAATTCACCATTTTTAATTCTCTGGTAACTGCAGCCACAGAACACTGAACTCCAGCTACTGCCAACAAGGGGGAAAAGAAAAAGATTTAACATAAAACCCCTCATCATCTACTCTGGACAGGACCATGTGTTCCTCACCATTCTCGTATCTCTGAATTTCCTCCACCAGTTCTAAAGCCATGTCAGCTAAATCATCTTCAATATCCTCTACATGACTTTCCTGTCATCGGGCAACAAAATCTCCTAAAGCTCTGTACTCCTTTCTGGAGAGATGGGGCCAATCTTTTATCAGTCCATTAAAGTATCATCTTGTCTATTGTTTCTAGAATGTAATGCTTTCAAGACAAACTTACTGGTAAATAAATATAAATCTTTAACTGCTTCACTCGAACCTTTCATAACAGAGCAAAACCTCAAACTCTTAGAAAGAAAACGAATCACCTTGGAAAGGTTAACAATTTTATAGTCACTTTCCTCTATTGTTTATCCATCCTGCTCTTATTCTAGTATATTGTTTTCTACCCCATTTGTGGAGAACCTCCCTCCCCAACCCGTTCCCTTCCTATACCCCCTCCTTGACTAAGATCTCTTTGTTTTCCTGCGTCTTCTATTCCCCCTCTCCCCTCCTCCATGCTCCTATTTTTTGCTAGTTATTCACCAACACCAACTTGGTCCTTACATGTAAAAAATGAATGGTGTGACTGGAACGAAGTTCCTTTAATCTAAAGTTCCATGGCAGTGATTGGCCTTTTATATCTTTATATGGTCATCTGCTTTATGGGCTCCTAGTAATATTGGTGACATCCAAGCTATGCAGAATGGTTTTGGTGGTCCCTGTAGAAATCCATATATATGGGCATTTGTGCATTATTAATTACAGACTAAACCCACCTGGAGACCTGGGGACACTGTACAAGTTATATATTCCATGTTACAGGTACCTCCAAGTTATATATGTAGTCTTGGGGGTCCCTGTAGAAGTCCATGTGTGGACATTTCTACCTATCATAAATGACAGGTTAAACCCACCTGGAGACCTGGGGACACTGTACAGGTTCTATATGTAGTCTCGGGGGTCCCTATGGAAGTCCATGTGTGGACATTTCTACCTATGATAAATGATAGGCTAAACCCACCTGGAGACCTGGCACTGTACAAGTTCTATATGTAGTCTGGGAGTCCCTGTGGAAGTCCATGTGTGGACATTTCTACCTATGATAAATGACAGGCTAAACCCACCTGGAGACTTTCTCCACACCTGGAGTGTGCTGAGTTCTTGGAGAACGTCTACACAGTGTTTCCAGATTGGCTTTATCACCCCAACGAGCTCGCTCCAGTTCATGGATGTCATCATTATGTTTGGAGGATCTCACCAGTCAGGAGCCTTTCCTGTCATCCTACATGTTCCCTTCTGAGGATTGTTCTATCCTTCCAAACAAATGTATGAAATCATGGATGAGTCCTCCTTCTATGTGATCTAGAAGATCTTCAATCACAATGTCTTTATGGATGAAGTGGATGGCCCAGTTTATATATTATTTATTGCTTTACAGCTTTATTCCCTCCAGGATTCATTCTTTATTTATAGAACCATTCAAGGAAGTGTTCTTACTGTGAGAGATCTCCACCACCATTCCTCTGTGACCATTACATCCTTGTCATTTATGTCTAACATCTTCATTATCAGTGGATTGATAGATATTTTTATACTTTAGGGCTTATTTCTACAACTTCTTTACCCAAAAGATCTGTTTTATTATGTGTACCTTTATTGTTATCTTGTGTTCTGTGTCTTTAAGACTTCTCTATGTGTAATAAAATATCTTTGTTAAACCACTTGTTGCATAAGGGCCATATTTATTTTTTCTTACTTTTTTAGTTATTTTTGAACTTCTGTAGTATCCCTGTAAGGTGGATACAATGCAGGAATGGTTATTATGAGCGGTTTCTTGGGGCTGCAGTTCATCTGAACCACACAAGATGGTGATCCCACTTATACCAAGACAGGAAATTCTGGAACACAGACAGGAAGTGATGTCAGGTACAAACAGGATGTCATCTGGAATAAAGACAGGAAGTTCCATGTGGTATGAAGCAGAGAGGAGACATTGTTGGAAGTGGCAGCAGAGGAGGTAATAAGATGTTATTTTCTATTTACACCCAGCCTTTAATCCCCTGGTCACTTTCCTGAGCTGTGTTCCCCGTCCTGTATTTCTCTCGGATAATCTTCCTTCTCTGTGCTGCAGACACAATTTATGTATCTAGACTGGATTTATGGAGGTTCTGGGGTTCAGATGGCAGCATTATTTGATCTAGGCTCCCGGGACATGTGTCAGAAATCAAGGAATGACCAGAAAGGTGTGGACTGATACAGGGAAACGCAGGTCTCAGGTACAATATAATACAGTTTATTAGCCACCCAGATATATATATATATATATAAACGCACAGTGAACAAAACTAACCTTCTACTAATCTAGTAGGTGCAAGAACACAGGCGTAGTCAGGGCTGGAGAGGTGGAATGGTCAGGCCAGCCGTAGGGTTCTGTAACGACTGCCTGGTGGTACCTCTAGCGGTCCTCAGGGCAGGATTCCCCAGGGCGCGGAGTCTAAGCCCCAGTCTGCCTTTTCACCAGAGCCCCTGGTGGTGGGGATGGACTTGGCGCAGGACTGAGACCAGGTCGCGGCCCCTGAGTACACCTGCTAGTGGTAGAGGGATCCGCCAGAGGTATGTGCAGGTACGGCTGGATCCGTGCAGGATGGATGGATGGCAGAGTAGTTAGCGTGGTCAGACAGGCCAAGTCAGCAATGTGCGGGCAGTAAGGTACCAAAGGAGCAGGCAGAGAATGGTCAAGGTCACAAGCCGGGTTCAGTAACTCACGGGCAGCGCAGTACAGAGGATGAGGCAGAAGGATGGTCAGGGATGAGCCAGTAGTCAGAACAGGAGACGGTCAACAGGAATCAGGATCAGGCAGGGTCGGCAACAAAGTATCTTCTCACAGGAACTAGGAACAGGATACAGGGGCTCATGGGAAAACATACACCAAGGCCCAGAGCACAGGCCTGGTCATGCCTTATATACACCTTTCTGCAATCAGCCCCAGGTTTGGCTGATTGTGAGCTTCTGGCTGCTAAGAGCACCCGCTGGTCAGCTCTGGTACTGCAGCCCACACGGCAGGTGAGTCCCACCACCAGTGCTGAGATCACCCGCTGGTCAGCTCTGGTACTGCAGCCCACACGGCAGGTGAATCCCACCACCAGTGCTGAGTCCATTCCTGACAACATGTGATTTGGATCTTCTCCCCCATGTTCAGGTCCAGTAAGATCTCTGACAGAACAATTCTCCCAGGGTTCCTTGCTCTGTGGTCTGCTGGCTGTGCCGGGTGGAGGGATATGTCTGTATAGTCTCAGACCCAAGTCACTGAGTGCAGTCTCAGGAGATGGGAGGCAGCGGTGTGGGATCTCTGCAACTTGTCTACAGTAAACATTTAAAGTGGTTGTAAACCCTCCATATACCCAGAGAAGTGACTGGCCTCAGGTATTACACAGAGATACAACACATCCTCCTACATATGTTGAACCGGTTTATCTGTAGCAATATCTTCTCTATATTTGTTCAAAGTCCAGAATTTTATACAGCTTGTCTGAGAAGTCAGAAAAAAGGGGTCAGAGAGCTGAAGTCACTCTCTTCAGAGCTCATTGAAGTGAGCTTTGAGAGATGATCGGTGGGAAGGGACACACCCCCTTCACACCCCCTTTTCTCCTGGTGTCAGGAATAATTGTCATAAGTGATCCATGCTGATTGCAGAGGAAGGAGGCAGTAGAAAGAAATTGCACTAAATGCTCTGGACTGATACAAGTACACACTGTAGAGGGATATGCTTTGTTCATATTCCATGTCTGAGGTTTACAACCACTGTAAGTGATCTCTATTTACTAAATACCAATTTATACTATTTATTAGTGTCGCCCCTTGTCCTAACTAGAGGCTACTATGTGGGTTTAGTTTGTGGCTGGGCTGTACTTCCACCACAATACAAAACCCAATCACCCCAGGGGGTGTTAGTTTGTGGCTGGGCTGTACTTGGCTCAGGCTGATTGTATAGTTCTTCACTTGGTTTCTCCCTAAGTTTAGGTTGTCTTGTGATGTCTCACTGTGGCCAGTAGATGTCACTGCTATCACTGGACATAGTATGAGATTTCACCAACCAAACTAGAGGGATATTAAACCACAAATGTCCCATATTGCAGCTTACCAATCATTGGGTGTGGCGGCTGCATTCCTTTTCTTTGGCTTTTTTCCCCTCTGTTTTCACCTGGTGATCTGGCCAGTAACACACTTTCTGTATTAGAGCGCCCCCACTGTGGAGACAGCAGCATGATCAGTCTGGGGGGAGGGGAGTGTTAGATGTATTAGCAGGTTTACCAAACGGAACTAATTGAAGCCAAACTCCAGCTCACACTTCATAATCAGTTACATCAAACAGGTTTTCCTTTTGGGTTAAAAGTTTTACATGAATAAATAAAAGCTGCTCATTGTAAGCTCCCTGTCAGTGGTAAATGGTCTGCCTCATCCCTGGAACTGATACATTCTGCTGCAGAGTTTTTATAAAACAGATTTACTGGCTAGATCAACAGCTGAATATAGAAGAAATCCTAAAAAAAAAAACTAATACTGTATAGTCCTAACTTTTGTATCCTATATGATAAGTTGTACATTACATTGGCCTTCATTATTTTGCACCCATTTCCTCCCAGATGGACATTTTATATCGGATGATGTGATTGGAGCACAGACTTTTACATGGTGATAATAATGTGATAACATCCTCCAACTTTGAACCCTTAAACAGTGATAATGAGGGAGGAGTCAATAACATAGTTACATAGTTAGTCTGGCTGAAAAAATACAAAAGTCCATCCAGTTCAGTCATAGGAAAAAAAATTATAATCCTACATCCACAGTTGATCCAGAGGAAGGCAAAAAAAAATCCCCAGCAAAGCATGATCCAATTTGCTCCTGTTGGGAAAAGATTCCTTCCTGATCCCCCGAGAGGCAATCGGATATTCCCGGGATCAACTTTTACCTATAAATGTTATATCCAGTTATATTCTGTGTATCCAAGAAAGAATCCAGGACTTTCCTACAGCAATCCACTGAGCTGGCCACAACCAACTCTTGAGGAAGTCTATTCTATTTTCACAGCTCTTACTGTGAAGAAACCTTTCCGTGTTTGGAGATTAAATTTATTTTCCTCCAGACGTAAAGAGCGCCCCCTTGTCCTCTGTGATGACCTCAGGGGGAATAACTACACCGAGTTCACTATATGAACCACTGATGTATTATACATGGAGATCATATCCCCCCTTATGTATTATACAAGGAGATCATATCCCCCCTTATGTGTTATACATGGAGATCATATCCCCCTTATGTATTATACATGGAGATCATATCCCCCCTTATGTATTATACATGGAGATCATATCCCCCCTTATGTGTTATACATGGAGATCATATCCCCCCTTATGTGTTATACATGGAGATCATATCCCCCCTATGTGTTGCACATGGAGATCATATCCCCCTTATGTGTTGCACATGGAGATCATATCCCCCCTTATGTATTGCACATGGAGATCATATCCCCCTTATGTATTGCACATGGAGATCATATCCCCCTTATGTATTGCACATGGAGATCATATCCCCCTTATGTATTGCACATGGAGATCATATCCCCCTTATGTATTGCACATGGAGATCATATCCCCCCTTATGTATTGCACATGGAGATCATATCCCCCCTTATGTATTGCACATGGAGATCATATCCCCCCTTATGTATTGCACATGGAGATCATATCCCCCCTTATGTATTGCACATGGAGATCATATCCCCCCTTATGTATTGCACATGGAGATCATATCCCCCCTTATGTATTGCACATGGAGATCATATCCCCCCTTATGTATTGCACATGGAGATCATATCCCCCCTTATGTATTGCACATGGAGATCATATCCCCCCTTATGTATTGCACATGGAGATCATATCCCCCCTTATGTATTGCACATGGAGATCATATCCCCCCTTATGTATTGCACATGGAGATCATATCCCCCCTTATGTATTGCACATGGAGATCATATCCCCCCTTATGTATTGCACATGGAGATCATATCCCCCCTTATGTATTGCACATGGAGATCATATCCCCCCTTATGTATTGCACATGGAGATCATATCCCCCCTTATGTATTGCACATGGAGATCATATCCCCCCTTATGTATTGCACATGGAGATCATATCCCCCCTTATGTATTGCACATGGAGATCATATCCCCCCTTATGTATTGCACATGGAGATCATATCCCCCCTTATGTATTGCACATGGAGATCATATCCCCCCTTATGTATTGCACATGGAGATCATATCCCCCCTTATGTATTGCACATGGAGATCATATCCCCCCTTATGTATTGCACATGGAGATCATATCCCCCCTTATGTATTATACATGGAGATCATATCCCCCCTTATGTATTATACATGGAGATCATATCCCCCCCCTATGTATTATACATGGAGATCATATCCCCCCTTATGTATTATACATGGAGATCATATCCCCCCTTATATATTGCACATGGAGATCATATCCCCCCTTATGTATTATACATGGAGATCATATCCCCCCCTTATGTATTATACATGGAGATCATATCCCCCCCTTATGTATTGCACATGGAGATCATATCCCCCTTAATCTCCTCTTCTTAAGAGAGAATAAATTCAGTTCTGCTGATCTCCTCCATGCCTCTTATCAGTTTAGTTGTCCTTCTCTGTACTTTCTGAATTTCCCTAACCCAACAACCCAATGTTGGGTGAACAAGGTGTCGGCGAATGGGCAAGGTGTCGGCGAATGGGCAAGGTGTCGGTGAATGAACAAGGTGTCGGTGAATGAACAAGGTGTCAAAGAATGAAAGTGTTTGCTCACCAATGCCAGAAGTGTGCCCAGCACAATAGGTGAGTTGGAAGGTTTGGTGCATGAAGAGAACTAGGATTGAATTGGTATTGCTGAATCTTGGCTTCATTCCTCACATGACTGGGCCATTCATATTCCTGGCTAGGTTCTCTTTTGGAGAGACGGGGGAAATAGGAAAGGTGGTGGTGTCTGTCTCTATGTGAGAAGTGATCTCAGAGCGAGTGTGAAAGAGGACCTAGTTGATGGAGAGTGTGATGAGGCTGAAGAATTATGGGTGGAACTGCACATGGGGGGCGGTACTACAAAGGTCATCATTGGAGTTTGTTATAGGCCTCCCAGTGTTAATGAGGAGCTGGAGACTCAGCTCCTCCCACAGATGGAAAGGGCTGCAAGGGCTGGGACAGTGATAATAATGGGGGATGGTAACTACCCGCAAAGTGACTGGAGTAACAGTTAAAGAGCAAAGAAAGTATAGACCTACTACAGGACAATTTTATGATCCAGTTCATAAAGGCCCCAACTAGGAATGATGCTCTGCTGGACCTGGTCATCTCCAACCATGCAGATCTTATTACAAATGTCCATATAAAAGAACATCTGGGTAGCAGTGACCATAACATGATTTCATTTATTGTTAGCTGTAAACAGCAAGCACATACGGGAAAAATAAAAATGCTCAATTTCAAGAGAGCTAATTTTCCAAGGCAGAGAGCTGCTCTCCAAGACATATACTGGGAGGGAATATTGGCATCGATGAACACAACACAGAAATGGGAGTTCTTCAAAAAGACTGTATGTGACCACACTGCAAAATATATTCCCATGGGCAACAAGTATAAAAGGCTACAAATCCAACCTATGTGGCTTACGGCCAAAGTTACAAAAGCGATAGATAATAAGAAAAGAGCTTTTATTAAATATAACAATGAAGGAACGCGATCATCGTTTACACATTACAAAGAATAGAACAGAAGATGCAAAAAGGAAATGAAGGCAAAAACTGAAAACAAACGACAGAAAGATATCAGGACGACCCCAAAACATTCCTCCAATATATGAATAGTAGAAAGGTCCGGTCCCAGCATGTAGGCCCTTTACAGAACCATCTAGAGGGGGGGGACAAAGAGAAGGACAATGTATGAAATCCCTTCTTCAGCTCTGTGTATACAAAGGAGCATGGGGGGGCTCTTGTCCATAATGGGTGTGGTACTGACACCCCCCAGATGATCCACATTGGCTCACAATTGATATGATCCAGAAATATTTAGACTGAATAAAGGTGAATAAAGCCCCTGGACCGGATGGCAGACACCCACGGGGCCTTAAAGAATTCAGCTCTGTCATCTCACAGCCATTGTTTCTCATTGTTAGGGACTCTTTAATGACTGGCATAGTACCACTGGATTGGTGTAAGGCCAATGTGGGGCCAATATTTATAAAGGGGACAAAATCTTTCCCAAGTAATTATAGAGCTGTTAGTGTAACTTCTATAGTTGGGAAGATACTGGAGAGTTTAATAAAAGACCACAGAGAGGAGTTCTTGCTGGAAACAAATATTGTAAGCCACGGACAGCATGGATTCATGAAAGACAGAAGTTGTCACACAAATCTGATTTCTTTTATGAGGGGGTGAGCAAAACCTTGGACAGAAGGGTGGCGGTGGACGTGGTATACTTGGACAGAAGGGTGGACGTGGTATACTTGGACAGAGGGGTGGCTGTGGATGTGGTATGCTTGGCCAGAGGGGTGGCGGTGGACGTGGTATACTTGGACAGAGGGGTGGCGGTGGACGTGGTATACTTGGACAGAGGGGTGGCGGTGGACGTGGTATACTTGGACAGAGGGGTGGCAGTGGACGTGGTATACTTGGACAGAGGGGTAGGGGGTATGCGGTATACTTGGACAGAGGGGTGGCGGTGGACGTAGTATACTCGGACAGAGGGGTGGCGGTGGACGTGGTATACTCGGACAGAGGGGTGGCGGTGGACGTGGTATACTCGGACAGAGGGGTGGCGGTGGACGTGGTATACTCGGACAGAGGGGTGGCGGTGGACGTGGTATACTCGGACAGAGGGGTGGCGGTGGACGTGGTATACTCGGACACAGGGGTGGCGGTGGACGTGGTATACTCGGACACAGGGGTGGCGGTGGACGTGGTATACTCAGACACAGGGGTGGCGGTGGACGTGGTATACTCGGACAGAGGGGTGGCGGTGGACGTGGTATACTTGGACACAGTTCCCCACACATGGCTAATGTGTAAGGTAAAGTCTATGGGCTGGAAAAATCTGAATGTAAATGGATATAAAACTGGCTAAAAGATCGTATTCAGAGAGTAGTGGTTAATGATTCATACTCTGAATGGTCTGGGGGTGTCAGTGGTGTACCCCAAGGTTCAGTGTTAGTGGGATACCCCAAGGTTCAGTGTCGTTAGTGGGGTACCCCAAGGTTCAGCATTAGTGGGGTACCCCAAGGGTCAGTGTTATTAGTGGGGTACCCCAAGGTTCAGTGTTATTAGTGGGGTACCCCAGGGTTCAGTGTTATTAGTGGGGTACCCCAAGGTTCAGTGTTATTAGTGGGGTACCCCAAGGTTCAGTGTTGGGCCCCTTACTTATTAATATATATATAAACAATATGGGGTGTGAGATTATAAATCCCATTCCAGTCTTTGCAGATGACACCAAGCTGTGCCGGGGAATAACGTCCTTACAGGATGTCTCCAACTTACAAGCCGACCTCAATGCTCTGTGTAATTGGGGGACTATGGGGCCAATGAGGGCTAATGGTGATAAATGTAAGGTTCTGCACTTGGGGGCTAAGAATATGCATCATACATACTAGGGGGGTACAACTGGGGGGGTCAATGGTGGAGAAGGATCTGGGACAGGTATAGACTTCAGAGAGAGAGATATCACCCCCCCTCCCCCCGGTACAAATCATTAGTAAGACCTCATCTGGAATATGCAGTTCAGTTTTGGGCTCCAATTCACAAAAAGAACATTGGGGAACTGGAGAAAGTGCAGAGAAGGGCAACCAAACTGATACGAGGCATGGAGGAGATCAGCTATGAGGAAAGATTAGAGGAACTGAATCTATTCTCTACTGAGAAGAGGAGATTAAGGGGGGATATGATCTCCATGTATAATACATAAGGGGGGGATATGATCTCCATGTATAATACATAAGGGGGGATATGATCTCCATGTATAATACATAAGGGGGGATATGATCTCCATGTATAATACATAAGGGGGATATGATCACCATGTATAATACATAAGGGGGGATATGATCACCATGTATAATACATAAGGGGGGATATGATCTCCATGTATAATACATAAGGGGGGATATGATCTCCATGTATAATACATAAGGGGGGATATGATCTCCATGTATAATACATAAGGGGGGATATGATCTCCATGTATAATACATAAGGGGGGATATGATCTCCATGTATAATACATAAGGGGGGATATGATCTCCATGTATAATACATAAGGGGGGATATGATCTCCATGTATAATACATAAGGGGGGGATATGATCTCCATGTATAATACATAAGGGGGGGATATGATCTCCATGTATAATACATAAGGGGGGGATATGATCTCCATGTATAATATATAAGGGGGGATATGATCTCCCTGTATAATACATAAGGGGGGATATGATCTCCCTGTATAATACATAAGGGGGGATATGATCACCATGTATAATACATAAGGGGGGATATGATCTCCATGTATAATACATAAGGGGGGATATGATCTCCATGTATAATACATAAGGGGGATATGATCTCCATGTATAATACATAAGGGGGGATATGATCTCCATGTATAATACATAAGGGGGATATGATCACCATTAGAGATGAGCGAAGTATTGAAAAATTCGATTCGACTGATTCGTCGAATTCGTGGAAAATATTCGATTCGAGTCGAATATATTCGCTGTGAATTTAACTTAAAAAAGGGTGTTTCTAGGCTTCAGAGAGACTTAATATTAGTGCAGAACACTGTACCTTTAATTTAAATGCCCTTGGAGTCTGCTGGGGAAGAGAAATAATACTGTCAGTCAGTATGACATGCAGATGAGTGCCGTCGATCTTAGAATCACTGCACACTTCACTCATTTGGCCAGTCACGGGGCCAAAACCAGTGTTTGGAGCCACAGTGTGGCGGTGGAGGCAGCAGCAATGGGAGGCCATACAGCACCCTATGACAAAATGGAAACCAGCAGGAGTGTGAGGAGACCTCCAAGTGGCACATGGCAGAGTGGCAGCAATGGGAGGCGGTACAGGGACCCAGGTCACACTGTGGGCTCAGCAGCAGCGTGACCAGGCGGTACGGGGGCCCATGGCCCATTTGGGGCCTGGCGGCACCTATGGGAGGCCGGTAATCTGCCAGCAACCTATGACAAAATGGAAACCAGCAGGAGTGTGAGGAGACCTCCAAGTGGCACATGGCAGAGTGGGAGCAATGGGAGGCGGTACAGGGACCCAGGTCACACTGTGGGCTCAGCAGCAGCGTGACCAGGCGGTCCGGGGGCCCATGGCCCATTTGGGGCCTGGCGGCACCTATGGGAGGCCTGTAATCTGCCAGCAACCTATGACAAAATGGAACCCTGGCCTGGGGCAGGCAGAACCGCCATATCTTTATCACGGTTTTCCCAGGCCACCGAATGGCGACGCTGCATATGCTGACGCAACGCTGTAGTCCCAACATGGGCCCCCTGGCCACGCTTGACTTTCTGGCCACATAGTCGACATACGGCTACGTTTACTTCCTCGGGCGGCTTGACGAAAAATTGCCACACCGCCGAGTAGGAAACTTTGCCCCCGCTACTCCTCACTGGCTGACTGCTACTTCCTCCGTGCACACCGGCACCACTACTGGCCGTGGTGGTAGTCTGCAGTGGAGCTGGTGCTCTACTCCGTGTCCGTTTGCCTCCACTGACACTGCTGCCTCCTGGCAGCAGCAATGGGAGGCCGTACAGGGACCCATGAGACACTCTGGACCTGGCAGCAGCATGAGGAGGCGGTACAGGGGCCCATGACAGATTACGGGCCTGGCAGCAGCATGAGGAGGCGGTAGGGGGGCCCATGGCAGATTAGGGGCCTGGCAGCAGCAATGGGAGGCCGTACAGGGACCCATGACACACTCTGGACCTGGCAGCAGCATGAGGAGTCGGTACGGGGGCCCATGGCAGATTACGGGCCTGGCAGCAGCAATGGGAGGCGGTACAGGGACCCAGGTCACACTGTGGGCTCAGCAGCAGCGTGACCAGGCGGTACGGGGGCCCATGGCCCATTTGGGGCCTGGCGGCACCTATGGGAGGCCGGTAATCTGCCAGCAACCTATGACAAAATGGAAACCAGCAGGAGTGTGAGGAGACCTCCAAGTGGCACATGGCAGAGTGGGAGCAATGGGAGGCGGTACAGGGACCCAGGTCACACTGTGGGCTCAGCAGCAGCGTGACCAGGCGGTACGGGGGCCCATGGCCCATTTGGGGCCTGGCGGCACCTATGGGAGGCCGGTAATCTGCCAGCAACCTATGACAAAATGGAAACCAGCAGGAGTGTGAGGAGACCTCAAAGTGGCACATGGCAGAGTGGCAGCAATGGGAGGCGGTACAGGGACCCAGGTCACACTGTGGGACCAGCAGCAGCGTGACCAGGCGGTACGGGGGCCCATGGCCCATTTGGGGCCTGGCGGCACCTATGGGAGGCCTGTAATCTGCCAGCAACCTATGACAAAATGGAAACCAGCAGGAGTGTGAGGAGACCTCAAAGTGGCACATGGCAGAGTGGCAGCTATGGGAGGCGGTACAGGGACCCAGGTCACACTGTGGGACCAGCAGCAGCGTGACCAGGCGGTACGGGGGCCCATGGCCCATTTGGGGCCTGGCGGCACCTATGGGAGGCCTGTAATCTGCCAGCAACCTATGACAAAATGGAAACCAGCAGGAGTGTGAGGAGACCTCCAAGTGGCACATGGCAGAGTGGCAGCAATGGGAGGCGGTACAGGGACCCAGGTCACACTGTGGGCTCAGCAGCAGCGTGACCAGGTGGTACGGGGGCCCATGGCCCATTTGGGGCCTGGCGGCACCTATGGGAGGCCGGTAATCTGCCAGCAACCTATGACAAAATGGAAACCAGCAGGAGTGTGAGGAGACCTCCAAGTGGCACATGGCAGAGTGGCAGCAATGGGAGGCGGTACAGGGACCCAGGTCACACTGTGGGCTCAGCAGCAGCGTGACCAGGCGGTACGGGGGCCCATGGCCCATTTGGGGCCTGGCGGCACCTATGGGAGGCCTGTAATCTGCCAGCAACCTATGACAAAATGGAAACCAGCAGGAGTGTGAGGAGACCTCAAAGTGGCACATGGCAGATGGAGACAGCAGCAATGGGAGGCCGTACAGGGACCCACGCTGCTGGTGCAGCTGCCACTGCTCCTACCACCCCACCCCTCCCCTGCTGCCATGGCAGCGGAACGCGAGCGCACAGGGCCCACAGTGTCTGAGGATGGACGTTGGCGCAGAAAGGCAGAGACCAACTGACTACATAGGTGGATTTTATAGTACTTTATTTTGGCCTCCCTCTCAGCAGGTGTGAAAAAGGCCACCATTTTGGAACGGTAGCGAGGGTCCAACAAGGTGGACAGCCAAAAGTCATCCCTGTCGCTACGCAAGCAACCGAGCATGCTATGGGCCATTTGTGCCAAGGAATGCAAGGGACTCCCTGCCTCCATCTCCACAGCATACTGCCACGGTGCGTCTGGGTCCTCTGTCTCCTCCTCCTCCTCCTCTACCAGATTCTCCTGCTCCTCCACTCCTGTCCGCTGAGTGGAAAAACCACCCATTTCACTCAATAATTCCTGAGCACAAATGTCCTCCTCTACCTCCTCCTCTTCTTCCTGTCCTGCCCCCACAGGGGTCATGTGGCGTTGAGATCTGTGCGCCACGTCTACCGCACCCTGACCAGCCATTGTTAACAGCATTTGTTCCAGGACGTGCAACAGAGGAATGACGTCGTTCATCCCATAGTCCTGCCGACTCACGAATAGCGTGGCCTCCTCAAAGGGCCTGAGCAAGCGGCAGGTGTCACGCATGAGCTGCCAATGGCTGACATCGAAGTTACACAGGGGAGTACCTTTATCCGCTTGTAACATCAGGAAAGCGGTGATGGCCTTTCGCTGTTCGTAAAGGCGGTCTAACATATGTAAGGTTGAATTCCACCTTGTTGCAACGTCACAGCATGAGGAGTCGGTACAGGGGCCCATGGCAGATTAGGGGCCTGGCCGCAGCAATGTGAGGCCCGTAATCTGCCAGCATCCTATGACAAAATGGAACACACTAGCAGTGTGAGGAGACCTGAAAGTGGCACATGGCATGACACACTGTGGACCTGGCAGCAGCGTGAGGAGGCGGTACAGTGGCCCATGGCAGATTAGTGGCCTGGCCACAGCAATGTGAGGCCCGTAATCTGCCAGCATCCTATGACAAAATGGAACACACTAGCAGTGTGAGGAGACCTGAAAGTGGCACATGGCATGACACACTGTGGACCTGGCAGCAGCGTGAGGAGGCGGTACAGTGGCCCATGGCAGATTAGTGGCCTGGCCGCAGCAATGTGAGGCCCGTAATCTGCCAGCATCCTATGACAAAATGGAACACAGCAGCAGTGTGAGGAGACCTGAAAGTGGCACATGGCAGAGTGGCAGCAATGGGAGGCGGTACAGGGACCCAGGTCACACTGTGGGACCAGCAGCAGCGTGACCAGGCGGTACGGGGGCCCATGGCCCATTTGGCCCATGAGAGACTGTGGACGTGGCAGCAGCATGAGGAGGCGGTACAGGGTCCCATGGCAGATTAGGGGCCTGGCAGCAGCTATGTTTGGCCCGTAATCTGCCAGCACCCTATGACAAAAAATTGAACACACCAGCAGTGTGTGAGGAGACATGAAAGTGGCACATGGCAGAGTGAGGCGATGGAGACAGCAGCAATGGGAGGCCGTACAGGGACCCATGAGAGACTGTGGACGTGGCAGCAGCATGAGGAGGCGGTACAGGGTCCCATGGCAGATTAGGGGCCTGGCAGCAGCTATGTTTGGCCCGTAATCTGCCAGCACCCTATGACAAAAAATTGGACACACCAGCAGTGTGTGAGGAGACATGAAAGTGGCACATGGCAGAGTGAGGCGATGGAGACAGCAGCAATGGGAGGCCGTACAGGGACCCATGAGAGACTGTGGACCTGGCAGCAGCATGAGGAGGCGGTACAGGGGCCCATGGCAGATTAGGGGCCTGGCAGCAGCTATGTGAGGCCCGTAATCTGCCAGCATCCTATGACAAAATGGAACACAGCAGCAGTGTGAGGAGACCTGAAAGTGGCACATGGCAGAGTGAGGCGATGGAGACAGCAGCAATGGGAGGCCGTACAGGGACCCATGAGAGACTGTGGACCTGGCAGCAGCATGAGGAGGCGGTACAGGGGCCCATGGCAGATTAGGGGCCTGGCAGCAGCTATGTGAGGCCCGTAATCTGCCAGCACCCTATGACAAAAAATTGAACACACCAGCAGTGTGTGAGGAGACATGAAAGTGGCACATGGCAGAGTGAGGCGATGGAGACAGCAGCAATGGGAGGCCGTACAGGGACCCATGAGAGACTGTGGACCTGGCAGCAGCATGAGGAGGCGGTACAGGGGCCCATGGCAGATTAGGGGCCTGGCAGCAGCTATGTGAGGCCCGTAATCTGCCAGCACCCTATGACAAAAAATTGAACACACCAGCAGTGTGTGAGGAGACATGAAAGTGGCACATGGCAGAGTGAGGCGATGGAGACAGCAGCAATGGGAGGCCGTACAGGGACCCATGAGAGACTGTGGACGTGGCAGCAGCATGAGGAGGCGGTACAGGGGCCCATGGCAGATTAGGGGCCTGGCAGCAGCTATGTGAGGCCCGTAATCTGCCAGCACCCTATATGACAAAAAATTGAACACACCAACAGTGTGAGGAGACCTGAAAGTGGCACATGTTTGGGGCATGATTCATGGCAGATTTAGTCAGTTGTGTCAGGAACTGGTGGTTTGAAATCCAGACTAATCCATGCCTGATTCATTTTCACAAATGTGAGTCTCTCCACACTTTGGGTGGACAGTCGTGTCCTCCGCGGAGTTACAATACCTCCTGCCGCACTAAACACGCGCTCCGATGCCACGCTACTGGCCGGGCATGACAGCCTTTCAAGGGCAAATTCAGCTAGTTGGGGCCAAAGGTCAAGTTTCGTTGCCCAGTAGTCAAGGGGATTGTCTACCTCGGTTGGCAGGGTGCTGTCCAAATAGGCCCAAGCCTGCTGTTTGAGGTCCTGCTCCAGGTCCACCTGATGCTGCTGCTGCTGCTGCTGCTGCAGCTGGTTAGTAGTTTCCTCACTGCGCTGGTGAAGAAAGCTACTCATCATGGACTGCAGACTGAGGCAGCCGCTGCTGGTGGAGCTGCCACTGCTCCTACCACCCCACCCCTCCCCTGCTGCCATGGCAGCGGAACGCGAGCGCACGGGGCCCACAGTGTCTGAGGATGGACGTTGGCGCAGAAAGGCAGAGACCAACTGACTACATAGGTGGTTTTTATAGTAGGTAATTTTGGCCTCCCTCTCAGCAGGTGTGAAAAAGGCCACCATTTTGGAACGGTAGCGAGGGTCCAACAAGGTGGACAGCCAAAAGTCATCCCTCTGTCTGATGGTTATTATTCGGCTGTCGCTACGCAAGCAACCGAGCATGCTATGGGCCATTTGTGCCAAGGAATGCGAGGGACTCCCTGCCTCCATCTCCACAGCATACTGCCACGGTGCGTCTGGGTCCTCTGTCTCCTCCTCCTCTACCACATGCTCCTGCTCCTCCACTCCTGTCCGCTGAGTGGAAAAACCACCCATTTCACTCAATAATTCCTGAGCACAAATGTCCTCCTCTACCTCCTCCTCTTCTTCCTGTCCTGCCCCCACAGGGGTCATGTGGCGTTGAGATCTGTGCGCCACGTCTACCGCACCCTGACCAGCCATTGTTAACAGCATTTGTTCCAGGACGTGCAACAGAGGAATGACGTCGTTCATCCCATAGTCCTGCCGACTCACGAATAGCGTGGCCTCCTCAAAGGGCCTGAGCAAGCGGCAGGTGTCACGCATGAGCTGCCAATGGCTGACATCGAAGTTACACAGGGGAGTACCTTTTATCCGCTTGTAACATCAGGAAATCGGTGATGGCCTTTCGCTGCTCGTAAAGGCGGTCTAACATGTGTAGGGTTGAATTCCACCTTGTTGCAACGTCGCAGATCAGGCGATGCTATGGAATTCCGTTCTGCCGCTGCAGCTCAAGGAGGGTGTGCTTTGCGGTGTAGGAATGGCTGAAATGCATGCAAAGTTTACGTGACATTTTAAGGATGTCTTGCAGTGGGATGGTGGATTTTAGGAACCGCTTGACAACCAGATTGAACACGTGAGCCATGCATGGCGCATGGCACAACCTTCCTTGACGCAGAGCAGACACCATGTTCTTTCCGTTGTCGGTCAACATGGTTCCGATTTTAAGTTTGCGCGGAGACAGCCATCTGTCGATTTCTCTGTTCATTACACTCAGAAGTTCCTCCCCTGTGTGACTACGTTCGCCAAGGCATACCAGGTGCAGCACAGCGTGACACCGTTGCGCCCTGCACATGTGATATGCCGGTCGGGTAATGGGACTTGGCACGGGGGTGGCGGCTGAGGACACGGCGGAAGAAGAGGTGGTAGAGGCGGACATGTTTGCTGGACCAAGGACGTGCAAACGTGGAGGCAAAAGCGTCGTGACCTGTCCAAGTTGCTGGTGCGGCTGTGCCGGCACCACGTTCACCCAGTGGGCCGTAAATGACATGTACTGTCCCTGACCGTAGTTACAGCTCCACACGTCGGCGCTGCCGTGCACTTTGGCAGAGACCGACATGCTCAAAGACTGGCCCACCATCTCTTCTACATGTGAATGCAGGGCTGGCACTGCCTTTTTGGCAAAGAAATGACGGCTTGGCATTCTCCACCGCGGCGCGGCACAAGCCATCATTTCTCGGAAAGGTGCTGAGTCCACCAGTTGGAAAGGGAGGGACTGCAGCACCAGCAACTTGGACAGGAGGACGTTCAGCTTTTGCACCGTCGGGTGCGTGCTCGCAAACTGTTGTCTCTTGGAAACGGATTCCAAGAAAGACTGCTGACGGAATGCGAGAAGAGGAGTAGCAGGAGAAGGAGCATCTGAACGAGCGGAAGATGCCAACGAGCGACAACTCCCCTCAGCAGAGGTGTTGGAGCCTTGACTGGCTGATAGAGGGCGATTGACGTCGGGTGACGGAGCAAGTAATGGAGCGGGTGATGGAGCCGGGGCTGGGGCAGGCAGAACCGCCGTATCTTTATCACGGTTTTCCCAGGCCACCAAATGGCGACGCTGCATATGCTGACGCAACGCTGTAGTCCCAACATGGCCCCCTGGCCACGCTTGACTTTCTGGCCACATAGTCGACATATGGCTACGTTTACTTCCTCGGGCGGCTTGACGAAAAATTGCCACACCGCCGAGTAGGAAACTTTGCCCCCGCTACTCCTCACTGGCTGACTGCTACTTCCTTCGTGCGCACCGGCACCACTACTGGCCGTGGTGGTAAGCTGCAGTGGAGCTGGTGCTCTACTCCGTGGCCGTTTGGCTCCACTGACACTGCTGCGACCCTGCTGCCTCCTGGGCAACCCACCGACTGTTTCGTTCGCTGCCAAGCTGGCACCCTCTTCTCCTGATGATGCGGAAGAAATTACCTGATGACGAGGAGGCTGCCAAGTGCGATCAACCTCCTCATCATCAAGTAGGGTCTCCGCCTCACTACTAGCCCCCTCGGCTGCGTCTGGGTCAGGAGACAGACCTGTCTCTAGACCTGCTACTGAGCCACTCTCCTCGCCAGTACTTCTTCGCCTGGCTGCTGAAAAGGCGGATGTCTCCCCCCGTTCCTGACCGCCCTCTGTTACCTCTTCCTCACTGTACAGTGGGGCTGAGCCCACAGCATGCGATACTTCGCTTGGTGAGGGAACAGCAAAGGACAGGGGCAGGTAGAGGACACGTGATTTCAGTGGGCTTGCTCCCGGGCCATGCCAACTAACCGTTGTGTCTGACGTACCCACCGACCGTTGGCTGTAGGTGTCAGAGGTGACCTGGGAAGAGGAAGACGACCGAGCCAACCAATCTATGACGGCAGGGTTGTCGGTGGAGACACGACCGCTGGATGACACCGGGAGCACTGGCCTCTGGCTGCGAATAGTGCTGCCTCGACCCCTTCCACTGCTGCCACGTCTGCTCGCTCCTAAAACATTGCCTCCTCTGCCACTCCTCTGCATGTTGTCTGACATACTCTTTAATTCAACGATTATGTGTCCCTGAGTAACAATTCTGTGTCTGTCCCTGAGTAACGATTCTGTGTCCCTCAGTAACAATTCTGTGTCCCTGAGTAACAATTCTATGTCTGTCCCTGAGTAACAGTTCTGTGGCCCTGAGAAACAGTTCTGTGGCCCTGAGAAACAGTTCTGTGGCCCTGAGTAACAGTTCTGTGGCCCTGAGTAACAGTTCTGTGGCCCTGAGAAACAATTCTATGTCTGTCCCTGAGTAACAGTTCTGTGGCCCTGAGTAACAGTTCTGTGGCCCTGAGAAACAATTCTATGTCTGGCCCTGAGTAACAGTTCTGTGGCCCTGAGTAACAGTTCTGTGGCCCTGAGAAACAATTCTATGTCTGGCCCTGAGTAACAATTCTGTGTCTGTGCGAGTAACAATTCTGTGGCCCTAAGTAACAGTTCTGTGGCCCTCAGTAACAGTTCTGTGTCCCTGTGTAACAATTCTGTGTCTGTGCGAGTAACAATTCTGTGGCCCTCAGTAACAGTTCTGTGTCCCTGTGTAACAATTCTGTGTCTGTGCGAGTAACAGTTCTGTGTCTGTGCGAGTAACAGTTCTGTGTCCCTGCGTAACAATTCTGTGTCTGTGCGAGTAACAATTCTGTGGCCCTAAGTAACAGTTCTGTGGCCCTCAGTAACAGTTCTGTGTCCCTGGGTAACAATTCTGTGTCTGTGCGAGTAACAATTCTGTGTCCCTGAGCAAGTAACGATTCTGTGGCCCTGAGTAACAGTTCTGTGGCCCTGAGTAACAGTTCTGTGGCCCTGAGAAACAATTCTATGTCTGGCCCTGAGTAACAGTTCTGTGGCCCCGAGTAACAATTCTGTGGCCCTGAGTAACAGTTCTGTGGCCCTGAGAAACAATTCTATGTCTGGCCCTGAGTAACAATTCTGTGTCTGTGCGAGTAACAATTCTGTGGCCCTAAGTAACAGTTCTGTGGCCCTCAGTAACAGTTCTGTGTCCCTGAGTAACAATTCTGTGTCTGTGCGAGTAACAATTCTGTGGCCCTAAGTAACAGTTCTGTGGCCCTCAGTAACAGTTCTGTGTCCCTGTGTAACAATTCTGTGTCTGTGCGAGTAACAATTCTGTGGCCCTAAGTAACAGTTCTGTGGCCCTCAGTAACAGTTCTGTGTCCCTGTGTAACAATTCTGTGTCTGTGCGAGTAACAATTCTGTGTCTGTGCGAGTAACAATTCTGTGGCCCTGAGTAACAGTTCTGTGGCCCTGAGTAACAGTTCTGTGGCCCTGAGTAACAATTCTCTGGCACTCAGTAACAATTCTGTCTGTCCCTGAGTAAGAATTCTGTGGCCCTAACTAGCGTTTCTTTGTCCCTAAGTAACGATTCTGTGGCCCTCAACAATTCTGTGTCCCTGAGTAATGGTTCTCTGTCCCTAAGTAACGTTTCTCTGTCCCCAAGTATCGTTTCTGTGGCCCTAACTCTGTCCCTAATACAGAGCGGTCTGCCTCTGTTCAATGACTGCAGGCAAATGAGGAATTCCAAAATGGCCGCTATTTATAGCGCGACCATTACACAGTGCTGGCTGGCTGGCTGCTGATTGGCTGATGCTATCACATGTCGTTGAGGAATGCATTATGGGTCAGCGCGCCTTGTCTGCGCACCTTCCCAGACATCCCCGCTCCGTCGCCGCACATGTCCGCCGCCATTTTCGGAAATATTTCGATTCGCGCGTCCGAAGTAGGCTATTTTTCGGATTCGGCGCGAATCGAAATTTTTCCGATATTCGACTCGAATTCCACTTCGGCTACTTCGATTCGCTCATCTCTAATCACCATGTATAATACATAAGGGGGGATATGATCTCCATGTATAATACATAAGGGGGATATGATCTCCATGTATAATACATAAGAGGGGATATGATCTCCATGTATAATACATAAGGGGGGATATGATCTCCATGTATAATACATAAGGGGGATATGATCTCCATGTATAATACATAAGGGGGGGATATGATCACCATGTATAATACATAAGGGGGGATATGATCTCCATGTATAATACATAAGGGGGGATATGATCACCATGTATAATACATAAGGGGGGATATGATCACCATGTATAATACATAAGGGGGGATATGATCACCATGTATAATACATAAGGGGGATATGATCTCCATGTATAATACATAAGGGGGGATATGATCTCCATGTATAATACATAAGGGGGATATGATCTCCATGTATAATACATAAGGGGGATATGATCTCCATGTATAATACATAAGGGGGATATGATCTCCATGTATAATACATAAGGGGGGGATATGATCACCATGTATAATACATAAGGGGGGGATATGATCACCATGTATAATACATAAGGGGGGATATGATCTCCATGTATAATACATAAGGGGGGGATATGATCACCATGTATAATACATAAGGGGGGATATGATCTCCATGTATAATACATAAGGGGGGATATGATCACCATGTATAATACATAAGGGGGATATGATCTCCATGTATAATACATAAGGGGGGATATGATCTCCATGTATAATACATAAGGGGGGATATGATCTCCATGTATAATACATAAGGGGGGATATGATCTCCACGTGTAATACATAAGGGGGGATATGATCTCCACGTGTAATACATAAGGGGGGATATGATCTCCACGTGTAATACATAAGGGGGGATATGATCTCCACGTGTAATACATAAGGGGGGGGATATGATCTCCACGTGTAATACATAAGGGGGGGGATATGATCTCCACGTGTAATACATAAGGGGGGGGATATGATCTCCACGTGTAATACATAAGGGGGGGGATATGATCTCCACGTGTAATACATAAGGGGGGGGATATGATCTCCACGTGTAATACATAAGGGGGGGGATATGATCTCCACGTGTAATACATAAGGGGGGGGATATGATCTCCACGTGTAATACATAAGGGGGGGGATATGATCTCCACGTGTAATACATAAGGGGGGGGATATGATCTCCACGTGTAATACATAAGGGGGGGGATATGATCTCCACGTGTAATACATAAGGGGGGGGGATATGATCTCCACGTGTAATACATAAGGGGGGGGATATGATCTCCACGTGTAATACATAAGGGGGGGGATATGATCTCCACGTGTAATACATAAGGGGGGGGATATGATCTCCACGTGTAATACATAAGGGGGGGGATATGATCTCCACGTGTAATACATAAGGGGGGGGATATGATCTCCACGTGTAATACATAAGGGGGGGGATATGATCTCCACGTGTAATACATAAGGGGGGGGATATGATCTCCACGTGTAATACATAAGGGGGGGGATATGATCTCCACGTGTAATACATAAGGGGGGGGATATGATCTCCACGTGTAATACATAAGGGGGGGGATATGATTTCCACGTGTAATACATAAGGGGGGGGATATGATTTCCACGTGTAATACATAAGGGGGGGGATATGATTTCCATGTATAATACATAAGGGGGGGGGATATGATTTCCATGTATAATACATAAGGGGGGGGGATATGATTTCCATGTATAATACATAAGGGGGGGGGATATGATTTCCATGTATAATACATAAGGGGGGGGGATATGATCTCCATGTATAATACATAAGGGGGGATTGCTGTAGGAAAGTCCTGGATTCTTTCTTGGATACACAGAATATAACTGGATATAATATTAATAGGGAAAGTTGATCCAGGAATTTCCGATTGCCTCTCGGGGGGTCAGGAAGGAATCTTTTCCCAGCAGGAGCAAATTGGATCGTGCTTTGCTGGGGTTTTTTTTTTGCCTTCCTCTGGATCAACTTTGGATGTAGGATTATAATTTTTTTTTCTATGGTTGAACTGGATGGACTTTTGTCTTTTTTTCGGCAAGACTAACTATGTAAATGATGGTGGTCTTCAGGATTAGTCCAGTCTTCATCTTGGTTGTTCTCCCCACATCCTCACTCTCTGACCTCTGGTGGGGCTCAGCCCCGCTGTTCTTCATGACTAAATCATGGACTAAATAAGGAAGTGCAGTACTTCTTGTGTTGGGAATATGGCGATGAGTGATAGAGGGGGTGGAGACCCTCGTCCTATAATCCCCTCATCACTGTCCCTCCTATAAAAGACAGTTCTGGTTGTTTCCTCACTCTCTGACTAAGGTCCATGAATAAATAAATGACCTGGTAGGAGATCAGAGGAGCCATTTCCTAGTTCCCTTGAGGGTGGAATTGTAAGCTCCTCAAAGACCAAGCTGCCTGATGTGGGCGGAGTCCTGGTTTGGGGGAACCAATCAGCTCCTGTCTAGTAATCCTCTTTGTCTTTGTATTTTAGTCCATGGCCGGGAGATGAGGAAAACCTCTGAGGATTGTCTCACTTTGTCTCCAGACTGGAAAGTAGAAGATGAGGACCTCACACAGTATAGTCCAGGAGAAAACCCGGCTTCCTTCAATGTCCATCCGGCACCATCCAGTGTAGATGGACCATCGGATTCCTCATATCCTGAGGAACCTCAGACTGTGCGGGACCGGGCCGGCCTTCTAACAGGGAAGAGGTTCTCCTGTACTGAGTGCGGGAAATGTTTCCATTCTAAATCCAGCCTTAATAGGCATAAAAGATCTCACACGGGGGAAAAACTGTGTTTCTGTTTTGAGTGTGGGAAATGTTTTGTACAAAAATTTGAACTTGTCAGACATCAGAGATCCCACACGGGGGAAAAACCGTATGCCTGTCTTGAGTGTGGGAAATGTTTTTCAAGTAAGTGCAGTCTTAATAGGCATAAAAGATTTCACACAGGGGATAAACCGTATTCCTGTCCTGAGTGTGGAAAATGTTTTGTACAAAAAGTTGAACTTGTCAGACATCAGAGATCCCACACTGGGGAAAAACCGTTTGCCTGTCTTGAGTGTGGGAAATGTTTTTTAGATAAGTCCAGTGTTAATAGGCATAAAGGTTCTCATACAGGGGAGAAACCGTATTCCTGTCTTCAGTGTGGGAAATGTTTTTCAGAGAAGTCCAGTCTTTACACACATCAGAGAGTGCATACAGGTGAAAAGCCCTATTGCTGTTCTGACTGTGGAAAATGTTTTTCAAAGAAGTGCAATCTTTCTGTGCATCAGAGATCTCACACGGGGGAGAAGCCGTATTCCTGTCCTGAGTGTGGGAAATGTTTTTCACGGAAGTCCAATCTTTACAAACATCAGAGATCTCACACGGGGGAGAAGCCACTTTCCTGTCCTGAGTGAGGGAAATGTTCCTCACTGAAGTCCTGTCTTCCTGTACATCAGGGGTCCCACACAACCCTGGAGGTGTATTAGTGCCTTGAGTGTGGGAAATGTCTTCTAGATGAATGTTGCTGGACATCCCAGCTCTCATGTGGGGAAGAAGCACACCCTGATATACACCTCAGATATACTCCATGGCTGATCTTCATCATGGAAGAAACAGTTAAGGAGATCAGAGGCCTCCAAAGACATGGATGAAGTGTGAAATGCTCTGTAATGATGGAGAACATTCCCCCGGCTCAGCAAATCTCCTGATGACATCAGTGTTTTAGCCCCATTCACAGAGAAGGAATGGACAGGAGATAACATCTCAGAATTCTGTCCCACGGTGATTGTTGTCCAGGAATTGTCCATTGATGGACTTTGTGAGAGATTTCATGGCCTTGTACACCTGCTGGGAGGGTTTTATGATTTATATACTGATTGTGAATAAAACATTTTAAGCTCTTTATTGATATGTTTTTCTGGAGTTCCTCTTTATAAATTCTCATGAGTCCCATTGTGTCTGTATGAGAGATTTCATCTAGGGTAAGGACTGACCTACACCCCATCCATGCACACTTACCTCTCCGGATCTGCTAAGGAATGGACTAGAGACCATAGATGGCATCCAGGTAGAAATATCACACAGAATAGAAATTCCACATCTAATAACAAAGGTTCTAGACCAAACCATGACAATACCTACTCTGGATCCCCATCATACCATTCTCCTCACACCCAATACCAACCTTCCCCAAATAATGAACGAAGGGGACCACAATCCTATTCCAACCATCATAGGAGAGGCCCACCTAATAGACCTCAGTATCAAGCCCATAGGGCACCTCCTTCCACTCCTAGGGAGGACTCAGTATAATTACAACTCTAATACACAACAGCGTTTTATAGGGGAAGGAAGGGTCCGAAAAAGGAGCGACACTACAGGGGAAAGAGGGGGGGCAGACGCTGCAACAGACACAGCAACAAAAAGGAGACTCTAATAGACAAGGACATTATTAATTTGAGTGAGAATGAAGTTACCAAGGAGGAATTACACTTATTGGACAAAGGTGTAAAATATCCCCAGCCAAGAAACGTCACAAATTACAACTGACATTGATATACGGGAGTTTACCAGACAATTATCTCTCAAAAATCCAATTCCTACCGAAGTTTCCTCTAGTCACTTTGTACATTGAAATCTCCGCAAGGCATCCACCTACAACCCCCCACCACAATATCCACCTACAACCCCCCACCACAATATCCACCTACAACCCCCTACCACAATATCCACCTACAACCCCCCACCACAATATTCACCTACAACCCCCTACCACAATATCCACCTACAACCCCCCACCACAATATCCACCTACAACCCCCCCACCACAATATCCACCTACAACCCCCCACCACAATATCCACCTACAAATCCCCCACCACAATATCCACCTACAACTCCCCCCACCACAATATCCACCTACAACCCCCCCCCACCACAATATCCACCTACAACCCCCCCCCCCCCCCACCACCACCACTATATCCACCTACAACCCCCCACCACAATATCCACCTACAACCCCCCCACCACAATATCCACCTACAACCCCCCACCACAATATCCACCTACAACCCCCCCACCACAATATCCACCTACAACCCGCCACCACAATATCCACCTACAACCCCCCCACCACAATATCCACCTACAAACCCCCCACCACAATATCCACCTACAACCCCCCACCACAATATCCACCTACAACCCCCCCCACCTACAACCCCCCCACCACAATATCCACCTACAACCCCCCACCACAATCAGTTTTTTTATCAATCTCTTTAACCCCTTCCAGACCGGACACTTTTACCCCCTTCCTGACCAGGGCAGTTTTCAGCTTTCAGTGCTATCACACTTTGACAATTGCGCGGTCATGCAACACTGTACCCAAATGAATTTTTTTACCATTTTTTTTTTTTTAGACAGATAAAGCTTTATTTTTGTTGTATTTATTCACCACTGTGATTTTTATTTTTTTTGCTATGTAAATGAAAGTCCAAAAAGTTTTTAAAAAAGTGTTTTTTTTTTAAATAAAATTTTGCAAATAAATAATATTTCATCATAAATCTTTGCCAAAATTCCATTATCTTTTTAGTAAAAAAAAATCCAAATTAGTTTATAACCAAAAATTATAATTTTTAAACATTTTTTTTTTTACATTTTTATTTTATTTTGATTTTTTTTTACGTACTGTCACCCTAGCAGTACAGTGTCACCATGGTGACACTGTACTACTTGTGGGGGGTGATGAATATTTTTTTTTACACTGATTGCTTTTACACCCATATAGGATGTAAAAGCAATCATTTCTCCTTCTCTCTGGCTGCATTCTTGCACTCATTGAGAAGTACTGAGTGAGCTGTGATTGGTCACAGCTTGTCACATTGTACAAGGCATTTGTGAATAGCCCTGTACCATGTGATCTCTGTGATCATTCACATATTTCACACATAGTAAGCAATGATGTCACAAGTGACATCTTGCTTACTACTTTGCATGTGATCACTGATTGGCCAATCAGTGATCACATGATCGGGACCTCGTACAGAGGTCCCGCTCGACGATCTGTATTTCACTGTGTCTGGAGGACACAGCGGGCACCGGATCACGGTGCTGCGCGCTCCAAGGGAGCTCGCACAAGCAGGGTGTGGGGAGGCCATTTATAAACGGCTACCCGACTCTGCACTGCCACCGTCCAGCCGTTTATATGCAACGGCCGGTCGGGAAGTGGTTAAAGAGAAAGTCCTGAAAGATTTGGTAAATATACCCATTAAGCAGCCGCATGGTGGTGAAGGCATCAACAAAGCCATGAAGTCCGTCCTCGAGAAGAAGGATTTGGTCATTAGACCGGCTGATAAGGGTGGAGGGGTGGTGATCCTTAATAAAAGTGACTAATTCCAGAAGGTTACAATATTTTAAATGATACAACTACTTACTCTGTCCTCCCAGAAGACCCTCTCCCAGCTTTTAAACGTACTTTGAAACAGATTATCAAAACTGGTTTTGACAATAAGATTTTAAATAAAAAAGAAAAAGCCTTTTTCTGTCCAGTAGCACCTAAACTACCCGTGTTTTATCTACTACCTAAAATTCACAAGGACCCTATTACAGCACCAGGTAGACGATCCTTAGTGGTATAGGGTCGCTGTGTTGTAAAGTAGGAGAGTATATTGATTATGACCTACAGACACTAGTTACACAGACACCATCATATCTCCGAGACACAGACACTAGTTACACAGACACCATCATATCTCCGAGACACAGACACTAGTTACACAGACACCATCATATCTCCGAGACACAGACACTAGTTACACAGACACCATCATATCTCCGAGACACAGACACTAGTTACACAGACACCATCATATCTCCGAGACACAGACACTAGTTACACAGACACCATCATATCTCCGAGACACAAAACAAGTCCTTAATGTAGGGAGAGATGTCACTCTATCACCAGACACATTTGTGGTCACTTCTGATGTGACATCTCTATATTCTAACATCAGTCATAAGGACGGCATGGAAGCAGACGATTTCTTTCTTTCACACTGCAGCACCTTACCCTTAGCACAAAGAGAATTCATTTTAAACCTTTTAGAGTTTGCAATGCAAAATAATTATTTTTGGTTCAATAAGGAATATTATTGTCAGGGCAGGGCTGTGGAGCGGACAGGTAGGCCTAGTGGCAGGGTAACGCACTGGCTGACGACAACCACCACCAACAGACCAAAGTCCCTCAGGGCGCGGAGTCTAAGTCCCAGGCTGCCCTTCACCAGGGCCCCTGATGGTGGGGATGGACTTGACGCAGCCAGGAACCAGGTCGCGGCCCCCGAGACACCCCGGCTGCGGTAATGGCCGCCGCCAATGGCGTGTAGCTGGTGAGAATAGCGTAGTCAGGCAAGCAGGGTCAACAACAACGGGACAAACCACTACAGAACAGTAGACAGAGAATCACAGGTCACGGGCCGGGTTCAGCAACGGAAGGTCAGATCAAAGGGAAACACAGAGAATGGTCTAGTCACAAGCCGAGTCAGAATACCAGAAGAGTCACGAGCGTATACACACAGCTGTAGCAAGACAAGGACACAAGGCACAAGTGCAAAGAGCATGTGCAGATCCCAGGCTTATATGTGCTCAGCCACACCCCTCTGGGGGATGGACCTCAGAGACCTGAAGGCATAAAAGATTCCCATCATGCTCAG